>NC_044580.1:10978344-11281374 GCF_901933205.1 Camarhynchus parvulus
CCCATGGGGACTCTGGGGAAATAGGGAGCTCTTTGATCTGAGGGACAGGACTCTTACTGCATAACTATCAAGAATGTTAAGCAATGCAATATTAAATTCATAATTGTACAATTAAGCTATTAAATACATGCAGGCTTGCCTGAAGTGCTAAGCACATAAATTTATATTGTCATTTATGTGCCCTTTTAAGAGGATACTTGCAGGGTGTCTTAGATTAACAGATGTTAAATGACAAACTGTTTATCAGTCCCTACAACATAAGTAGTACAAGCAATAGTATCTGTGATTTAAGTTTCTCTTTGCACAGGCAGACCTCAGTCTGGGTCAGAGAAGACTCCTCCAAGACAGGGTCACCATTTATCTTGTAAAACACTCACTCATCAGCTTCCCTTCTGTCACAGGGAGAAGGGGTGTCCAACTGCTAACACAGTATTGTGCCTTTGTGTCTCTGGCACATCTCTGGAAAAACAGGAGGGAGGGTTGGGACACAGGTTGGGAGAGCTGCAAATCCAGCATCTGTGCAGTGGGCACCTTCTGCTGTGCCCTTACAGCCCAAACACAGCCAGCCCTGCTGGACCTGTGCTGGCTTCACGTGGGGCCAGGCTGGGGGTGGCTGCACCTTCTCCTCACATTGAACCAGGGGCAGCAGAAGCTTTGCTGGCAGGGGCAAAGAAGGTTTATAGTGACAGAAGTGCGAGGCAAAGTTCAGTAGCCCTGGAAAAGTGTGAAAAGTGTTTTTTCTTGTCTGGGTAGACCTCAGCTAATTGAGAACTGTTAGCAGAGAGCCCTAAATTGTCCACACAGTCATGACTTCTGGCTGTTGAGCTGAATACAAGCCATTTCAATGTGCTTTTTCATCCTCCCACTTGTTAAGATATGACTGTTTTGATACTCTGCTCCACTTGTCACTCCTGACAACTGAAAGTAACAGGCAGTACCTAATGTGCAATTATGTGCCTGCCAAGGACCTGGAGTCCCAAGGCTAGATGTGTTACACCACAGAGAATTACAGGTGACTATATAAAGAATTGCACATTCATATGCTAACAAGAATTATGAGACATGCATGAGAAGGGAAGATGACACTGGTCTATTCTCCTCGCCCAAATCTGTCACTATACAATGCAAAATGTGCCTGGCAGGATATCATGTCCTTGGGACCACCCAGCAGCTCAGGCCCCTTAGGTCTGATGTAAGATTACAGAGCATTTTTATTTTTCTTCAACAATTCACAGAAAGAATAAGTTGTGCATGAAATGTGGTTAAGAAAGCAGCTCCTTTTTTTTTTTCTGAAAAGATGTTTCCTAGTACAAAATGTGACTGGAAATTTCAAGACACTTTCAGTGTTATTGTACACAAAAAAAAGCCCTCAAAACATATAAAAATACTCAGCTATTCCACCTGAGAAAACACAAGTTCCCTACACGTTACACACTTTTAAAATTTATTATGCTGCTCTGTCACCTCAGGCTAATCTACACAGTATGACTGCCTCCAACTGAATCACACTGCCTTATGCCAATTGTAGATAGTCCATCCTCAATGCAACAAATTGCAACTTTCAGATTTCTCTAAAATTGCAGAAAACTGCAGGAAGCATAAAGGCCACTGCCTAACATACTAGGGCTTAATTTTATTTTTAAAAATGGCAGCAATGTATGCTTTTAGTTGTGGAGGTGTGCCAGTAGTGCTACAATTAGGGTTGTGCTGTCACTTCAATTATAAACCTGAGTTTCTGAGGGTTTACAAAAACTCCAGATTAAACAGAAAAGCTTGCTGCAGGCTGAAATGTTTTGTATAAGATCTCAGCCAGGGGATAACTTGTTTCCAGCATTCTGAAAAAATTAATCAGGTGCTTCAAATGTTAGAATTTAAATGTGCTTAAAGAAGCAAAACACTAAAAAAGAACATTTAGTCAAGAATTCGCAGTGCAGAGCAAGTTGCTTCCCAGTTCCTATCAGAAGTACTACACAGAAGAATGTCTGCAGATTGGGCAAGTAGAGAAGACAAATGCAGAGAATGAAATCCCAAATGTTTGGGGGTGTTTTTGTACTGCTCAGGTTTTTGCTTTTTTTTTTTTTAGCAATCAACAAGCTTGATCAAAAAGAGACTGATCTATGCAATTTTAAGGATGGAGGAAAAGCCACCTTTTAGAAATGAAAAGTAGGACAAGAACCACAAGAACAACACAGGCTTCCCACAGTGAATGAGGGATGAGGCACAGGTGTGACAGTTTTCACACGTGCACACTGTATTCCGCTCAACTGGCAGTGAGTGTCAACACTCCTCAGACTAAGCTTAAACCAAAAATAATGTAGTGGAAGATGCACAAAGCTGAGTGTGGGCTGCAAAATTCAAGTGAGCAGGCTGTTTTATAGTGACAAGATTATCTTGCCATGGCTATCTGAAAATGCTGTATCTGTGTAATGCAGTTCTTTAAAGCCATTCTCGTTAAATTTGCATCCCTGCTTCTGACTGCAGTGAGGGCACACTGTCCCAGGCTGAAGGCCATTAGTTAAACACAAATGGTATCACACATTGCACAGTCGTGGTTTCCCCATGCTGCATTCGCTCTCTTCTACAAACACCTCTTACAGAGAAGGGATATCTTTTGCCCTGAAAATTTATTCCTTGATCTATCATGCTGGCAGACTGGTGACACTGACACCTCTTTGCTATTCAAGTACTATAAAACACATTCATGCAATACAAACAGACCCTTGTTTCTGCATCTCCTGCAGTTTAGAAAGTTCCAGGTCCCACACATTCATTTTTGCCAAATTGGCAGTTGCTAGGAAGCAAAAGAAAAATGCTGGCAATGGTTCTGTGGAACTGGGGAACATGCAGGCAGTTTTCCTGCAGCACAGGAAAACAGACAGGAATTCTCAAGTGACTTCTCAGGCTTTAGACATCCAGGGATGTCTATAAACAAGAAAAGCAAAGTAACTTCAAGGGATGATGGGAATGAGCTAAACAATAATCATGCAGCTTCTGTAATGAATTTAAATTGGACACTTGGATTTACTTACCTACTGTAGTTGAAGTGTCTGTAGAGGCAGAGAAGTTACTTAAATACTAATAGCCTGCACATCTATAATGCACAGCAAAAACAAGTTTTTAAATAGAAAATAGTCAGCCTGAGCAGAAATAACAAAGAGAGAAACTGCAACCAATACCTTTAATTAAAGACTCCCTTAATACATGAGAAACAGTTTAAAAACTGTTCAGAAAATAAAGTAACACTACTGCTGCTACACTAACAGTAACTTCACTTTTTACAGAGTGTAAAGTGGGACCAAGCAGAGACTGTTAGAAACCTGCAAGGTTAAAGGTATACCAATAAATGGAGAGGTCAAAAACCTATTTTTACAGAGCATCATGCCTAGCTATTTATTGCTTTGTACTTTTGGGAGAGGAGGTTGTGAAAAAAAAAAAATCTGATACCAAGACACAAGATCAAGCAACTGTATCGACTGCTTTTCCGAAATATTCTTCTCAACAATAATGAAAAATTGCATGGGCAACTGCACTGGGGAGCAAATGAAGCACAATGGGTTTCTGCCCATTGAAGCTCATTGCAGTGTATCACAGAGGTGAATTCTTGTAATTTAAAATATATGGCTTAAACACAGAAAAAAATATTCTAAGTTCACATTACATATGTTGTACATAATACACTTTTATCTTTGATCAGACCATAGAGTAATTGATTATAACCAGCCCTCTACCAGTGAGAGCCTTCATTCCAGCTGCTTGATTCTTGCAAGAAGGCCTATCAGGGCTCTCAAGAGCAACCATAAGCTTCACACTCTGCAACAGCTGAGATTTTGCTCAGGGTGTTTAAGGTCTGCAGAATTATTTTTTTCCCCTGCTCCACTTCCTCCACAGTGCTCATTTATAGTAAAATAGGGAAAATGCTGTTGGCAAGAAGATATAAGAATGATTTCCTTCTCTTGCTACTTTGATGATTCCCCTTAGGGAACACAGAACAAAGAAAATCAACATTGGCGGTAGCGGGAAGATCCAAAAGTCTTTTAGGGCAAAGGACACAGGTTGTGAAACAGCTCCCTTCTTCTGGATCTGTTCAATACAATCCAATTGTCAACTCCATGCACCTCCTTTTATGTTGCTACAGTGCCTGATGTCTCATGCAACAACCTCTACTTCTGACAGAGAACAACACAAGAGAAAATAACGAACACCCCCCACCCCACCAGCAGAGTTAATTACAGAATTTGGGAATTTTCTTCCTTCAACAAATATCAATATTTTCTTAATTCAGGGAAGTTTGTAGAAATTCACAAAGAATTGCTATCTCTGGTGAAACTTTACATTTTAACACTGAATATCTTCGTTAATCCAGGCTTAAGTATATACAAGTAATACAGGTAATTTTGCAAAAAGCAGCAAATATCTGAAGTGCAGATTGTTTTCTTGTTAGTTCTTGACTAGAAGACACTGCTTAACACATAACACATGGCAAGCTCATCAGCAAAGAGTGATTCATGGCACCTCCAATCTCAGTTCTGTATTTGCCACACCTCAGGAAATCTAAAGCCTCGAAGGTCAGGAAGACTGCCTGCTGGACTTTCAGCCCTGTGACCTGTATACAGAAATACTGTACCACAGCTGACTTCTGAAACCTGTGATTATTTACTAGATACACTGCACAGCAACAAGTCCCTTCCAAAAAGGCAAGAAAAAAATTATTTTGTTAATTGTCAGCTATTTAATTTTGAGCACCAACACAACTCTCAATCACCTTGCACCAAGAAGGGCCAGGCTGGGGTAGATTATGCTGCACAGTTCCTGATTCCTTCTGGTTCTCAGTGAGATACCCTGGGGTAATTAAAACTGGGTCTTCATAAGGTTGAAAATCGGCGGGGGGGCAAAGAATTTCTTAATTTTCAAAATCAAAGATGCATGATTCAAGACTTTTCACAAGTTTTGAGGCAAAGCAAAGCTAACTGAAAAACTGATCGATACAACAGCATTGAGTCAGACACCCCACTTAATTTAGAGTGCTATAAAGGCAAGATGAATAATTTAACTGGGAAACTCATGCCCTCATGTCTGTTTGTGTGCACACACATATACACAAGCATGCTTATACACATCAAAAATGAGTCCAAGACATAGGGCTACTTGACAAACAAAAGAATATTCATGTTTTGGCAAAATACTACTTTGCTTTTACTGGCATGTAAGCCCAGGCTGCACTAGGCATATTTTAGCAATAATGATCAAAGCAAAGGCTTTCCCTGAAGATTAATGACTGGCTAAGAGGATAGTTTGAGGTCTGTTTACCCCAGCTGGTCCTTAATTCCCAGGAAAAGCATCTGCAAGGCTTATTGTTGCTATAAACTTAAGATGGAGGGAGGGGTTATGCTGTTTCAAATGATATGTACAATGACTTCTTAGAAACTTAATGTCTTGCATATTAGCCAGAATGTTTAACCCATCTCTTAAAGAACTATTCATCTTGAAAGTAAATAACTTCAAACTTCCGTAGCGGCACACTTCATGTAAGCACTGCAAACTCCTCTACAAGCAATTCAGTACCCCCCCTGCCTGCCCCCATGGCAAGCGAGGAAAGAGATACACAGCGATCTTTTCCCTCTCCATTGAAATGCAGCTACATCTGGGTGGAGAACGAGAGCTTTTTAACAGCAGACAGAACTCCTACATAATATTTAGGACAGAAAGCAAAGAATATTGTTTTTAAACCAAGGAGGATTTAGCTACAGAGAAAGCATTAGCTTCTGCTTGACCGAACAGAAGCTAACGTGTAACACTCTTGGAAAATATGCATGTGGTTTTTTGGACAGATTGTGAATCTCTTATCTACACTGCTGAACAGCTACTCCAAGGAATAATTTCCCTGATTTAATGGAGGAACAGTTCCAGTTTGAGTAAGTAGTTTCCAACCTGCATCTTATTTATCACAGTGGTCACGAACATCATGGCTCACCAGAAGTTCCCAAATGCCTGCACTTAAGTTCAAAGTGTTATTGCTTGAAATGTGGAATTCTCAGCTACAGTGAAGTTTCATCTTAAAATACATAACCCCATAAAAACCAAAGATAATACGTTCAGCTTAAGTTCACAGCAAATTCTGGATTATTAATAGTAACTGGCCCAAGAAAGGTCGATGGATTTTAGATTATTGTAATGTGGCAACTGACAGACAGGTTAGAGTCAAATCTTGAAGGTGTTTCATTTCACTGTATATACGTTTGCAATCATGTTTAGACTTGAAGCAGGCTATATACTATACTTTCCTGTATACTTTCCCACAGACGTACTCTAAACAACAACAAAACAAGTTGTTTTTAGCATCATTATGAGAAAAAATAACTGGATGTTCCAAATTAACCATGTGATTCAGTCTCTTTGAAAAAAGGATGAATAAACCAAACAGGATTAATTTCTTAAGACTCAAATGATCGAAAGCCTATTCACAGCCAGCAGTAATACTCATGGTCTTGAATGACCTGTGTTCTAAAAAAAGTTACCCTTCCTTGCACAAATAAAGCTGCTTTGCTAAGTACAGCAAGATTCAGAGATGTGTGCAATATTTTTGCAAATGAAAAGCTCTTCTCAGCTGTCATCCTTCTGAAGTTTTCATATCTGTATGAAGATAGGTATAAGAATTAAGACAACTTCACTTTAGATTTCTAGATTCTTCATTACCAGTTTGTAAGATAGTGAGTGGACTAAATAAACAAAAACGATTCAGTGAAAGATGAAGCAAAAACACATTTCTCATAATCTGAAACTAAGCTCTTAATAAATGCATGAAACTACCTCAGGTGGTGTACTCACTTTGGAAATACAATTTTGAAAAGATCCAAAGATTTGGGAAACCTATTTCCAACATATTTGAATTTCTGTGTGTGCCTAGATCCTTTTCTATAATTAAAAGGGCCTTTCAAACTGTGAGCCCATGGACTTTCTGCACCTATTAGGAACAATCCTTCTCTCTATGACAACTTTTAGTTTGTTTCAATGTATCTCTTCAATGAAGGCATCCATAAGTGGAAAAGCAGCTGATCTCATTTTTGCAGGTTGGTATGATGCACAACAGCAGAGAAGCCTGGTTCTTGGAAACCCTTACCTGTATTTACCACGAAAACTCTCTTTGGCATTAAACAGAGCAACTGACTGATCATGACAAGACATGAGTCACAACTTTTGTCTGATACACACTAGTGCCATTCATACAAACAACTGTGGAAACAAGGAAGCAGAAGACTCTGCTGGTAAAGGGTTTCTCAAACCTTTTACTTTCATGCAGACAGCAGGATACCAAAACTAAGGCTTTTGTTTCTGAAAAATGCCAATCCTTATGTTTTTATAAACATACTATGTTTATGAAAGATGCTGGGTAGGCTGACATTTATTAGCACATCATTGTCTGATCTTACAGATCATCACTTGGTTCATTTCTTGGTCTATGCATATATAATGAATCCATGTAGCTGCCTTTCATATTTTCATTTAGCCTTGTATAGCTGAGCCATTTTCTCTGGCTTCAAACTCCCTCCAGATATCCTGACTAGTCTAAACATACATTATCTTTAGGGAGAATACCTACAATATTGTGATCCTACTTTTTTTTTTTGTTTTTTTTTTTTTTTTTTTTTTTTACTACTGGTACATTGTTCTAACAAAATCTTACTGGCTCCATATTCCACTATTCCAGACTTCTTCAGACAGTTACAGCTGATGAGCACAGATGGTACTACATGACAACACAAAAAGGGAAGATAAGATTATACAAAGATCCCAACACTATAACTGAAACAAAATGACCTGGTAATCCAAACAAGATTCAGACTGCAGAGATATTCAGAAAGATAATCCACTGAGTAACACATATTTGATACCTAAGTCTTCACCATCCCTCAGCTTCTATTGCACCAGCTGTATCACCCAGATCTGTGCAAAGTTAATACAAAGCAACGCCAAGACAGACTCTAATGTACAAAGGTATCAGAAAAGCAGCTACTTCTGGCTTTGAAGCAAGTTAGTATGGAATCCCAAAACAATTCCAGCTGTGGATCTTCTTAGGGAATACAATGTCAGCAACGTTTCAAAACACAAGCCTACTCCAAACCTCAGAAAATCCTGCAAATTTCTTAGCGCATTTGATAAAGCACATCTAAAACCAGCAGTTTCACGAATATTCCTGAGTGTATAAACTGATCTGTAGCATTTCCCTCATACATCCAGGTGTATTATGATGAAAACAAGTTCCCAGCTGTCAATGTGAGGAACTGTCTCTGGCAAAGACCCAACCAATTTAAAATACCTCATTAACAGCACAACACTACTTCTGTTCTTTAAAATAACTGCAAACTCAACAAATCGGATGACAAAAAACCCAAACTACAACAAAAAGTAGCAAACAGGAAAAAACCACAAATATGGCTTTGAAAAACATATTGTTTTATATGCTATACTAGTATTTTAAAAACCTGATTCATTTTTTCCCTCAATATAAATTTAGCACTGTTTTTGCTCCTCAGCACAAATACCCTTTATTCCTTTGGTCATTCATACCTGAATCCACCAAAATGCATTTCCCAATCTGGAACTTATTTATTATAAATTTCTGCACCAACTGGCCAAATTACAGCTTTTTCAAGCACAGATTTTACGTTACGCTCTTAGATATTTTTCAAGAAAGTGCTGTTTTAGAAACTGAATTGTAGAGAGGAGTTTAATTCAAAATACACTACTTTTATTGATAATAATGAAATTATCATCCAACCAAATATTACATGTATGTCCAAACCATTAGAACTTCACCCATGAAACTTTACATACATCACACTGTATCAGAAAACATTTTACACACTAGATATGAGTAGCTGATACTTGTAAATTGATACTTCAGTATTAACAGCTTCTATGACTAAGACATCTGCATTCTACCATCATGAAAGCACAGTCCTATTCATCATTATGCTTTAAGAAAGTGAAACAAGAAAAACAATTTTATGCAATAAACTTGTTTCAGTTAGTTAACATTTATTATATCAGGATATTTTGACAAAAAAACCCCATGGTAGTCACTTTGATCCAACTACTGTAATTACAGAATATTTAACTGTGTCAGAATATAAGAAATTAAAGAACAAAACCAATTTCATTATTTCAATTTCAAAAAACTGCATGTAAATTTATACTAAAACGTAGCCTCTTATCAATGTGCTCATGCCAAACCATGAACACAATATTCCTATATTTGAGCTCTATTAACTTATCAGTTATTTATCAAAACTGTCTTTACTGAAGACAGTAATTTCCTTATTTTTTCATCTACTGTTCCTGTTATATTTATTTGCAAATGAAGGACCAGAAAGTACATTTATTTAAATGTTATTTACAAGCACCTTCAATGTGTTTCCAATGTAATATATCATCAGCACAGCCTTTGATTTAATTGTTGCCGTCACTCATTTTTGTGCACTAACACATGTAGGAGTTCCAAACGCCAAAATATTCTTGCCTTTTTTTTGTGCTACATACCAGATTTTGTAACCTGTGTCAAGCTACCTCCGATGCTTACAACTTGTGAACAGAGGCCAACAATGAGCCTCCCCAGACACTAAATCATAATCTTCATGTTTTTCGTATTTCACATTCTAGCCACAGTTTCAACATCCATACCCCGTGACATTAGGGAAGGATAAATCAAGGAGGATGACAGCTCCCTTGTAGAGACTGGTACGGCCCTGGGATCTGCCACACCCAACACCCACAGCTTCTGCCAGATGTCTCCAAGAGTTTTGCTGCGTTAACCCCTTCAGGAGTAACTGAGAGCTTTGTGCTGAACCTTTTTTAAGTAACTGCTTTATTTTTTTTTTTTTTTTTTTTTTTTTTTGCAGGGTGGTAGGGGTGGAAGGACCGAAAAAATACAACGCTCTTCTTCCAGAAACTTTAACTAACTAAAGCACAGACAGAGGGCTATCAGTGACAATTAGTAAATCCATTCTTGTATTTCCTTAAAGACAGGAATTAGAAGTTAAGGGTTAGCATCAGACAACATTCCTCTTTTCATACCATGCTGTGGTCCCATACCTAAAATGACAGTAAAAACTTTAACAGTTTTATATTCACGTCTGCAGACCCAGGGCACTGCTCTACCCTCTTGCAATCAGAATACCCATTAACTGCCCTTCAGCCAAACAAACTATTCAGGCCTTAAATCAACAGGATTTCTAATCCAAAAGCCGTACAGCAAACTCCACAACTCTTTCTCTGGGTCTGATCTGGCCCCAGGGACAAAAATTTGCATGCAACTTCTAAGTTTGTGAATAGTCCCCGGGCTTAAAGTTGCACATGTGTTTAAGTACTTTGTTCAGTCTGGGTCTAAACCAGCTACTTCAAAATAAAAACAGCAGCCATGCAAAGAATAACATGGTTAAAAATATTTTTCCTTTGTAAAAATTGTACCAAAGGAAAAAAAAGGCAACAAAATAAACATACTGATTCCTAGAAGCACATACTGACCTACCAGTAGTTAAACAGCAGCTAAAAAGCCATGAGCAAATATAAATGCATGCCACTTCATACAAAAAGGCAGAATCAATTTTATTTCAAAATAATAACAATAGTAGATGTGAAATGTATCAAAGATTCTTTGTACACTATTGCAGGTAAAAGCATCTGTGGCTATAACAGCAAGCAAATGGTCACAGCTCTTAGAGTAAGGCTGGTCCCTGTTCTTTATCAGGTTTATTTTGTGGATTTAAAAGCAGACATCTAGGCAATTTCATTTGTTTCTCCTGTGCAAAATGTGTTCAAATTTCTAGTCTGTGTGTGGCTTTTCATAAAAAAAGTAAAGCAGCAAAAAATAAGGCAAAGCTTGCACTATCAACAAATGTACTTATTAATATTGCACTTCCTAAAACTACTTCCAATTTGCTTTCCAGTAGGTTAGGATTCAAGTTGACCATCAGTATTTCTTTAAACAATTTAAAGAAAACACTTTAGGTTTCCATCTGTGGAAGAAATCACACTGAAAGCAATACAGTTTTTGCAGCTCCTGTTGAAAACAAACATACAATAAACAAGGTTGGCAGAAAGACACTAAAATGCCTGCCACTATTTTTCATTCAGGGAACATGCCACTAAAAACTTGAAAACTTGCCACTTGAAATAGCTATCCACAGTCCACAAGAAAGAAATTCAGATGCAGTTTTTATAATTTAAATCAATTGCTCATAAATATCAGCACAGACAGGCTGAGGGTTTATTCTCATTTACAAACATCTCAAGACAGAGAATTAGTATTTCTTCTTGAGAAGGATTTTTTCCCCCAGTTTGTTCTTCATACACGTGCTCACTAAGTTAAAGGGTTAAGTAACCATTATATTCTAAAGAGCAAACTGTTTGCCTTAGGGCCATCTCCTCCTTACTCCTGATGAATTGCCTGACACTTCATGTATCATACATTACTTTTCACTAGGAAGCAGCATTTGTTTCCAGTCATGGTGTAAGAACTGACTTTGGAAGTATGAAACAATGTGGGATAGACCAAAAAAATGAATCACATCATCCTCTACTAAATAGTCTATACCAAAACAGAGATACATATATTTATAAATATTCTTGTACTTAAAAAATGGGCACAGTATATATAAAAAAATTCTATGCATATTAAGACGAATAAAAGACCAACTGTGAGGATCAATATTCTGAGTGACAACTGGACTAGAATGAAAGAAATGCAAATGTAATTGAGTGCTTTGCACTAGAAGTGTTTGTTAGATGTAAGCTGAAGACATGCATCCAAGCCCCTGGCCCAGTTCCCTCTGTGATCTTAGAACACTTGTTTGTAAGACACCAGGGGTTTCATGTGCAGGTCCTGCCAGGGCTTCACACCTCTGAATCATCAGAGCACCTTCCTCCCTCTCCTCCCTGTGTGGGAAAAGGAATGCCTCCTTGGCACCATGGTACAGCAAGGGTTAAGTCATAAACATTTATAAAGGAGTAGAGCCTGCAGAAGCTCTGGACTGCTGGGTATGCTACAACTGAACATAAATTTTAATCAAAATATTTCTAGTAGCTGAAGGAAGTGGCCAGTGTAACAACAGGTACCAGAACAGAGAGGAGAATGAATGCCTTTACGCCATGTATTCAAAACATTCCGATGGCGCAGAAGAAGAAAAATAAAATTCCTTCTGCAAGTTCCCGCCTCCCTGGGGAACAGAGGACAAGAAACATACTTAGGTGACAGATTTGAAGGGAGATAGGAAGGACAAGAACAGATGCAGGCCAATGCAAAAGGGTAAAGAGCTCAGGAATAGAGATTTCTCAAACAAGTTGTCAGCAAACAGCTACAAAATCCATTTAAAAAACAGAAGTCTGCTCTCTTCCCAGTTATCCTTTTAGTAGTCTGGTTTTTGTTACCAATAAGCTCAGTGAAATGAAGATCCAATGTGTGATGATCCCTCAACAGGCCCTGCCCTTTGAATCCTTCCATATTGTCAAGGAGCATGGTTCTATGAGTTTTACTGTAGTTTTTTTTGCTTGCATGAAAAATAACATCAAAATACATATTAAAAAAAAAAACCAAAACAACATAAAGCAGACTGAAAAGTTGAAACATCCCATTAAGGAATGCCAAGGCACTTGCATGGATGTGTGCACCACAGCTCAGTTTTATGTCTTACAGTAAGATTATCTGATTATCCCATTACAGAGAGCAAAAGACAAACCAAAGATCCCAGCATGTCACTGTAACCCTTTTATGTGAGATGAGCAAACCATGTGCCTGGAAAAGCACATAATGAGAAAAAATTAAATGAATTCCATAATACACAGGGTAACAGACTCAAGACTGCCCAGGCAAACACCATTTCTAGCTTGAGAACCTGATTTTGCAGCCTTTTGCTTTTGCCTTCCCTCAAGCAAAATTTTCTGCATTAGCAAGATGGTCACATATTTGGAATGGGCTGTGGCATTCACAAAATGCTCTAAACTAACATCCAGTCTTCTATCCCACCTAAGAATTTCCTTCATTGAAGGCCTTCAAAGCTATCTTTGGCATTCTCACTTTGAACAATGGAGTTTTGTGATTCATCTGTCATATGTTCTAGTCCAGCTGTAAGTTTACACATATGGCTGTCAGACTCCTCTGTTACATAAAATACTTAAATCCCACACATATTTGTATTTTTTGTTTGCTATCCCAACTGGAATTAATACCATCTCTCTTTATCTAATTACAATGGTTTAAAAATAAAGAATGGAGAAAAACCTAGAATGAGAACAGCCGTTATACACACCAACAGCCGATTAAGTGTCTTTTATCCACTCCTTTTTTCACATGAGACAATGACAGAGTCAAAGGAGTGTTTCTTCCCCCCCTTTTTTTTTTTAGAAGCATCCAGCATCCCTGAAAGATTAGAAAAAACATTCACTATTTCAAAACTGTCCTTCAAAGCAAACATATAGCAACTGAAGAACTGTCCCATGGAAACACACATCAAAGGAAATGGTATAATTAAGACAATCTATTTCATAGATAAGCAGTTCATTTTTTTGAAAATGATATGTTACTCTCAACTGGGCCACAAGAAGAATTGCAGAGAACACTATATGAACAAATGTATTATGGTGCAAAGGAAGAAAGGCATTAACACATTTTTGTGTGACCCTTAGAGCTGCCTTTTTGTAGACATCATTACACTTGAGAAAAAGTCACGTCCACCTGTAAGTAAGAAGCATTATGAGAATGCTTGCTCTCAAGAGCTCCACCATGTCCCAGACTCTTGGCAGTTGAAAAACCAAAGGCATTGCCAAAACCCAAGTTGGTATGGAGGTTTAAACAGAGGAGGAAATCAACCTTAAAATGTTAACTCACATGACACAAAACACAGTTTGTGTAACTCACTTAAAATTCAACAATCAAAGTTAAAACCAGAGAGTATTCCAGAAGGCTTCAGAGGATATTGTGATACTGCTGTCAGTTTCTCAGCGATCTTGTAAACATACATGTATATTTCAATAAGTCACAACCACAAAAACACTTCCCTGACTGCTATCAAAAGCTTTACAAGGCTGCAATTAACCATCACCTCAATGCGCAACGCCCAAGCCTGCTAACAGAAAGGGCAAAAAATCGTGCCCTCTGGCACTTACGAAAAAAAACACACACAAAACCACACAAAAACAAGTCAAAAAGTTAAGGCCAAAAGCCGCCCCGTCCTTGCTGGGGCTCGGGCAGCGGCCGCTCCCCGTGAGGGGCCAGTCGGTCCCGGCCGCCCCGCGGAGCCTCCTCGGCGTCGGGCGCTGCCACGTGCGGCCGCCGGGGAGCGGCGGAGGCCCGGCCTCGCCGCACGGCCCCCTCAGGAGCCCGGGAGCCTCCCGCAAGGCGCCGTTCCAGCCGCCCGGCCGGCCCCGAGGCTCCAGCGGGGCTGCCCCTCATCCCAACACCATACAACCCCGCGGTCCCGAAGCCGCCCGCCGGGAAGGTACTCACAGGTTCCATGGCTGACGGCACCACAAGGCACGCGGCGCTGGGGCCAGCCCTGAGGCGACTCGAACCGACGGCGGCGCCCCCTGTGCTGCGGGGCGGGCGGCTCTGCCCGCTCGGTATTTAACGCTCGCCGCCCCGGCCCAGGGGCAGGGCACAAGTGGGGCTGTCACCTGCGGGGCTGTCACAGGTGGGGCTGTCACCTGCGGGGCTGTCACCTGCCGGCTGTGACCCCGCTCGCCCTGCCGCACCAGGGCGCGTTTTTCGGCCCCCTGTCCGCCCCGTCCCTCGGTGCCGCTGGCAGCGCCGGCTGAGGGGCAGGAGCCGGGCCCGGGGAGCTCCGGCAGGTTTGGGGAGCCCCGGCAGGCTTGGGGAGTCCCGCCGCCCATGGAGGCAGCGCTCCGGCCTTGGAGGAGGCCACAGCTCGGACGCCGAGAGGAGCGCAGTCCTTGGCTGCTCCAAGAAGCCAAGAGGAGGCCTTTGCTGTCAGCCAGCATGGCAAGAGTTCCATGGGAAGTCTGAATTAAACTTCTAACACGGTGGAAAGGGGAAGTGATCCCACAGCAATGTGCAAAGCTACATCAGTGGAAAACTTGGGCAAGTGACAAGAAAATGGACCTTTTCCTTCTCTTTTTCTAGAAGCTTTCACAGCTAAGAGCTACCAGTGACAGAAACAGAAAATTGAATAGTTGTCTGAATTCAACTTATCTTCCCAAGAAGATAAACTCATTTAAAAGTAGTGACTCAAAGGTGGGGATCCTATGAATCACTCTGTATGAAAAAGAGACTATGGTGCATTCATTGTGCGACATACACAAACTATATTTGTGCATATTGTATATGCAAAACACAGGGGAAAAATGCCTTAGCACCTTTTTTGCCAAAATAATTAGCATCTTGTAACCCAGGCTAAAAGGTTGTTACACAGTTCTGGAAGATCAGTTTGAAAGGTGTGGTTACACCTTTACAGTTCTATTATTACCACTGTATATGACTTCCTATAGCAACAAGCAAATATAACTGAATGCTTATATGATGTATAGCGTTTGAACCTTTTAATCACTCTGTGCCCTTTGCAATCTTCATTGAGTCTTAGTGGAAACGATAACTAATGTCAGCCAACTGTCCACAGTTAATCACATAAGAAACTGTTTACAGAACGAACTTATTAATCAGACAAAAAAGTTCAAATAATTAAATAAATGAAGCATATTACAGCAGGCAATCTGAGAACATAATATGAGTTTTTTGATATGTATAATTTCTATACTGAAATTCTTTAATGCCAAATGTTGTAACTATTCAGAAAGGAAGCAGGTTGGGGGAAAAAACATCATACTGATTTAATGCTATGCATGAACTTATTACTGCTACTCTCTATTTGGTCTTGCAAGAAAAATGTGGGATATACAAACAGAAAAAGTCTCTTAAATGAATCTTTTGTAAATGCATAGCATACAATTACCAGAATATTGAAGTTCACTAAGCTGCTTCAAGTAAATGGATCTTTTCAAATTCAGAAGGCTTAAAATGCATGTGAAGAATAGAGATCTTACAGACAACTAATTTTACACACAGCTCTCCTGTTTTATGTCATGATCATCATGATTTTGAAACAGAATCAAAGAATCTTCAATTCTATAAACAGGAATTTAAAGACACATTACTTTCCTCTTTGAAATGTGTCGATGCTCTAAAAACATAGTGCTGAAAGGCTGCCAAGCTAATAGTCCAGTGAGCACTAGGAAGAGATTAATTTTATACCTGGAATGAGTGTATACAGTTTCCATGCTATTTTGTGAAAGGGCTGGAATGTGAACTGGAGTTTCCTTCATGGTGCAGTGTAACGTTAAACCCTGGAGTTATGAGCTAGCCTGTACAACAGAGAGTCTCAATTCAGCACTAGGACCACCTACAGATGTTAGTCCACAAGAAAGTAAATCAAAATGGGATGTTTGAGATGCTTACTTGTATTTTTTTCCCCCAGTGTTTTGTTGAATACTGGTGCTGGTATGCCAAAAATCAATGTGAATATTTGGGAATGCAAATATGTTATGAGCATTTCTGTTTATTTCAAAACATGCATGTATTAAAATGGAGAGGTGTGTGCTAGCAACCACAATCCCCTCACTAGGGAGCTCTGCCTGAGGTGCAGTCACAGTTGTAATCTCCACAGTGTTCTGTGTAATCTTAATATGTGTTATTTCTACTTTTCAAGGGATCCTGATCAATAAAAAGAGACAGAGTGAAGGTGTGACAGTGAATCTACTTCCGCAAGCTTCATTAGCCAGCAGTGGTTAGGAGAGGACACTCAAGAGTTCCAGACCAGTTTTGAAAACTGTTTCTTTAAAAGTTTCCAGAAAAGTGTTATTAAATTGGCTTTTGTTTTCCTGTAGCTCACTGCTGACTGTTCAGAATGAATTTCTGGATAAGAAGAAAAGAAGAAAAGAAACCAACCAAACAAAACTCAGGCTTTTTTATTATTGATCACTTGAAGGTATTTGGTTCAGTATATTGGATTGTACCACCAGAATCTGTATATTGGGTCATCCTACTGAGATAATTCTGATTTGTCATTCATTGTGAAGAGGATGACATCTCCATACCTTTTCTGGGGCAGCTGGAAAAGAAGCTAAAAACTTCTGGTGTACTGATTTCTTGCTAGATTACTGAGCAGGAAGAACAATGATGAAGGAGGAATTTTTTCCTAAGCAAAACTGTGAGTAAATTATAATCTTAACTGATGTTCTTAGTCAGAAGTAGCTGGCATAGGATACCACAAATATTTGGAATGTGAAAGAATGGTCAGAAAGACCATTATAAAAGTATTATACAAGTTGTTCTTCTATGCTGCATATCATGAGAGATTGCTATTCCAGACAGAAACACACTGCAGTAGGTGACCACACCTTGAATTCATGTGAGAAGAGGCATTGAGTCATCCATTTTGTCCAAGAAAATATCCACAGGCAACAGTTACAGCTGTTGATATAACATGGTCATACACCTAGAGACATGAACAAGTAAACTAACTGACTGCTAAATCAGTAAATTGATAAGCCAAAGAAAGCCCATTTAAAAGTATTTGAGAGAACAGCTGGGCCTAGTGGAGTGCTTAATATAACACTCAATATCAAATAAATAACCAAACTTCACGGTTCATTTTTATATTTGGCTGAGGAAGAAATGTGAGGAACTATACTCCAAGTTTCATCAATAATCACTTGGAACTTTTCTCAGTCATGTAGGGATTCAAATTACACAATACTAAATACAATCCTGGATAAAGTATTCTTTATTTTCAGGGTCTTTGAACTCTAAGTGTGACTAAATACGACTTTGAAGTACAAACACATAGATATATAAGACCTAGGCCAGAGGTTTCATTAGTTGGTATTGTTCAAGAGCATTGCCTTTTTTTCTCACTCTTGTGTTTAATTCATTCATACTCAGCCACTGCAGACCCCAGCAGCCAAGGAGACCTTCTGGGCCCTGGAACAGATAACTTTCTGACTCCCTTCACCCTCAGATAATTTCCTGTTCTCCAGCTGTGATGATTTCACTCAATCATAGTCACTCAGATGCTATTGCCTACTACATATGGGAGAAGCAACGTTTGTCCATAATTTGTTTAGAACTGCTTTAGAAAAAAGAGGAGTTGTACTTATCAGAAGAATGAAAGGTACAGGGGTAATTCTGTTGGGAATCAGTTAGCCATGTTATGTAATAATTACTGTATTGTAACTTTATTATAAATTTCAGCTATAGTATTTGATAAGCAAAGTTGTAAGTTATTTGTGTTCTAGAATCTTTGGAAAATGCATTTAAGAGTAATCACAGTTCTAACCACTAGGGGAAAAAGTCATGTGGTGTGTGCCAGCTGCATGTTTTTGTTCAGTCTCCCTGCATGAATCTTTGGTTGAGGCTGGATTTTTATCATGCATCAATATATAAATTCAATAGAATGAACAGCATGTCTTTCTTTTTCTTCAGTAAAAAAATTGACTAAGGCCACAGTGACCTCATACAGCTATGTTTTATGTTTTTGGCATTTTGGCTCAGCACAGTGAGTAGATAAGAAGGATACATGTCCAGCTGTAAAGAAATAAGCAATCTAATCATTCTGCTGAAAATGACATGGTTCTGTTTCACTTCTGGTTCAAATTGTTTCCTCTGTACCTCTGTTAAGGAGTGAACATGTCAGGCTATGATACCATTCATTAGAAAGGCCATACCAGCTAGAGTCACTGTGTTGAGCTAGCTGAGAGATTCTTCGTGTGGGGGCATTAATGTGGCAGTGGTGAAATTGGAATTGCAGGAACACAGAATTTTGGGTTGTCATTCAGTGGTTGGCAGATGGAATACTGCATCATACAGTGGGCCATACAAATTGCAGAAGAAAGGTGCATAACAAGAAAGTATGAATGAATGGTGCTTTTCATTAAGGTGTATGAATATATGCTTTTCAATGCTACTAATTTGACTTGGGTAATGTCAATTGTGTGTCAATTCAGAGGAAGCAGAAGGCATTTTGCATTTAAGCTGCTGACTCTACTGATTAGTTTTTAACAAGTCCACAACCCTTTTCCTTTCTAATGGTTATCTCTGTAACAAATGTAGCAAAAGGAGTACTCTGGAATATTGCTTTCTTCAGGTTATATAAAACAATTGAGATTCCTGGGGGGCTTCTCTCTGCCCAGGCAGTCAAAGGGCTCCTTTGAAGGTGGCCAGGAGTCGTGGTAATTCCAGTGTTTAAAAAGACAGAAGAAAGTTTGAGTCATCATGACATGATAACTCAGGTAACACTTTCTGAGGCAAAGGAGGACTTTTCTGACTGTTACAGATTCACAAGCAGTGTATGTCAAGCCCTCACAAATTTTATGCTCTTCCCTATCATTACTTTCTTTCACTTTGAGCTTTCTTTAATAAAGATCTTACCATGTGGCATTAGACCAGTTAGGCTAATTTCATCTGTAGGAATGACATTTGAAAGAATTTTAACAGATTAGGGGAAGGAGTATCTTGTAAAAGCATCCTTCAGCCTGATTAGTTGTATACACATGGTTTAGGAAAAAAAAAAAGTCATGCTTCACTAGCCTTCTGGAACTCTTTGAAGATAACACTGCCAAGATAGGGTGTAGCATGGACATTATATTTTTAGATTTTCAGGAGTCATTTGACAATGTTTTACCCAAGAGATTAATGCTTAAAGAGAGGGGAGTTAAGGGGCAAGAGAAAAGTTTGCTCATTAAATTGAAAAGTAGCTCTAAGCAAGAGCAGTGAGGAGCTAGAAGTGTCATGTTTACAGATGGGGAGAAGTAGAATTTGTAAGGTTGCAGCGCTTCTGTGTATCAAGTTAACTTATTTACATAAATGGCTTGGATGGATGTATTCCTCTGGAACTAAAACAGGCTCATTATTATTCATTTATTGCTCTAAGAAACTCTGCATTTGTAATCCCAGTACACTGAGTGCTGTATTTGAGACTGTCCCAGTCCCATTCTAGACACTGTGGAACAAAAGCAGAAGGCAAGTGTTGTTTTCCTGATTACACAGGGGAGGTTCTGAGGCCTGGACAGACTTGATCCAAGCCACAGAGGAAAATCAGTAGATCTGATGAGTGAATGTGTTTTCTTAGTCATGAGATGAGATTTCTGACTGGGAGAGGATACTTCACAGGAAACAACAGTAAATTCCAATAATCACTGAAGTACTGAAAAGCAAATATTGCTGGTCAGCAAATGTGGAATGCATCTCCAAATAAATATACAATCTAGTTTAAAAAGAAATTTAAAGTTTTTTGTAAAAGGTATCTTTTAGCATAACTTATGTATCTGTAAGAAATACAATTTTATATAGAAATTACTTCAAAGAACATACTTAGAAGAATTCTCTTTCCATGATTTATTAAAAATGGTGCAACATTCCTAATTAAAATTTGCTTAGTTCAAATATAATTTTATAAATAAAATCCATATCTTAATTGTTTCTATATGTTACAGAAAAAGAACTAAGCAGAAAGGAGCACTTATTTTGGCCCACGGATGTATGTAATGGTACAGCGGTGACAAATGGAGTGTGAGCACCACTGTGTCTACAACTTGGGTTTGAAATAATAAGCTTAGCAAGATGTGAACATGACCACACACATCAAAAGGATGTTCCAAGATGCTGCCCACCTCTTTCTGTGCATCCACTTCCCAGGATGCTAAGCTTAAAATTGTAAGTGATAGGTGAAATTTTCAAAGGAATTACTTATACTGTAAAAAAAAAAAAAAAATTCTCTTTTTAGATTAGGAATGTGTCTTGCATTTCTATATGTCTTTCTCCTAGTTTAAATATCCTCTTTCAAAAAACAAGACCCTACTCTTCTGCTTTGTTTTTGAGTCCCTAGGAATCCAGCCTGACTATCCTTCCAATACAAGATCTGAATTTACTCTTGCAAAGGAAGCTTCATAAGACTCCAGCATAGATAATACTGATTTACCCAACTGTGAAATGGAACATATTGAACTATTAAGAACTTAATCTTAAAAATATCTCATCTCTCTTCCCATTCTGCTTATCTCCCTCAAACTTTACTGAGAGTTCTTGGAACTACTCAGGGCTCCTCTCTGCCTGTTTATAGGTCCTTGCTTTGTGCATATAGACACTTAACTGGAATGTAGCTGTAGGAACAAATTCCTGTGAGGCAAGTTAGGGTGGTAGTTTGTAGTATTTGATACTGTGTACCTAATAATTAGCATATGTGCTTTTACATCTTGGTAAACATAAGGTAAGTTAAGGCATTTTGATGGTCAATGAAAGTGGGCTAATCAACCTTGTACCCACCACAGGAGAGCAATGTGTGCATGAATAGCTGCCATGGATTACATAATGCACTGTAATTTTTACCTTCTCTTACTTCACAGTTTATGCCTGGAAATAGCTTGTTCTGGTTGCTGTATCTGACTTGCTGAATGACTGAGTGATTGTAGGAGGTAATCCATGCATTACCTATAAAATCTCTTCTTTAGCTGGAGTTGTGCATGCTGAGGATTTTTATCTAAACAACAAAGGCTCTAATCCCAGTTCCTTATCAATGTCATTAATGTAATTATGTGTGTTTGCATATTCTCTATGCAGGATGGCTGTGGTAGGGTCTTTTATGCTAAAGCTCCAATACAGACTTTACCCATGCCTAAGTTGGAAGTGCCACACCTCTTAGATGGCATAAAGAGGTATCTAAGTTAGAAAAGCTGCTCAGTGTGCTGTTATTGCTTGTGTTATGTCCTAAAGGAACATGAGTCAATCAATAATTAAGCCACAAAGTACTGCCTGTTGACATGGCAACATGTTCACAGATGTGACGTGAACTTAATGTCCTTCTTTCATGTCTCCTGTGAAAGTAAGAGTCTCCTAAGCTCGGCAACAAAGAATTGGAGCAGACATTGCCAGGGGAAAAGGAGAAAATACAAAAATTAGATGATTTCTTTTATAAAAATGGATGCCTTGGAACCCTTTCTCTCTCAAATCTACTGTAATAAATGGACTCTCTCTTTTTTTTTAGTACAAGGACCTTTCCCTGATCAAAAAATCCCCAATTGCTTATTGCCAAACCCTTTGAGAAGCATGAAATGAACTTCCTTATGGATCGCTTTCATGATTGCTTCTTTCCCATGTATTTCACCCCACCCACATTTTTTAATGGAGCTAAAGTGAACACACTCTTTTAGGTTACTGCTGTTTAGGCAAGGCTGTGTCTAGCTCCAAGAATAACATTAGCTGCTGCAGCGCAGATTAAGGGTTGGCATGAAGGTCCAAGTGTGAGTTTGTCATCGTTGGTTGGTGCCTGTTGTTCTGAAGATGAAAGAAGCACAAGCTTGTGTGACATCAGCTTCCGTACGTTGGGATCAGTTTTCCTGGCTGTTTCTGCAGTTTCCCTGCACGTGCTCCTACTCTCACACTCTCTCTGCTTGCCAGTTACCCTATTCTCCTCTTGGCTTGCATGTCTTTCTTCCAAGCTTTCTGCAGCAGATGTTAGTGGGTCTCGCCAACATGTTTTGTTTGCCACATGTGCTGCTACCTGTGTCACAATGGGAGAGGGTAATTTTTCTTTTTTTCCGGGGCGTCTTTTTACTTCTGCCTGAGTTGGTCTCTTGATCCTTCACACATTAAAAGTTTACTACACGTTTTTTCCTTTGGGAGCTTGGTGTCCTCCATGCAAAGGACATGTCCAGTCCAGCAGAAATACGCTTTTATAAGATTGCTTCAACACTGTTTGTGCAACCACTTTGCAGAACTTTGTTATTCATGATTTTATCTTGCCACTTGATATGCATAATAGCTTGAAGGTGCCGTTGATTAAATTTTTCCAATGCTTTGATGTACCAGTGCTAGCATTTCCATGTTTCTCAGCTCTAGAGTGAGGTAAAATTTAGAGCACTACAGTAAAGCCAGGGTTTTGTCTTATGTCTAATAATGTACTAATTCCAGATTTATTGGACGTAATTCTCCATCTCAATATACAAAGACTAATTGATGTATAAAAGCCAAATGTTTTGAAACTCATGTAAGGGAAAGACATTAGAAGCAGAGCTTAAAATTGTCATGTGTGTTCCTTGTCGTTTAAGAAAGCAGGTAACAGTTGATAGCTTAAATTTTATAAAAGTCCAAATCTCAGCTGCAGACTACTGTGCAGCTGGGCAGTCTGAATGTTTGGTAGACCCTACATCCTTCAGCAAATATTAATCCTAACCTTCCAGACATAAAATATGTGGAAAAGTAATACCTAAGTACAGTGATAAAAAGAGACAGACAAGATTGCTGAGACAGCAGGGTGACCTCATACTTTATGAAATACATCCCTTCATTTCTCCTTGGCTGCTTTCTTTTTAATGCTTTTCTTCAGCATCCTATGTGAGTTCAGATCTCTGAGCAGATGAAATTTTATTTTTAAACAAGAAACTTCTTTCTGCTTATATCACTTTTCAGATTTATTTTGATTAAAAAGTGTACTCTAGCAATATATTTTGATAGGATGAAGAGCAATTCAAGAATTTAAGATCTGCAGCAGGATCTTTGTGTTTAGATTTGGGCAAAGTGTACAGCTGAATGAAATGTTTGCTGTGCCCTTAATAAATAAATTGCTCACTGGCTGTGCTGCTTGCAAACAGCCTTTGGGCAATGCCCATTT
Source organism: Camarhynchus parvulus (assembly GCF_901933205.1). Classification (NCBI taxonomy): domain Eukaryota; kingdom Metazoa; phylum Chordata; class Aves; order Passeriformes; family Thraupidae; genus Camarhynchus; species Camarhynchus parvulus. The sequence goes on from NC_044580.1 coordinate 11,002,011, forward strand.
TTCCTTTGTAATATTTGAAAGGCAGGTTCAGTTGAGCTGGAGAAAAGGGCCCAGATCTCAGTTTTAAAATACTGACATACTATTTTCATTTACTGAAAAATAATACTCTAAGGCTCTTGACTTGGAATTCTTCTGTGAATTTTTAACACACAAATCAGTTCATAAAGCTTACAATACATATAATTTACAAACAAAAGCTAGACATTTAATGGGATTTCTGCAGGCACATTATAATTATACATGAACAATAGTCAACGGGGAAGGGAGTGATGGTAGCGCCATTAGGAAAAGAGAAGCATGACTGCTACCTCTGCAAGACTTAACTTGATGGGAACTCAGCTATTCCCATGGCAATTGAAAACACTGAAATTATGCTGAGTTAGTACTTGGTGTGCATTTATGACACGTTTTTGTTTTTTTTTATTTTTATCTTTAGAAGTGTCACATTGATGTAAGTGGGCCTCATCACATGCAATGAAATTCCACCCATTCAAAAGAAATTAATATGCACAGTACCTTTGGTTCACTGTCCGGCACGTGTACACATTAGAAAAAAATACAGTAAATTATTGTACCATTGGCTGCATTTGGATCTCTTCTAAGCTGTAAAGTATACTTTATTCTGACCTTTAGTACTCAGAGACTTTCATTAATTTTGCAAATTACAGTGTTTCTCTGGTTCATTCCTGTGACTTTAATAGCCCCATCTGCTGGCTGAGCACCAGGTACGAGAACGAGCATGTACCTTTGAAAACCTCTTGTTGTAACAGGGCTTCCATAAACTTGCTGCTGAAATGTTCTGGTTTTTTCCTAAGTGAGACAAAAGAGAGAAAAATGGAAAACTGCATTTTATAGGTGCATATTATCTCACAATGCTGTGGAGTTCATTTTGTGTTTGCAAAGTTCTTAATTTCTGCCCGTGTCAGTCTGCTTTTGCTAATGATAAAGATGGAGTTTTGTTGTTGTAGGAACTTAATTTCCTGAAACAATTTACATTTTGCTAAAACAAAAAGTTGTGAAACTGTAGAAACTGGAAGAAAATATAAGATTAAATGTAAATGGAAGTGCTCACTGAGAAAGGAACTAAGCAAAGATTTGCCCTCAGATGCAGTGCATCAGTAGCATTGAGACTATGTTGTGTTCTGGAGTTTGTCTCATTGCTGCTCTTCCCTAGGCATCCATTTGTGTACAAGGTAGGATACAGGGCAGGAGAGACTCTTGATGTGGCTCAGTAGGCTCATTTTCATGTTCTAGTGTTCTTTTAATGGAAATAGATGTGACAGATCTCCCAGAAATAATGAGGGAGGCTTGATTCATCCCCTCATTTTTTAAATGGAACTACTCTGTGCTGCTTTTTGAGGGAAAGCTTTTGATGTTACGTGTATAGCCATGGTACTACTTGTTCTACAGGGATATAAAGAAAGTAGCTTACAAGATAGCTAAAGATTATGAGCACATGCTTCTTGTGCATCACTGAAACTGAACACAAATCTGATATTGCATCTGCAGATTGTCCTAAAAATGTTCTGTTACTATAAACCTGTGATTTATCTATTAATACAGCAAAATGTCTTTAATAGATTTCAATGATATTTAAAAATATCTTACATATAAAAATATATTCTCTACAAAACCTTTCAAACAACCTGGGAAAGGAAAAAAACAATGTTGGGAGAGGATGTATGTTGGGGGAGTATACCAGACGTCTGATTGTGGTCACTATGAAGAAACAAAAACTTGAGGAGGAAGGGAAAAGTGCTAATGAAAGTACAGTGAATAAGAGCCTAAACTGTATTATAATTTTTGATGCTGTCCATTGCAATAAAGATCACCTTAATTCTTTTGCAATGTTCAGTAAAGAAAACTATGCTGAATAAGAGCAATTTGTCTTTTCCCAGTGTTTAATCCAGTGACTGAAGAGAGAATGATTTAACAGAGCTTAAACAAGCACTAACAGAAAAATAAGTTACTACAGCCATCCTATTAATCAGTGGATTCTGGTCTGATAAGATCACTGAGTGTCTTTTAGGGCAATGAAATGTACAAGACAAGTCAAAATCACTTATGATGTGGTGGTCTCAGCAATATAGCAATTCAGTTTTCTTATGACTGTGAAGACTTTCAGTAAGTCCTTACAAGGAAATCACAGTTAAACTATAACTGTCTTAGTAAATTAATGTTTACAAATCCTTGTGAATTCAAATTGGTAAGTAAAAGTTATCTTTGCTTGTAGCCTGGTCTAAAATACAGAGGGATTGGGTATTAAAAATAATTCAAATATTTATTTTGTAAAGATTAAGTACAGAATTGTGTTCATGTTATTTTAAAAGCTTTTTCAAAACTCGGTTGCTGAAATTTTCAAAATATTTAAATGTTTCAGATGAGCTTTACTGAAAGTCAAAAGAGTTTGTGGTCCCCATTCACATAATTGCTTGGGAAAATATCAGCTGCTATCCTAGATCTATAATAAATAGCACATGGCTTAGGAGACCAAAGGAGAGCTTCCTGCTGAAGATCATGCACAAATACTGGCATACCATGGAAAATTTTCTGGTGGCGTCAGTGCAGAAGATACAACACAGGATGCCTTAAAGTGCATTAAAAGAACACAGATGATTTTAAAAGGAAATCTGGGAAATGCATTGATCATATGTTCAAGATCAACATTTCCCAGTTGGTAGGAGTGTTCCTGTAATATCTTTCTGCTTGTGTTTTTTTGCCTTCCAAATGCGTTTAGCACAGTGATCCGAGGAAATCCACCCTGCTGCAGCTTTCCCAGCCTCTGTGCTGCTCCTCTCCTGCAGAGGTGCTCTTTAATGAGCGCATGTTTCTCGGTCACAGGTAGTCCACGTTATGCCTGACTGCATTTCTTTACAGGCTTTAAAACCCTAAGCCTGAAGGCACAAGTGCCATATGTACACTGGATGGAAGCCTGATCCTTCAGTGGACAGCTCAAGTGATTATGAATTACTCACTTGTGAAATCCTGGAGTGATATAAACAAAAGGACTGGTGAATCATTAAAAAACCCTGATTTCTGTTTTAAAAACAATTTAGTGCATTTAATAATAAAGTTTTAAAGTTGGCTGAAAGATTTCTAACCCATTATCCTGTATACCTTGAGAAAAAAAAATAGTATATGTTTATAAAGAGCTTACATAAATAATTGTTACCTTTTAAATACCAGATAAAGACGTGCAGAGAGGTAACCATCAAAGGAAGTGTTACAAACAGCAGATCCTAAACTTTGTTTTGGTAGAATTGGCAGCTAACACTGACCATTTCTGCTCAGCAAATATCTGGATTTGTCTTTTCCTAAGACCAGCTAATCCATGCTCTCTTCTTCAGGAGCTGCACTCACATCTTTTTGTATTCACTTGAAGAACAGGTGGCTCAGATCAGCCAAACCTTAATCCTAGCAGACCTTGAACTTACTGGAACACTATTGCTCCTCCACTGGGCTTAGAAGTTTTCTTTTTTCTCCCTGCCATTACTATGATTAATAATGATCTTGACACACAGGCACATATACACTTATATATACACTAATAAACACAAATAGGAAACATAATAGGTTAGGATATTTAAACCAGAAATCAGTTGGGAAGGCTGACCAGCCATTTTTTTTAATGTGATAGGCAAAAAAAAATTAAAAAAATCACTAAACAAAGACAGAGTTCGTATTTTAGATACTCTTACAAGTAAGAGACAAATGCTCTTCATTATCCATTGATTAAAGGAAAGGTGGTTTTCTATTCTACATTAATTTACTGAACAGCTGGACAAATCTCCAAAACTTAAGAAAGATTATTACCAAATGTGTTGAAATATATTGTGCTTTGCCTGTCCTAAGTCTGAATGTTGTACAATTTGATGATCTGAGGTAACCAATTTGTACTAAGAGTAGTACAGAGCCCATGACAGCACACCTCTTGTGATTTTCTGTACTTAGTAACTGTTTCTAAAATCCTAAACTGTCCACTGTGAGCTCGGAGTACTGAGACCACTTACAGACACTTTTCCAAATTATGACTCATTATGTTAAGCCTTCTTTTCATGAAACTCTGCTTAACTGTGCATGTGCTGATTGTTTTCTTTGTCATCTGACTTTCAGACTGGTTACTGATCTCCTTTGATATACTGTACATGACATCCTAACAAAACCAAGTCTTTAATCAAAATGATGAGGATTCAAATGTGTGCCACTGTCAGACAGCAGGGTAAGGCTAACATGCAGCAGATGTGTACTTGCAGGTCAGATGGAATGAATGGATTTAAGACATACAGTTGGTACAATCTTTAGTTTAACCCTAGATCTGATTTTAAAATCCAGGCGAAACATTTTCACAATGAGCTATGTTGGTTTGAACTGCCAGCTGGCACAAATATTTTATACATGGAATAGTCCTGACAAGCCCTGGTTGTCACAATCTAGAAAGCAACAGGAATTCATTGCAGAGAAAGAGATCGATGGCTCTTGATGACAAAAAACCACTTTATGACAAAAATCACTTGCATCAGTAGTTCTGCGTCAATATTTTCTCTTTCATGCTGATAATCTACAAGATCAAGATGTAGAAAAGCAAAAGGCAGGTGATTACTTCTAACAGCTTTCATTAATGCAAACCCAAAACACTGAGATTGCATAAATGAGATCTGCAGCTGTGTATCAAAAATAACACTCAAAGATCAGGAAGCACCAAGAGCAAAATGTCAGAATATGATCTGCTTTAACACGGTTTAGAAAAGAGCCTGCAAATTTAAACATTTATTTGTGTGAGCTGAACTTTTCTCAAGAAAACAGTATATAAGCTGTGGGTGGGTTAGACTGATCTATTTTTCTCCTACACATACACAAAAGTTTTAAAACTCTGCCAACCTTACTGAGCTCAGTGGGAGTTGTGGTGCTCCATACTTTGAGGAGATGCTTTTGCTGCAAACCAGTTCTGAAGTGACCAATGCCACTAGTGTTTAAGCTATAGCATTATTAGTTTTCTCAAGTTTGTTACAGACATTGAATTTATTAAAGACTCTTGAGGGCGCTGCTATTTATTAGGGAAAGTGTTACCAGATAATATTTTTAGTATAGGGAAGTACATGAAATAAGACTTAATGGACTATAAAAAGAAATGTGTAGGTTATGCTCTTTGTTCTGCTCTGCGAAAATATAGATTTTTGCACTGTAGTGATATTTGGATATTTGTTTAATGTTGTTGATTTTGAACTGTTCCCCATTGCTATTGGTACATGCCAAGATTTTGTGGATTCAAGCTGAGGACTGTTTAATTGTAAATTCACTGAAAGATCCATGAGAAATGTTGATGTCAATAATAATGCTCAACTGAATAGGCAGTTAAACACTTCTTAACAAGTTATCTTGTTGATGAACCCACTAGAAATACTGTGATGGATAAATTAATCAGGGGCTAATTCCTGCTCAAGAGCTCTGAGCGGAATGTGCTGTTCCAGGGGTACAAAGGACCAGAGAGTTTGTAGGTACCTCCAGATGTCAATTCCTCTGGTATAAGAATTTTTCCTGTACAGCATTTCCAGCAGTGTCACTGCTGTGCATGGCTGTTGACCTCCAGCTGGAGCATCAGTCCTTTGATGGTTATAGGTAGAGGGATTGAATTCACAGCAACCCTAGCGGCACTCTAATATATACCAGACAAAGAAATGGCTTTTGTCAGCCACGACTTTGGGGAAATGTTACCATTTGCAGACTCATCTTTCACTGAGAATGGTTTTTACTCTGAAAACAGAGGTGAATGAGTCCACTGAGGTTAATGAATTCATGATCATGAGTCAGAGATGTAGATCAAAACTCCTGCCTTTATTCTCTTACTGTATGCTGAAGAATTTGTACAGTCATTGCTTTCCTTCTACATGGAGAAAATAGCATGATGATAAACAAATTTTTTAAAGTCATCATAAGAAAATTATCCCTGCTGTTTAATCATGTAGTATAATGGGTCTACCAAAGCATGATGTGTATCAGAAGTGTTTTTCAAGAGCACTCAGAGACTACAGTACCCAGTTTTGTACTTGGGTGCCCCACTCAAAATCACTAGAACTATTTTCAGAAGAAACCCCATGCATGACCACTTCCTTTATGGTGGCTCTGCTCTTCATATTTCAGTTCATCTGCATCCTGGGATCTTTGGGCAAATAAAAGAATATAGTTCTAAATTTTTCCTTATTCTATTGGGAAGCATTTTGCTGAAGCTTTGGATGCGAAAGGGTAACAACTGAAAATGTAACTTCACCTTTGTGATCTTAGCACATTTTCCTCAGTCCTGTTCAAAACTAACTAGAGATAAGAATATCCACAGTTGTCAGAGAATAAAGAATAATATGAAAATGCACAGTGCTTTAATAGTTGAGGAGGGAAATTTATTTTTCTCTTTGTGACTCCTGTATTTAGTTTATACACCAAATACCTTAATAAGTCACATATTGCTGAAGAGCTCTTAAGTTCCATAGTGTTAACATCTATATTATCACAGAACATTATGGCTCTACGATCTTCAGGTAGACTCTGTTTTATTCTCTTAAAATACCCAGATAGGTGGTTTACTGTAGCTTCAAGCATCTGTTTTAACCTAGAAGGTAACTTATGCCACCTGTGTATATGATGTCCAACACAGTGAATGCCAGTGTAAAGTCCCTATTTTGCAGTTGCAAAATGTTCTAAACTCCAGTCCTGTTCTTGGTGACATCTTTGCTATGGTAGTTTGTAGCAGGGTTGACATAGCATGGTCAGTGCAGATTTGCCTTTAAAGTGCACCATGGAAAATCCCTGGTTTAGGCTATAAATGTTTTGTGGATGGTATTGTCTTAGCTCCACTTGTGCCATCTTTGGTTTCTGCTGATGGATATAGATGCACTGACTTCTGACTGAGCATCTAACAGACCTGATTTTCAGATATGCATTCTTGTCTTAAAAATCAGAAAGGAAGAGTTGCACGTTATTGATAAGCACCAACTACACACCTTCCTGGTGATGAAGAATGTTATGAGTCAACACCTACACTTTGGTCTTTCAATCTTATGTCTCTGTGAGGCTCCATGATAGTAATATCAGCTGCTTCCTCTCATGTACCTTATGATTCTTCTATCCAGGACCTCAAATATTCCACCTGTGCTTTCTTGTCCTCTCTTGCTGTCCATACACAGTATCCTGAGGTCTCATTGCTGTGCCTAATTACTTGCAGGGCAAGAGGCAGCATGTCCTGTGGCTGCTTGTGTGTTGATTGTCCAGCTGGTGAGCCAGACAAAACAGAACTTTTAAGTTCACGTTGCAGTTTTTCTCTTAATGAGGCCAGTCATCATCTATCTAGTCATCAGTTTTCATGTAGCTGGGTAGGACTTAATATCTCTGAGATCACTGCCCTTCTATCGAATTTATTTGACATTGACCAATAGATTCAAAAGTTAGTGGGAAAGACAGAAAACAGAGTTGCATAAGCTTGGGATGATCAGGTTAGGAACAAAGTAATGCTTTCTGAGTGCCAGACTAGACTAGTGCACTGTTTAGGTGTGTACTCACTAGACTGAAGGAGACAAACAGATTCAGAGATCAGATAGTTTCCTAAATGCTGTAAATAATGCTATCCCAGGAAAGGGTCAAGGAGACCTGCTTGTGTCAGCATATTCACATTGCCTCTCCTTCCACATTCTGCATCATGGAAATGACTTTGAATCTGGAACAGTGTTTAAGGCTAATTTCACTAGCATCCAGGGAAAAATGTTGACATTGTGGAGATGTGCAGTGGAATTCTCTTAGGCAGATCACAAACTCGTAGGTGCTTATATTGAACTCATGGGAAGTCTCGCCTATTCCTTCAGCTTAGTTTATGTAGAGGCAAAATCATTCAAATATGTGAAATTTAGACTCAGAATTCACAGACTGTCCTTTACAGAAGAAATAGAATGAAATCTCTGAATAATCCAAGTAATCACGCTTACTATAATTATGTTATCTATTAATATAATAACCCAAATAAGCACACTTGATTCAGGATGTGCTACTGCTACTGGATTCCTGCAGGCCCAAACTCACTGGGCCATTAATTTTCATTCATTTCCTCTACACAAAGCAGGTTTGATGCTACATTAAGTGGCAGCCCAGAGGTTCACAGTGTGCTGGGGAGTCCAGGTGGTGCAGCTCTGGGGAAAAGGCTCGTGTAGTCCCTTCCTTGCAGTTCTAGTGTAGATCTTGAGCAACAGAAGGTGGGCGCCGTATCATTAAAAAAGCAGGAGCAGATGAGCTTCTCAGTATAATTTTCTTCTTTTACTCACGGCTTCCAAAATTCTGTGGTTAGGTAAGAATCTCCGCTTTCATTTAAAAATTAAATCTCAGAAGCCATAAAGTAAATCAAAAGAAAAACAAACAGATATTAATCTTGTGATGTTTGATCCAATTTTGTGCTTTGCTAACTGTCTTCTGGTTTTTGAACACCTGGATTTGGCAAGGCTGCTATCATGCCTGGAACAACACTCACAAAGAGTTTTCTTACTATCACTGTTCCCCTCCCACTCCCTTTCAGGCAAATGAACTAATTTGGACACAATATTTGAACACATTTTTTTGCACTGAAGGTGGCTAATAGCCTGCTACAGAAGGAATACATATAAAAGCCCAAATAAATAGCTGAATAATGTGCTCTTCATGGACCAAATGATGCAAATCTATAGTAAACTAAAATATTAAAAATTAATTTCTCTACTTACATACCAAGCCTGAGTTTAGAATTAGTATTTCAAAAAATACAAGGGTAGCATAACTGCTATGCTAGGGGCTATGAGTTCTCCTACTTTAATGAGTATCTTGTCAACTTTAGGACATTTACATTAGAAATATTTTATATGTAGTACAGATAACGTGGGAAAGAGAGTTCATAATTTTGTACTATTTATCATCTTAAGGAAAGTAAAGAGCTGAGTGTATACATTATTTAAATTAGTTAGGCTTTAAAGACCTCAAATTCCTAGATCTATTAGAACTAATCCTAAAATGTGTTCTGGCAATCAGCAGTTTAACTGAATTGAAGCATGCTTTCGCAATTTCTTTGCTGGATCACTATAACATTAAGGGTGTCCTGCAGATTTGAGTCCTTTTTGTCTAAATATCCTGAAACTTTACAACAGTTACTTACGATCCCAAAATAGAAAACAAAAATATTGCACAAGAACCTGAAATGGGGGAAAATAATTAAAATTCCATTTTGAATAATGGGATCCTATTTTGATATTTGGAAATGCACTTCATTAATGTCCTAGGATTTAAGAAAAAGAAATGTTTTTAAACTTTACAGTTTATCTTGGTATGAGTTAACGAAGACTTTCAAATGCCTTTTCTTCTGTTAAAGTGCACTTGAGGTGCTTCTGTGAATCTTTTTTTATTTACTGAGCACACCAGAGTGACTCAGAAAAGTTAGGGGCTATCAAGTAAAAAAGTATTTAGGGATTCCTCTAAATGCCTGTTATTCACTCATCAGACTGGAGATGCTTCTCTATCATACTAATTCCTAGTTGGTAATTTTTCAGCTGTTTTGTATGGGAAGGTATCTGTGTGCTGAGAATGCATTATCAGATTGTGAGTGGAAGAATTTCACTCTCTGGATGGTGTTTAATGTGGTCATATACCACACATGCATTCTACTGAAATACCTGGCTCCGTTTCCTGATTTTTTTTTCTTTTTTTCTTTCTTTTTTTTTTTTTTTTTTTTCCTTAAAGACCTGAGTGCAGTGGTCAGAGGGACTGGAGAGCTCAGACTGTTAGTAATGAGATATGGAGCCCTTTTCTCCTCGGTCACTGGCATGAATTTGACCCTGGTTAGTAATAACTGAGTTGTTATCAGCTGGTGGCTGTTTGGTGGCCTACGACACACAAGCTGGTGGTTTCACTTTGTGTAATGACCCATGGCTGCACACACACACACACAGCCTTCAGTTAAAACATGTGCAAATAGCTTGGGAAATACCATATAGCTCATGACTGAACTTCAAAACTCAGGCTGAAAGGTCATCTGTGGTGGCAATTAAGAGTGACGGGCTTTATACCCTGTCAACCACAGAGAGCAAGGTGCTCACCAGCATTCACTCAGGTCATCTGCTCCTGCTTGGACAGTGGAACTCACACATTTTAAGCAGAATAGCACAAAATAATGGATAAGTACTAAATTATTTCTGTACAAGAAAAAGTGATGAAACAAAGTCCTTATAGATCCAGAGTCTGCAAGCAAAAGGAGAGAAGCAGAAAATAAAGGGGAAGAAAACCTGAGGAAAAAAGTAGTGGAAAAGGGAAGATATGTAATACTAAAATAGAGAATGTAGAGAAATGACAGCAGATACACTGCTGGCCCATGCTTCCCAAAACACGACTCCTCTTCTTGCCTCATTTACAGAGTTCATCTACCTCCTGTGAAAAAATAGCTTGTTATATAAGATCAAAAATACAGCAGAGTATTTAGGCACATTCTTCACTTCTAGCATGTTCTGCTTGTTTCAGCAGAGTGCCTGTTGTTCCTTACAGTATGTATTTGCTTATCTACCTTACCAAAATGAGGGTTTATAATTAAGCTGTGTAGACTCAGCTAAAGGGTTTGGTTATGATGATGGATGTGGTTTTACCACATCAGCAGCAAGCAGCATGATGACCAGGAAATTAGTAAGGAGTAACATAGAAATAAGATCTCCACTGATGTGACAGGAACTTTAGAGAGGGTTGGGAAGGCTTTTGGAGCAAATGCATGCTGGGTCAGGATTTTCCACAAACTCATTCATCCATCTCTACAGTTACTGTTAAATATCTGTGACATACGTGTGTTGATTCAATGGTGAAAGGCTTAAAGATCAGGCTGGGTTGACATTTCTTCTTGTAAGGCTCAATATCATGAAAACATTTGAAGTGTAAAGAGCTGCAGAACTGGCTAGTTTCACATGTCATACTGATGCTGTGTGGCTTTGTAAAAGAACTGATACACTTTGACGCTCTAGGCCTGAAGCAAATACAGAGCATAGGACTTCTGAGCATGGCAAGAGACCGTGAAGCAGCAGCACAGAGCACCAGGTAAGATCAAATTCCTGGCTATCTTCCATTTCCCTGTCACACTGTGTATGCTTAATAAACTGCTTTTCCAACAGTGATAGGATCTGACTGCCACCTGCATGCTGTGTAATGTGTATCCTCTACAGAAAGAACATTTTGCAGCTGCAAGATGTAAGTACATTAAGCCTAGAATACCTGGATGTTCTAAGGTGAGCTCGCTGCTTTCTAAGCTGTAAAAATGCTTAATCCCTGTGTCACTTTATATTATTTTGTAGTTAATGTTGTCAGTGGGTTGACAAAGGCACATAACCAGGGGCAGCATCTGGCCTATCATGTTTATTAGGATGTGATTCCTCAACTAGACACTACAGCCTTGTAAGGGCACATCCTCTGCTTTGTTTTTACATCTGAAATGTGAGGGAGTAGACCTTGTGTTACAAAGCAATAATTGCCAACTCTGTGACCTTTCTATGTGAGGTACATGATAACCTGCACATGCTAAGACCAGTATGATTTAAGAACTTTAAACAAACCCAACTGACCACTTAGCAGTATATTTTTGTCTGACTTTTTTGACTGAAACTTAGATAGAAAGCTCTTTGGAGCAGGAAATCATCTCTTACTTGATAATTATATGAGGCCCTGTTCCTAACTAATGTTCTACTGAAAATTTATTAGATTGTTTAATGATTTTTTAAAAACTTAGAATAGTGCAAACAATGTTCATAGCTTATATTAAGTTCTGAGGCTTATTAATTCTTGTTCATAAATACCTTTCTTCTCTCCAATTTTCTTCTTGGTCACTTTTCTTTCATCTTCAGTTATTTTACCTCATTAACTTTTTCTTCTTTTGCAGAAGCAGTAGATTCTGCTCTGCTCAAAGGCAAACCTTTCTGCTGTGGTTAGCAGGGGACTGTTGCCATGTAGGTCTTCACTTCCTGCTCATTGTGTCTTTTGGTGCTTCTTGCAATAAACTACGGATTATGATATTCTTTAGTCAACTTTATTTTTGTCTTTTGCAGTCCTTCACTGCTAAATAAGAAAGCCAAGATTCTTTCACAAGCTCAAGAAGCATATTGCTGCTTTCCAATAGGTAACCACAGATACTTCATACGTAACCCTTGATTTTCTATCCAGGGATATGTAGGAAGTCTTACAAAGAGCATGAGTAAGGACGCATCTAATAACATGTCAGAATTTTCCTGTTTCCACACTTGAATGCTCAGTCCAGAATACTGATCCCCACACCACAGAACAACCACAGTTTACAAAGTCAATATATACTGTATGAAGTAGCTGTATAGTTATGATAGTTACCACAGGGAATGAAACCTAAAATTTTTAGATGCAAGCAGAGGGTATAGGCAGGATCTGACTTTTCTCTGAAGTAGGCTCAGCTAGAGGAAAAATATTGATTTTCACCACAGCCATCCTTCCTTCAGAAGTTATTTCATGTTTGAAGGGAATGCATGAGGCTATAGAGAAAAAGAAAAAGGATGGTATTTTATCTTAATTTATAATTTTATTTTATTTACGGGGTTCAGTTATTTTATGTGTTCTCTTCCTGAAATAAAAGCAAATAAACTAGAAGATTTTCTTTAAATTCAGTGTTTGATATATACTGCATTGGAAGTTATTAATTAGTATCAGTGCTCAGTCTTGGCAGTCATGATTTCTTCCAAGCAGGTATTGCAGAAATCAAACAAAAAAAGTAAAAATAAATTAAACTTGAGACTTCTATTTGTGTAAAGTACCCAAATGTTAACAAATTTCTCTGAACCAACTGCTGTCTTAAATCTCTAAAGTCTGAAACCAGATTTTCTAAGACTCATGGATACTGCCAGCTTCAGTTCAGGAGGTCTTTGCAGACGGAAATCAATTGCTTGGCTTCAAAACCTTGCAGTCAATACTGGCTTTTCTGGCTGCTGGGCTTGATGGGACACTGATCAGATGCACAACAAGGCTGCTGTTTGGGTTGGCTGGGTTTTGGTAGAACACATTTATGCTGAAATGCAGATGCTCCTTTCGGATGGGTCAAAGGAAAGGTGGAAGGGGGCACTGGGCAAGTAGACATGCAGATTACATTCTCTAAACCCCCTGGAAAATCTAGTTTTGCCTGTGTTCTTACACTCATTTTTTCAATCAATTGACAGCTTGATAATCATGAGCAGTATGGAAAAAAAAAACCAAAATCAGTTCTAAGTCAGTATTGTATGTAATTCTCATGTTATGGCATTTACTTGAGATAATTTTAATAAAAGCAGAATTGCACAGTGTACCCTAATGAAAATGTATTTCCATTTTAGTATATATGTATTTGAACTCCAGTATTATTTATGTTCCTTTTAAAAACAACAAAAATGTAACTCTATTTTTTAAAAATTTAAGCAGCTTCCCTTCATGTTCTTTTTCCTCATTCTTCTGAAGAATTTCTGCCTGAAGCACAGCTACATTACACTCATAAAACAGATCAAGGTATCAGCATTCTCCAGTACTCCAACCACTCCAATCACTGCTGTGTGAACAGCTGCGAGTGCATTTTTTTAATATTTGCAACTAAAAATACTTCCATGCTTAAAAGTGTCTAGTTCTGCAATCTTTCCTTGGCCAGGACACTTCTCAAATATTCAGTGAAATTCTAAACCCAGTAGGACTCCAGATTGAAAATCAAAATCTTGGGAATGTACTTCAGGGGGTAAAAAAACCAAAGCAATAAATAAACTTGGAGGAAAAAAATCCTTTTTAGTTAAGAAAGCAAAAAAACAAGTTCTTAAAAATACTGTTTCTCAAAACACAGCTCTGTATTTCTGAGAGAGTAATTCCTCATGCAGGAAATGCCTGTGTAATTAACATTTACTAAAGCAAAAATTCAAACCTGCATTCTGCCCATTCCAAACTACTGCTGACTTCATGCAAACAAAAATGTTCTAAAGTGTCCTACTTTCTTACAAAGAACAAATGTGGATTTTAAAATACTGTATAATAATAAATGTATATTTTGAATGTTATGTATAATAATAAATGTAGATTTTATAATACTGTAAGGAAGCATAAATCCCACTAATTCAATATTCATATAAAATTACTAATTGTGTTAGCATGGATAGTATGAAATAAGCAACAAAAGATGCTGCATATTAACAGAAATTCCAGTGTGATTGCAGTGATGGACCATGGCACATTTTGCTAAAGATGTCTGGCTGCAAAGCCAGGGAGTCCAGCAGAGGCAATTAGGTGAACTGAAGGCAAGGTTATTCATTCCTCAGTGAAATAATTCTGCATGATCTGAATGTACCGGGGTTTTCAGTCACTGATACTTAGAATACTTAATATTTAAAATACTAAATATTTGCAAGTTATTAGGTGAGTGAATAGTTTTCTGCTTATTCAGCTGCTAATAGTAATTACAAAGGATTAGAAACAAATATGCTACACCTATCAATAGAGGAATATATACTGAGAATGCTTCACAAAGCACTGTCACAGTATGAGGTACATAAATAGTGATTTGGTACCTCAATTGTAATTTTGAGCAAGGCAGTTTGTTAATCCTAAAATCGGGTAAAAATGAATGCAACAGTAAAGAGAATATCTAGACATTTAATTAACTCATAATTTGAAATACTTTTTGTTATTAGCTCAATTCATAAAAGCACCACATTTGAATTAGGTGGGTTTATGTGTAGTTCTTCTCTACTTACTACACCTACAGAGCAACACAAGAGATTTTTAAAAGATAATGAGAAAAAGGTTTCCCTTTCATTCTCAGCTAATCTTGTTTTGTGATTACCACGGCAGTCTTGTTTGAACTGACAGATTCATAGGTTGTAAGGTATGAGGTATAGAATGAGATTTTATATTTTCTATGTCACCCAACAGCCAATTAAAGAATTTATACAAGAAAATAACTCAGTTACTCTTGTCATAGCACATAGGGTAAAAATTGGGTCCAAAATTTTTAGGTATTTGTATTTGTTTTCAGTTCTTGAGGCAATTAATTTAGGCAGGTGCAAAAATGACAGGGGAATGAGCCTTCAAATTGCAGTCTTAATTCTTTGGAGAAGTTCATTACTGGAACAATGTTGTGATACATCAGCAATAGAACCCAAGTGTGTATTAATCTACTCAGTTATTCATTCCTCTAACCAATCTGCACCTTGTTTCAGTAGCTCCTGCATTTAAGACAGACCAAAAGATGTAGATGTTCAGGGTTTTTGAGTTCCATCCTGAAAATGGCTCACAAAACACTTCTGACTATGTCTCATCCATCAAATAGCAAGCAATGAAAATCCATGGGATGAAATTACACCTTGTGGAGCTTCTTGTTGGAGGCAAAGAACAGTAAAAGGAGGGGAAACCAGCAGTTTCATTATCGAAACAATTGGAGTAAATGTCTGAAGATACTCCATCAACTCTTAAAATACTGTTTCTATTCCAGCATAAAATTAAACCCCCCACTGCTCTACGAGCAAATCTGTTCCAGATTCACATGGCAAGCAGCTCTGTGTTCAGTTGTAGAGTAGGTTTCTAAGCCACAGAAATTTCAATGCCACAAGGAACACAGACTATTAAGTAAGTTGTAGAACCTGGCTAATTCACATCAGTAGTTCAAAGCACCAATGCCTATTACTAAAATTTGTAAATTAGTAAGTTATCAACCAGCAAAGCCCATTTTCACGATTTTCCCATGAGCGTTAATGATATTTGATGTTTTCCTAAAGTCTGCTCCTGCAGGCTAGTGAGTAGATGCAAACTTCAGCTTCCATCAAAAAAGAGTTCTCGCCTTTATGGCTAGAGATAAAACATGAAAACATGAGCCAGCTGAACCCTGGAGTGTCAAAAACCAGAAGGCAAATAAGCAGAGCCCAAAATTTATTTATTTATTTTTTGAAGATTTGGCAAGCATAAGCTAATCTTTTGATATTTGATGGACCACTTTATGCTTTTTAAACACCTGTAGTTAGCAATATTGAACTGGCACAGTATGAAACAGAAGTTCTCTCCAAATACCATTGTACCAGGTCCTGATTTTGCAAGTCGATAAACACCATCCAGTGGGAGCTTAAGGCACTGTGCAAGTTTGAACCTTTATTTAATAGATGCAGGTTAATATTAATTATTTATTAAAATATAGTGTAAAATATTCTTTTTTTCCCGTACAGAATTAAAGTAATCCTTGTAATATGAAACCTGAGCACAGCTCTCTAATTTAGCACAGCACATAATTATGGAGTTAAGCACGTGTGAAAATGCTGATTCAGGTTTTTTTTCTGTGTATGCTGAGAACTAGGGAAGAATCTCCAAGTATTTAAAGTTTTATTTTATTATTCATTTAAGAACAAAACATGACAAAAATAAAATGGAGACTTAAAGTATTGGAGGCACAAATCTTGTGACTTTCTTTCATGTGAGAGATCATCAAGCTCCTCTGAATACATTCATGAACAAAATTTTGAAATAAGTTTCTGTGTGTAGATTCCAATTCTTGCAAATGATGAAGTAATGTTTGTAACAGATTTGTCTTTCTGAGTCTTGTTGACCTAGTGGAATATGGCTCATTTTCCTTCAGGATCATTGCAGTAATCTCAGCTAAAACCTTACTTCTGCCAGAATAGAGGATTAGACAAATTGGCAGGTGGTAATAGATTCAGAAGTTAAAAGGAAACAAACTGAGCAGCAGGATAAAATCATGGCAAGGTAATTAACATTCTGTTTATATTTTCAAAGAAGAAACAACAGGAAAAGAACAGATGCTGGTTCAGATTTGTGGAGACTCCCAGGAATTTTTTGCTTTAGGTAAAACAGTAAGAACTGCCCAGAACCTGTGGGACTCAACTGGCCACTCTGGTGAAAGAGGTCAGATTGCACTGAGACACAAGTCCCACAGAAGGGTGTCATTTAATACACATGGTTGCTTCCTGCACAGAACTGCTTCTCAGCTCCAGATGTGCTTGTGGGGAAAAAAAAAAAAAAAAAAAAAGGTCACAAGGGAACAGCTAGAATTTAGAAATTATAATATAAATTAAAAGTGATATCAGAGCTATTGGGAGTTTGTTTAAGGCAAATTTTAGTCTGGCATTGTACCATGGGTACCTTAACACACCTGAAGATATATAGCCCAAGAGCTACAGGGGAAAACAGAACAATCATGCAGCAATCAGTCATTTTTTAAAATACCACATGGGGCATATGGCAGAGAACAAAGATTATTCTGTGCACAGTACCTACTGCCAATGCAGTGTTCTTTGAGGGACTGATTCAGATGTGAGATGATGCAGAAGGGACTGGGTTTATATCAAAATATGTAAGGTTTTGAGGACCTTACCAAAGAAAAGAGAAATCATAAAAAATGCTGGCCCTGGTGAGGGCTACTACAAAATTCCCAGCTGCCCAAGGTGGACCAGATTGTTCATTAGTGATTGTGTCCCTGCAGCTTTGCAGAAATTGAATACCTTCAGTCGCACCCTGTTGGTCACAGACTTGATCTAGTGAGAGCTGAAATCGTTATTTTTTTTTATAATCTCAGAATGCTTTAAAACATACACCCATCTGCAGCCTTTCTCCTGTAGTGAGCAGAAGAACTACACGTGCATCTGATTTTCATGTCTATACAAGCCAAATCAAAATAATTTTACCAGTTTGTTTGAAATATAGTTTTATTTAGGTCTGTAAGTTTATAGTAGTTGTATCTGAATATCCAAGCAGAGGTGATTTCAAACACAGAGAAAGAAAAATTATTGCTTTTGTCCTGTGTAGCAAGTTATATTGAAGTAGGATTGTCTTCCCCTCTAGGGAAAAGATTAAAAAAAGTTTAAATATCAGTGAAAGGAATTTTGAGGCAAAATGCCTTACAAAATTGTCTCTGCAGACTCAAAATGTGAGAATTTTACCTGTAATTTCACATGTATTTAGGGTGACAGAAGACTCCTGTGACACTCTGTCAGTGAGGTGTGGTCTGAACACCAGGCAGACACACAGCATCTGGCTAAGGCACAGCTGTGGAACCTGACAGAGATGTTCTGTGCCCATTTCTGAAGAATTTTCTGGGTCAAACCCTTTAACCAGTCTGTATCTCAATCCCTTTACTGGTGAGGTATGGCTCATATTCCCCAACTACACAATCAGTTAAATTTCACATCATCCTTAACACTTAGGAATGCTTGTAATCATTCACTGTGAGATCAGAGTCTTGCAAGGTAAAACATAATCCAAATACAAGGTAATCCAAGTCAAAGCCTTCCATGCAGTAGGAATACCCAGTATTATCATTGGGAATAAATTTCCATTCCAGTCTATTTCAAATGTCCTTGCAATGCTACTGTTATGCCATCTGAAGTTTCTTATGGGAGTATTAATTTCTTTGCAGTAGATTTTAGCATGAAGCTACAAGGAATTCTTGCCTAGAAAAGAGAACTTGTTGATTTTCATGTCTATTAATGCAGTGTAGCACTCATTGCATGGGTTTATTTTACATGAAAAGATCTGCTTGTTAAGGCAGCAGAGTGTGTTTGCTGTTGTTTTTCTGTGTTGTTGTTTTATGTTAGGTGGTAAACCATAAAATATTTCAGGACTTTTAGCTATACATTTTAAAGTTCAACTGAGTCTTTTATAGTAAGCTAATTTTTCTCTAAGATGTCATTACATTAATTTTTGAAGACTTCAAATTTTCCTCTTTTTAATAAGAAACATAAAGGGATATTAAAAGCAAATTTTATTTGAATTTTAAAAATGTATTGTTTCTATGTAGTGCTTTTGCAGAGCCTAGATATATACATTTTTATATTATGTCCTTGCAGAATTCCCACTATGTGGTACATAGGCAGAAGAAGTAGGGCATAGAGGACAGATTTACATTTCTCCCCTTTTATTTGCTAAGAATTTAACTTGCTTTTAGCTGCAGTGTGCATAACTTCATGCTATATAATATCAGAAACATTTTATTGAAATCAATTCCCCTAGTTGTCTAGCAAACCAAATTAGAAAGACAATAATTTTTCTTTTGCTAACACAGTTCTTTCTAACCCAGTGACCCAGATCCCAGTGAGTTTCCTTAAGCTCAGAAATATGATTTCACAGAACACTCTGTACATTGGTACTAGTTCTACCTTTTTAAATTGTTTTCCTTGTGGATGGTTTTTTTATCTGCTTGGTTGCATATTCTTTCTGTTTGTTTCAAAGCAAAGCTAAGATAATAATAATAATTCCTAATTCATCAGCATTGTCCTAATTGGTTTCTCATCATCCTCTTACTAAACTTTTCAAGGGAATTTTAAAATAAATTTGTTATTGAAAAATTATTTCAGGGCATCTTCCTACAGCATAAGAACTAGATTTAAAGGACATTTACCCAACTTGAATAAGCTGAATAACAACAGGCAGAAGATATTTCACTGTAAATTGGAAGGAAATCAGTAGAAGCTAATTGATTTATAAAATAAATGATTGGAATGTTTTTTAAATAAATTATGAGCAGGTATACTAGAGCTTATAAATAAACTCCATACCCCTTAAATAGTTCCAACAGGCTAATCTTGGGGAACTAAGTATCAGTAAATCAGAGCAAGGATGCTGTAACATTGCATGAATGGACATCCCCTGATATTCTTGGCACTTTTCAGATGTTATTTCATTTATGGAAACTAAATTTCAGCACGGCACTGCACTTTGCGTAGTGACAAAATGCTCAGTGTGCCCCTCCAAAAAAGGATGTGTTTTGAGACTTCCAGGGAAACTGCAATAAGCCTCCCACTTGCTGGAGGTCAGGAAATCTAAAGCTCAGGGAAGTGCTGCAAGTTTTGTATTGAATCAGCTTTTCCAGAAAAGTTGGAACAGGAGGAGGTATCAGGGAGATCTGAATAACCCCTTTAAATCAAATTCTACTGGAATTCTATGGACTGATTTGAGTCACGCTCCAGTAGATGTTCAACATGGCTACAAGGCCTGAGTGAGTTTACATTTAGGGTTGCCCAGTTTAGTAGCAGGCAGAGCTCCTAATCCCTGTGGAGCTGCTGTTAGCCATTGGTTGACCTGAAGTTCACAGGAATTGGCTTTAATTCAGAGCCTGTTTTGCTCTGCCTGGTTTGCTGCTTTGGGTGGGTTTTGTTTAAATTTGGACCAATCAGTTAAACTGCTTTTTCTTGAGTTTTTCTTGTTACTCTTGAGAAAATCTGGTTTTAACAGTACTTTCAAGCACTCCTCCATGATCATGGTATTTCTTGTGCTGATTGTCCTCAGGCTTTGGCCAGAGGGGTAGGGAGGTCTGGGAACAAGAGGATGGGCAGGGGGAAGCAAGGGTGTGCTTTCAGTGTGGCCTCTAACATCAGCGTGTTTTGTTCCTTGCCTAAGAGGAATACTCTGTGTCCAGACAGCATGCAATTAAATTCCAAAGGTACTGGAGGGAACATTCCACATGTTTTTAATAATGACCCTTAGAAATTTAATGTGACCTTTTTTTTGAGTATCATTTGGGATCTGGCAGTCTAACTTTTGATTAGGTTGCAGAAGGGTTGCATTTTATATCAGAAAAAAAATGATGTCTGTATTTGGCTTGCAGAAAAGTACTTGAAATCTGTGTGCAATCCTCAGCAAAGAAAAGTTTTCTTTTATGAATGCAATGTTTAACAAGCAAATACATTTCGTCTGCTTTTTAACAAGGGCAATATTGCTGTGATTTAAAAGTTTGAGTTATTTTCTGGGAGTATTTCTCTATGTTCTTACTGCAGATTTCTCTGTATTTATCTTAGCAGGAACTACTAGTTGATGGGACAAAATGTGATTGCAGGATCTTTTAGCTTTAGAAGGTCCTATTCAGTATTCCCCATGTGTGAAAATCTCACTAGCTGGCATTACAAGGGCAGAATCTTAATGCACTTCTTTGGGTTTGTTCTGCAGAGCGTTGGTTTGATGTGGCCTCTGCCTTTCCACTGGCTAATCGAGGTCCACTGGGACTGGAGATGGGTAAGTAGCTATCTCACTTATCTTGTGCATGTCCATATACAAAGATACATGGTTACTTACCACGGAGATGGACAGGAAATAACAGTGAGGGGGGAGATCTTTACCTCATTAGTAACATTGCATTTCCTGTAGTGCATATTTTTCATATATTAAAAGTTAATAAGATGGTGTTAGCTTACAATACTTAAAGAGAGATGTGATCATAGTAAGTACGTCTAGAGCTTCAGAAAATATTACTAAGGTATTTTAAAACATTTCCAGAACTCTTTCCTTGCTATTCTTTATGTGTCAAACAGTAGTAATTTTTTTATTTCTTGTTTAAAGTCTTAATGCCTGCAGCTACCATAATAAAATTAATGTTGGCTATAACAGTTACAGTTTGAGCCCCCAGTCTTGACTAGGACTGTGGAGTAGCAGGGGTGGAGCAACACCTGTAGCAGGGTAGCTCCTCTCACAAGACATTGAAATGTGCCTGAACAAGACTCAGAGAAGTCCTGATGCATCCCTTTTATAGATAAGGAATTGATAGATTAAATTATACACTAAATTAATAGCTAAGTTACAACAGCAGGGAACAAAATCTTTCTTTGGCGAAAGCTCTGTTTATCATTCCTATAGGTATTGTGTATGTTTTGCAGTGGGCACACTGTCAACCAAAGCTAAGTTTAACTCACACATAAAAGGTACTTTGCTGGCATCTTTTCATTGCCATTACATCAAAATTACTGTAGCTCAGATGCTGTGGCTTCAAATTGCATCTTCCATATGAACAGGGTGCTGCTTGTAAGAACAGATAAGAACCAAGAATATAGTTGGCACTAAATAAATAATACTTCATATTTTCATTCTTTTATAAATAACTGCCTTGCATTCTTCTCTCAAGTTTACACACATACCTCGATGGAGTTCTGTTTAACATAGATATTTTTTCCATTGTTCAGAGAAAATATATCGAGGGGAGAACTTTTCAATTAAGTGCACATACTCCAGGAGTTGGAAAGGTCAGTCACTTCTCAGGAGGCTTTGGAACTCCTGTAAAATGCTTCCATGTATTTATGTATCTGAAAATATGAAGCAGAAAATACATGAACAAAAATGTTGAAAAAGAGCGAGAAAAACGTAAGGAAAAACCCCATCATGGCAGCAACTGGCATCGTCTCAAGGCTAGCTTGGTGTGGGAGACTCTCAGCCTTTGCACACCCACTGCATTGCTGATTCCCTTTGTGCAAAAGGTAAATTTGAGGAAGTTTTGGAGAAAAATCCAGTAAGGTGCAATAGCCTTTGTGTTATATTCAGGGTATGAGCAGCTGATACTGGTTATTTTTTGTTAGTGCTTAGCATGAAGCACACTTCTTGAAACTACCTGGGTTGAGCTCCTGGCACAGCGTCTGACTGTGCAGTCAGCAGCTGGATTTGCTGGGACGGTGGAGGTGACACTCCTTTCCTTACTGTCTCTCTTGCATGAAACATTGAGCATCTCTAAAAATTAATCTCTAGTTTTGTGGGTGACTTTAGGTAGTTGGGCATAGAGGCAATAGAGCCAGTTCCTGCAAAATTTCAGGAGGCAGAATAAGTCCCCTGATGAGATTTCTGATAAGATTTAAAATGTCTTTTGTAGCCTGTAGAAATGCTACTTTCACAGTTCTGTGATAGATCTAGAAACTTTTGATTTTGCTGAAATGTTTTTAATACTGAACAGAAAAAAGCTCTAAACTGATTTACTGAAAAAAGGCTTTTTTTATGCAGTACCTATCAAATTTGCAAGGACTGTAACTTAACCTTTTTTTCTCGGTGTTGACATTGTATCTTGCCTTATTTTTGCACAGTTCAGTGGAAGTTATGCTTGCAGCAGAATGCAAGCTCTTTCTGCATGTCAGTTTTGAAACATTTTCACTAGGCAAAGCAGTTTGAATCCCAAGAATAGGAGATGTGGGCTCAGTACCAGAGTAGTTTTACACAAACATTTAATTTGTTACTTTTCTGTTCTTTCTTTTTATTTTTTAAACTTCATTTATAGTGACTGTATTTGGTCTGCAGAAATGTGCAGAAGTAATCAGAATGTTTATTTTATCACCAAGTTTGTATGACAATGTTTGCTATAAACCAATTTTTTTTTAGGTTCCAAGAAAGTACAATTGATTAGATGCATATTTTCTGAATTATACAACAGATCACACCCAGCTGCACAGCTTTTCTCAGGTAAGTGAGCTATTTTATATTCCCCTTTTTCTTCCCTTCCCCAACTCCCTTAATTAATAAGGCAAACCAGACATCTATCTGCATAAGGCTTGTTCTAAAGTCAGTACATATAGCCGTGGAAAATAAATATCCAGTTACTAGGGTTTATCCACTGGGGCCAGCTCTAATAATGAATTTGAAATAGGATTTTCTTACTACAGAAAAAAAAAATTCCTCAGACTCAAAATAAATCAAAGGAAAGTGGCACCCTGGTGGACCAGACAACCCATTGGCAGCACAGTCACATGAAAGCCTCAGAGGTCACTACCTCAGTATCAGCAAAGCTATTTTAGAGCTCACTGTGGAGTTTCACATCATGGCTAAATCAGAATACTTAATAACCTAGCACCCAAATTTCACATGTTGCCAGCCTCAGTCCTTATGTGAGCCTTCCTTTCACTGCTTTGGAAGCTTCCCCTTTGAGCTGGAAAACATGGATACACAGTCCTATGTTTTGACAACTCAAAAAAAATTAATTTAGAACCAGCATTAAGAGACTTACTGTGTGGATGTACAGGTAGGTGAATTTTATTGCAAAAAGCATGCTGGGTACATCTACAGCAGATACTCTGAAATGAGAAAGACAAGATAAGTCTAATGAAATCTTAGATATGTGCTTTTCTCCCAGACTAGGAGATGCAACTAGGGCCATTACAGGATTTTTTTCAGAAGCCAGCATTTTTAGATCATTACCTGTTTATGAGTAAAGTATCTGCTTTGCATGTGTTTTTGGGGGGTTTTTTTGGGATGCTTTGGTTTCTTTTGGGGGAATGGAAATATAGGTCAGACATTTGAACCCATTCCCACACACATTCTCTTTTCTATCCATCCATTAATTTTGATTTGGAAAAGTTGCCCTGGGATTTTCTGAAATTTCTGAATTTGTGTCTCAAGTCCCTGTTCTAATGTAAGAAGAGCCTCCCCATCCAATTTGTATCTCCCAGAAGCCAAAAATGCTGGAGTGATGGCCTGTCCTCACTTTGAAAGGAGACTGTGGTGCACTGCAGGAGATGTAGTTGGACAGGAATGTTCAATCTATACAGCAGATCAGGAGCCAAGAAATACTTGAACAGAGCTCCCACGGCTAAGCAGGGCTCTGAGCACCTCACTTAATCTGCAGTGTGACCACTCCCCACCTGTAAATTGACACACACTTCCTTGTTTCACAAAGGCTTCAGGAGGATAAAAATCTGTGAAAGTTATGAGATTCTCAGATACTGTGATAAGTCCCAGGATAAACAAATGTTGAATGCAAAACAGCAGCTTGCATGGTACATATTCAAGGGCATGTGGAATGAATTAGAAAGATGAAGAGAGGGAGCAAAAGAATGAGGATGGGAAGAAGCAGAAGGGAAGAAGGGTAGACAGAAACTCTGCAAGTGTCACTGGAAGCTATGGGAGAATTACACTGAGTCCTGCACACTTTGGGCTCGAACTGCAAATATTCTTGCAAGTGTATATAAAGCAAACTGAGCCAACAGCTTAGTAAATGAGATTTTTTGCAAAATTCCAGTGTTGACATTTTTGTGAAGTGACCAAAGGAAACTCCCAAAGAAGGGATCTTACTGTGTGCATTTAGAGCATAAGTGGAGATATTAAACCTAGGTTTTATTTACTATCTCACAATAGTCTTTTTTAGAGGGAGAACAATATAAGCGTGCTAAGAAAATTAGTTTTCTATACTATGCCCTGCCAGTGGTGTGAGGGAGAAGGCAAGTCTGGATGTAGACATGTGTGGATCTGTAAATGATAGGCAATAAGGCCATACACAATTCCTTAGCTGCTCTTTTTACTTTTTTTTTTTTTTTTTTTTTTTTTTTTTTTTTGTTTTTTCCTTTTTTTTTTTGAGAGTGCGTATTATGATGAAACTGCATACTGGGAACAGATTAATGGATTATTTTTCAGACAATGGAATATAAAGATTAACCATTCTTTCATTAAAAAAAAACAAATTCAATTTTAGAACTGCAGGTTTAGCAAATATGACAGATCAGCAGTAGCAGAGAAACTGCTACTGCTTTTCAAAGAACTGAAGAGTGTTGTCAGTAAAGAAGAGTAAAAGCCATTTGGCATGACAAGAAAGAGGTGACAAAACTCAGAGGAGAAAATGTAGGATTCATGTATAGAAAGTTTTAATACAGTGATGCCATGTAGATGGTTTTGTTTTACTACTGGAAAGTGTGGAAATCCTGCCATTGGGATGTGGAGTGTGTGTCCTTTTTATTCCAGAGCATACTGGATGTGATACATTCCTGTGCACAAGGACAAAACTCCCAGCTAAGCTTTCCAAAAAGGATTTAGGCAATGCACAGTAATTTATGCTGGCTTTCTGCACTAGAGGTCAAAATTGCCACTGGTCATACTAATGACAAGCCTCTGCTCGACTGCAGTGAAACAGCAGTGGCTGCAGATGAGCTGGGCTGATATTGCAAAACCTCTTTCAGCAGCAAGGAATGAGACTCAGGGTTAAATGGAAAGAGCTGAAACAGATAGCTGCTCATGATTTGCTGAGGAATGTCTCAAAGTCACTCTAAGGTATCTAATGCTCATGCCATTTACACTAGGCTGGGCTGCCTTAGAAGCAGATTAATACTTTGGGGTTTTTTTTTCCTCTTTGCAGTGATTCACTTTCTACTGAAAACAATGGCTCACAAGAAATCACTGTCTCAGGTACTTCTCTGTGTCCACTTTGCATATACATGCATTGGAGGCATCTTCAGCCTCACAATACCCAAAATCTCCTTGATATTTATAGACTTCAGAAGCAGATTTTAAAATGCTATTTAGATGGTGTTTGAAATCCTCTCAGGCTCCTCATCTGCATTTGTGTGTCTAGATTCCATTTAAAATCTGATGCTAGAAGTCTATGTGACACTTGAAATAGAACTTCAAAAATGTAGTTTTTATAGTCTGATCTTTATGAAAAGTATTATATTTTGAAGTTCTTCAGGCAGAACTGTTAAGATAAAAACAATCCACAACTGAAAATAGTGACTTTATGTTGTATTTTGAAGATTCTCTCTGCTGGTGACCAAGCATAGTAGATTTTGTGAGACAAGCTCATAAGGCTACTGAAATTAATAAAAACTCTTTCCTTTCAGTGAGCTTCACATCACACCCTTCACTGAAGTATATCCAGATAGACTTACACACTGTTTACTGCATTTTATTTGAATGAAAGTGAAAAATAATGCAAGTGTCAAGAGAAAAACAGCTAAAAATTAAATGGATAATAGACCTGCTGAACAACTGGTGAAGGAGGTAGCTAAGTACCCAGAGGGGTTTGGAAGGAAAACAGCAGTTATTATTTGAATAAACATGTTTAAAATAATGAAATGTGTCTAAGGTGCGTACAAGAAGTCCAGAAAGCCAACAAAGGGTTTTAATCATAGATTTCAAAACACAGTATTCTGGAATTTATTGTCAAAATCCTTTGGTTCAGAAATTAATAAATTCTCAATGACATGACACATCACAAGAATTAAATACAATAAGGCATATAGTTTCCCATACCTTATGACTCCTCTTCCTCACATCTGTTTAGCACAGTGGTTTTTAATTTTGGGATTTCACCACCACCATTCCCCCTTTCCTCCTGAAGCAGGCAGTGGGAGATCACTGCCATCTACAGATAGGAGATAGTATCACTAATGTTAGAGCAAATTGTTGGAACAGTTTCATGCTGGAACATTTTTCTCTTTTTCCCTTGAGCACTTGTCTCCTCAACCCTGCCTTCCTCTTAAAATACCCCACAAAGTGACCCAACACAAGCTATCATTTCTTTGGCACCCTGATCATAATCACCCTCATTAAAGAAAAAGCATGGTTCCGTAAGAATCTTAGAAGCCCTGTAATGTTTTAAGTCAAAGTTGAAAGAAAAAAAAAAAAAAGGCAGGATTCACTAATGTGCTTTCCATTACTTATTATATTTGTCAAAATTTGGTATACATGTCAAAATTATAAATGGCTTCTTACAGCTTACTCAGAAAGCAGCTGAGAGAAATAGCAAACTCTGTGAGCATTTGTGTAGATGGATTGACTAAATGGGTACCTGCTTTCCACGTTCCACTGCCTGGGTCATGGTTTCAAGGTGACACATCAGGAAAGACAAGCAAGTATGGCACTGTAGGAACAGCAGAGATACAGCTTAATCTCAATTTAAACTCTTTTATTTTCTTCCTCCAAAGAAGGGATTAAGAAAATTGATAAGGCTTCATGTTATTATTGTAGAAGAACCACATATCTGCAATCTATCAAAATACATTGCAATTAATATAACCACAAAAAGGAAAAATAATAAAATTCATAACTTCCATCCTGTATCTTCTGGATTTAGATAGAAAGTTTTTAATGGTAACAAAAATGTTTATCAAACATGTCAGATATCCATTATTAAGACACAACATTCACTATTTTTTAACCTCTTTCAATAGGTGCTGAATTCTTGAAATTACTGCCCATCTGACAACATTAAAAAATATTAGAATCACAGATTTGGCAAATTAAAAGCACTCCAGTGTCCCCATAAAGGGTAAGTGATTTGGCAGCTTGCATTTCTATTTCTGCCATGTTATACTTGACACAGTAAGGAAACTGATGGGCAGAACCAAAAAGAACCTATTTCCTTCTGAAATATCTAAGTGTAGGATTGGGTTCAGTGAAATTATTTTTACCTATGAACTTGAGAATTTAAGTCTGCGTGAGATCACACAGCTGTAATATTTTGGTTAAAAAAAAAAAAGCAGAAGCTAAATGCAGTAATCTGTAATTGCAGGGGCTTTCATTTGCTGTCTGCCAAATAGTCTCCTTCATGCACTGGAGAAATGCTTCTTATTTGCTTTCCAGGTGAGAGAAATTCCCTGGCTTGTTCGTCCTACTGTCTGTAGATTGTCCTAGCAGCCAGAGCAGAATTCTGCTTTGATTTGGGAGTCCATTGCAGCACAATAATAGGATTGCTTCAAGGAATATATTATTGTACTAGCAACACCAAACAAATCTAGTTTTGGACACGTTCAAGGAGTAAAAGCAACAGTTAATCTGGTCTGATCATAGGGAAGGAGAGGTCTCTGACTCTGAAAACCTTTGCCATCATTGTTTTGCACAACCAGTTTCCCCTTGATAGTCCTGTGCCCATTGAATTGCAGAAGATATGTCTGGTTTCTTTCAAAACTTCTGACAATTTGAACCCAGCTCATAAGAGCAACTTTCAAAAAATACAGGCTGAAAGTTTAGGCCCCACTGAAGTCAGTGGCAAAAGTCCTGTCAGCTTCAGTAAGGTCAGATTTTCATTTGTGATATTGATTCAGCTGCTACCTTTAAATATAACAGCTTTAAGGTTGTTTCTACAGAAAGTCAGTGTCAGGTGTGTTTATTATTTTAAACCACACAATTTCTTTAGAAAAGTAAATATCTGAGTACCTTTACATTTCAACGAGCAAGATAGGAAGTCTGACAGGAGGCATGCCTGTGTTTCACACATTTTTAACATATATTTAATTGAAATGGTTTTATGAAAACTACAGAATGAAAGCTGCTTTTTTTCCCCCTCTCCCTCTCAAAGGGCGTTTCTATATGTAGCCAGGAGGTGGCATTCCTGGGTAACAGTTAAAGGAATTCGTATACACAATTTCTCTTTTGCATATGAGAGAGAGAAAAAGGTTTCTTACTATAGTGGCAGTTAGTCAATTAACTGAGACTTAAACTAATGCAATAAATTTGCTTTATATATTCTTTGTTTTATGAGAAGTGGCAAAGTTATCCAGTAGTAGACATTAATCTTCATGATGAGACAGCAGGGATCTGGCAAGTTATATCCATCTTCCTGTAAAGTATTTGATAGTAAAAGTCCTTGTCTTCAGTTACCTCGTTTTGTTCCTCCAAATAAGCCAGTTTGCAATAATTCATTGACCACAATAATACCCACTAAATACTGTTATAAGAACAGTTAGGAAATCTGAGGGGGGAAAAAAACCCAGTTGAATTTTATCCAGTCAATGAATCTTAATCAGATTTTTCAAAGTCTGATCATTGCCATTTGTGATCCAGTTGGTCTATGGAGTATTGCCATATTTAACATCTGTGTCACATCATGCCTTTCCTGTTGCCTCATTGATCAACAGACAACATGTGATGTTTCCCAGATGTTCAAACACGGCAGATCCCAAAAGACCTATTAAATTACACTGAAAGCAAAACAACATCTATGTTGTAGAAGTTTTGTTAAATTCAGGTATGCCTGAATATTCACAAACTTGCTACGAGATACTTACTGATATTCAAATTGCTTTTACAAATCAGTCCAACTCTGAAATGTCCACATTTTGTATTATATAAGGACTCTGTGTCAAGAGTTGATAAAATTTTCTGTTCTGCAATATAAAGCAAGTTAAAATGGAATTAAGCATCTACTTACACATGGAGAAGATAAACCACTGGATTTTTTACTTCATTTTACTATTTGTCTCCTCTCACTACAGGCAATCTGTGTCCTTGCAGATTTTTACTCAGATTTATTGATGGTGGTATATTTTTTTCTCAGACAAAGCTGAATAAATAATGATTTTTTTAAAGCTTGTGCATTGCATTCTCTAAGCAAGGCAAGGCAGTTGTGCTGTTCTTCAGTGTGGCCTTTTTCCACTGAAAAACATCATTATAACGATCAAGACTTACTAAGATGTTACTTAAACCTTTTTTCTGTACCTGAATAACAGTGACATGAAATTCTAGATGGGATTTCAGACAGCAAATGTGATCCAGCTTACACCAGCATGGTACAACATTCTGCTTTGAAACAGAATGATATCATAGTTTATGATATGGTAACTTTAACATTACTATGAATATCCTTCACACCTTTCTGAAGCTAGTGCTACTCTTCTAGCAACATTTCAATATTTTGTGCTGGCATTTTCAGCCATGAGAGTCTCAGCATTTTCTGATGAACACAGGCAGTTTTGTGCAGAAAATCAGTACCTTTATTTTGTCACCTGCGAATCAGCAGCACAGAGAACTCAGGTGCAATCTGTTTAAATCAAGGCAAAATTTCTCCACATTATTACAATGACTCATCAAAAGTTTATTTTGCCTTACTCTTTAATAAGAAGGAACATAGCTACTTTAAAAAGGCCACCTCAAAAAGAGATGTTCCTTCAGTGCTTATTGATGATACCATCAACGTTTATTTTTCTCTTAAATAGGTTTTACAATAGATAAATACAATCTTTTCTTCCCCAGAAAAAAAGGTTTAGAATTTCACCTCAGAAATGGCCACATATTTATTTTTGGTATTTTCCAGTAGAAAAAAAAGGGTTTTTGTTCCTGGTGTATTTGTTACCTTGCTGTACCTCCACGCAGCAGCTGCCCCTGGACCCCGGCACTCGGTTCTGCTGCCGTGCACAGCCTGCGGCTCCCACGGCTGCCCTGGAGCAGCCCCACGCAGGGAACTGCTCTGGGGGCTGCAGGCCCTGCAGGCAGCACTTCCACAGAGCATCAAGCAGCCAGAGCAGCTGCTCGTGGGAAATAATGCTGCTGCACTGCCTACAATGAGATTCAAAGTTTAAGTGGTGTTTTTCTGATTTGGTCAGAAAATGGAAATGTTTCCACTTAGGGCAATAGACTTATCCAAAAGAAAATATCTTACAATGATTTGTCAAGTTGAAAACTGCAAGTGAGGAGGAAATAAAAATGCTCTGTGTATCCTGGATTAGTAATACTCCAGTATTTTCAGGTTCGTCTCCCCTGTGTAGTAACTTTGGACAGTCACATCTTTATTTCAATTTAGACACATAACTAATTTTTGTTGAGCAGCCTAGTGTTGTCTGAGAGCACTGAGTGCCCAGGTACATGTTAATTATGAAACCTGTTTTGTTTTAGTGATACCAGGAACAACATAGGCATGTAAGTTAGAAGATCTCCAAGTTGGAACTGTCCAGGAGTCCATCCACATGGTATAATTTGCAAGATTAGGATTGCTAATTTTTAGAAACTTCAGAATGACATATGCATACACAAAAAAAGGAGACTGTTGAGTTTTTAAAATTAGAGTATCTACTTATAGTACAGACTGTACAGATATGTAACTTAAAAAAAATACTCTGTCTAGATTTTAAACTCACCTGAATTGTTTATATGTCTTTTTAAAAGAAACACATAATTAGAACCATCTTTATTATTTAATGGCATGAGACCTAACAAACTTTTGTTTTGTTATTGACACTTGCAGAGCAAGAGCCAGAGACTTAGCAAAGTGAGGACAGAAGGTATGTGCAGTATCATGGAGAAGCATGTAGAATACAAACACAGGAAGGAGACAAGAAAAGCAAAGATCTGCATAATGGTAAAGCAACACATATGGAAAGTCAGATTGAGAAGAACAGTCACATATGCCAAAAATAATTCACTAGCTACATTTAGTTAGAAGATCTGGGGAGCAAACATAAGCATCCTAAACAACTGCAGTAGGTTAGCCAGAGTGTCTGCTGGCCCCAGGGTCACATATTCCCGCTCTAACTGCCAGCAGCGTCCCTTTGGAATGAGGAGCTTTCCAAGTGCTGGCCAGTGCTGGCTGTGGAGGGAAAACTGTCTGTTCTTTTCCGTTTCTTATGGATTTCTTATGAAATGTATACTGCAATGTAAAGCCCTTTCAGAAATACCTGAGCCAGTTGATCTGTGCAGAATGTGCTGATCTGCAGAATTGCTTGGTTGTGTTCTAGAAACCAAAATGTAGTGTTGGCCTGCTCCTGCACATCAACACGTCTTTATGTGACCAATTATTTTTGTTTAATTATAAATAATTATTTCATTTAACTATATAGAAAGGCTGCTAAAACAGGCACATGAGATGTCCTTACCATCCTGGGCATATATTGCAGAAAGATTTTCTTCTGTTCTTGTTATTGGGGTAGTTTGCTGTTGGCATTGCTTTCACAGTGTCAGCTCCCAAATTTGTTGTGTGACTTCTGTAAAATAATGTGGATGACATTTCACCAAGTGTTCTAGTCCTTTGGATTTCACTCTGAAACACTATGTTTTCTATTACTTCATTTGCTTGGGTCAAAACTTAAGAATCAGTGTTGATTGAGTTTAGTAATCCCCTCTTTTTTCTAGAATTGTCAAACTAGGTGAATCCGAGCCTTCTTTACTTTGAAGGCTTTCTATAGGTTTGCTCTTGCAGAGTGGGTTATTGGCCACTATGGGTTATTGGCCAACTGCTCTTTCAAATGACATAATTTTCCTGGAGGATCATCTTTTCCAAATGCTTGTTTTCTAAACAATAATTTTCAAGTATGCCCTCTTCCTGTGACTAAAACCACAGCCTATTGCCGCAATTTTTACAACTAACATGAAAACTAACCAGGTAATTTGCACTGTCATTACATACAGATAATCCTTACAGACCATTAATGGATATCACAGCATGTCTGATAGTCTTGCTCACTGTTGTTTGTAGTTGCTCCTGCCCTGGATCAGGTGAGTACCTCCAAAGTCTCCTTCTAATGCCTTGTGTTGAAATGTATTGCATCATAAGCTGATGCACAGTAATTTATCTTTTCCTTAAGGCCTAAATATATTTTAAAAAAAGCTTTAATAATGTAGTCAGCATGGCCCAGAATCAAATACAATAGCATTTCATTGCAAACTCATCTTTCCTCCCTTTTTTGATGTTTTCTTTTATAGCAGTAACCACCAAAGACCCAGACTATATTTCAATGACAGTTTTCATTAATTTTAAGAGACATTCAAATGAATGTCAATGTAGTTGGCTTCAAATTCCAAGTAAATTCAAATACTAGGATGACTCTAGATAATTTAGAAAATACTTCTAGTTTTCATTTTACTGGAAACCTAATATTTTGTGTGGCTGCTACTGCAATTTCTGCTGTTACAAGTAAGATGATTTGTTCATTGAAAACCAAACACCTATAAGATTGTTTATCATATCTTTAGGTTTGAGTTTCTGATGACAGTGTTTTCCCCGTAGTATTAACCACACTGAAATGCAAGTGAATTATAAATTTAACGTTTTATTCAAGACTCTATCTTGTTTGAATTTCACAGGATGAATTTTCAGGCACAGTTCTCCCATGTGAGCAGGCAGTGCATATTTTATAGTCACTACCTTGATTTGAGCCCAGTTAGGAGTTCTCAGTTTGTGCAAATTCCATTGTCCATTTTAGCACACCTGATTCAGTAACATGTTGGAGCCATTATGAATTCCTCTCATGCACTTTAATGTTTCCTGAGTAGTGGAAGTCAGACATCTAGAACTTTTGCCCTGAAGGCCCCCTCTGTGAAGCATTTTTCACTCTGCCCTTGTAGTGCTATGCCCTAGCCTGTCTTGTACTTATAACAACTTTAATAGAAGGATTTTTTCTGTCATATCATATTTATCTGAACCTTTCCCCAAATTTTTTTGGTAGCATTTCTCTCATTTTACAGACTAAATCACTAACTTTGCATAAAACTTAAGGATTATCACCCAGCAAATTACAACCCCTTTTTTTTCCATGAGATATAACTATGTGATTATAAAGCCTTCTAGACATTCCTTAGCCACTGTGTCTTTCTGGCTACAAGCTGTAACTTTTACTTGTATCCGAACTGAATACCAGTGTCTTTCAGGGTGCCTCCACCAAATCATCAGTACCTGGACTACACAAGTTGGCTCATTAATTAGGTTTTCATCTTGTCTGTATCACTGAGCAATTAGGCTATAAAGTGAAATTCCCACAGGGCATTTCCCACTTGCAAATTCTTCAGCAGAGACAACATGGCTGCTATCCTTGGGCAGCATTTAAAAAAAAAAAGTTGTTGTAGACATACAGCCTTACTAAAGTTCTTTATCTAATCCAATTTTACAGCTAACACCCACAGCAGCTCCATAATCCATTCATTCCCCTCCACAGTGATTTATTTCAGACTCCTTCCTTTGCTCTGGTCCAGCCGTTCCTAAAGCCAAAGATTAACCAAAGCTGCCTTGTCTCTCTAATTCCATAGTACAGTAAGAGCTTGCTTTAATTCCTTTTATGGAGCTCAAATATCCTAGTTTAGGCCTTGTTTCCTCACCTGAGGTGTCTACAAATGTGTCACTAATTTAAGCCATAACTATTTTGGCCCTGACAGTTAACATCTTGCTGCCAGTTTCAATTAGGGAGGAGACACGAGTGCTGAAATCAGGTGTCTGTGGTGTAATCATGTTCACTTGTAAGGAAGCCAAAAATGCTCTTTCCCTAGACACAGGTGGCACCAGATAACATGGTGATGGCAGGCTTCTTTCAAACATTACCAAATCCATGAAAGACTTCACCTAACAGTTTGTCTTCCAGAGCAAATGTTCACTGGTGCTCTCCTCTACAGAGAGTCCTTTGTGAAGTAACAGCCAGATCCTTAACTCATTAATGTGTTTGTCTTTACACTTTGTTTCTTAGTGGTATAATAATTTTTTCTAAATAGGAACAGTGATTCCTTTCTCTCAAATTACATTGTGACAACCAGTATGAAAGTTCTTGTATTTTTTCTTCTTTGCTGTTCCAAAGAAGTAACTCTAACACACTCTGAAAATGTTTTTCTCTCCCAACCCAATGAAAATGCAGTGAGCATGACAGTGAGTAACAGAGAGCCCTGCTGCAGCCAGCAAAGCTTATCTCTGAACTGCTCCCCAGGTCCCTGCATAAGTTTCAGCTGAATCATAACTCCCAAGTATCCTTACAGTCAGGATCAAGCAGCATTATCACAGAGCTTATCTTTTCCAGAATCTGAGCATCACTTGGAATTGCTCTGCCATGAAGGCAGAACCACATCTCTAATTTATATCAGCACATTCCTGATACACAGTCATATTTCAGTATATAATCAGTAAATCCCTCATATAACAACCAACCAAAAAACTAAAACATCTTTTTAGCAGAGCTGTTTCTAGTCTATCTGCTCTTCTGAGTGAGAGACTGTGCCCTTTGGAACCCTGAGCAGCATCACTGCAGGTATGGGGCCACACTACCAAGTGGATTTTTTCTGGTGCACAGCATCAGCCAGGTGTGTTCAGGGCTGCTGCAAGTGCTTTTATGTTTTGAGAGCTATAATTAAATTACCACCTACAATAATGGACCTGAGGTTAATGAGCTCAGACAGAGATGCTACGTTGAACCACAAGAAATGAGACAGACCCATAATGAGACATTTTCAGCCTTATTAGAAATAAGACAGATGAAACCAGGCAGCTGAATGGCCTTTTGGTACCGAGGCTGTGCTCCCCGCGGGAGAAGTGCCCTGTGGGTGCCTGGGCAGTGCTCCCTGCGGGCACAGTGCTGTGTGGGTGCCCTGTGGGTGCTCCCCGCGGGAGGGATGCCCTGTGGATGCTCTGTGGATGCCCTGTGGGTGCTCCCCGCGGGAGGGATGCCCTGTGGATGCCCTCTGGGTGCTCCCCGCGGGAGGGATGCTCTGTGGTTGCCCTGTGGGCGCTCCCCGCAGGAGGATGCCCTGCCGGTCCCCGGGCGGTGCTCCCCGCGGGAGGGATGCCCTGTGGATGCTCTGTGGATGCCCTGTGGGTGCTCCCCGCGGGAAAGATGCCCTGAGGATGCCCTGTGGGTGCTCCCCGCGGGAGGGATGCCCTGTGGATGCCCTGAGGATGCCCTGTGGGTGCTCCCCGAGGGAAGGATGCTCTGTGGATGCCCTGTGGACGCCCTGTGGGCGCTCCCCGCCGCCGCCGTCCCCTCACAGCCCCCGCCCGGCTCCCGCCGCTGTCTCCATGCGACAGCGCAGCGTGGGCGTCTCCCAGCGCTTCATTTACATATTCCAGCGAGCGGCCAATAGGCGGGCGGCGTTGCCGCCACATTTGCATGTGGCCGGGCGGCGGCCAATGGGGCGGCGGCGGCCGGGCGCGCGGAGGGCGATGCTCCCGGCGGCGCGCGGGCGGCGCAGCGCGAGGCCGGGCCGGGCGCGGGGACCTGCCGGGCGCGGGCGGCCCTGGGCCCGGGCGGCCGCGGGGCAGCGGCGGCGGGACCATGTCGGTGGCGGGGCTCAAGAAGCAGTTCCACAAAGCCAGCCAGGTACGGGGGCCGCGGCGGGGCCAGCCGGGCTTTGCTGGTGATGGGCGGCTCGCCCAGCGCCCGCTCCCGCACGGCCGGCGGGTTCCCCCCTTCGTCTGTGGCAGCATCACCCCGGCACCCCCGGGGAGTGTTTCCCTCAGCGTTACCTCCGCGTCCTGCCCTTGTGGTTTTACCTGTCAGCTTCCTGTGCTGTTCTCACAGCAGAAGGTTGCCCCTTCCATTCTTTTGCTTGGGGCTTCAGGTCTTTCCTTTAGTTAATAGCATTTGTTATTTAGTGGTGGGTTCGTGTTCGTGTTTCGAGGCCTCAGTTAAAGCTACAGCCTGTATGGGAGCAGCTTTCCCCTAAAGAGTTCATTGTTTTGATCTGCCACGAATGGCTGGTTTGTTATCCTACCTGGAATGCCATCTATTTGTCCTGTAGAGGGTATCAGATGTTTCTAGAGTTTTCCTTTTTTTCTAGATCCTGTACGCTTTATCTTCTCTAGAGTGAATCTTCATCTTCTTCTGACCCCTTTATCTCTTTTGTCTTTTATATGTGCTTTGCTTTAGTAGTTTAGCTGGTTTCTTTTAAGAGAGAAGCACCTTTCTGCCAAGCAGGAAGCCTGGTTGAATTCCATGGCAGGGTGGTGCCAGTGCCAAACCCTGCATTGATGTGGGGGCTTTAGGATGTGCCTGCAGTGGGATTCTTCCACAGAAGGTTTTTGGAAGTCTCAGCTCCTTTGCTTGCTCATTCCAAGTCAAAGAGATCTGTATTTCTGCTGGCTGTCATTAATGATTATGGTAATATCAAAATTAGTGTCTGTAACCTGTTCAGTAAAATCTGACAGCTGCTCTTGTCTTGGTGAGAGTGAGGAAAAGAAAGGTTCTTTGAGTGCTTGGCTGTTGTCTTTCTAGGTCTTCCTTCAGCTATGTGGCTTGTCAGCACCAAAGTGCAGAATCTGCACTTTGTTTGGATACAGAGATGCTATATATTTGTATCTAATGTTTCAGTAGTGTGCTTGCTTTCATGGAACGTACTGATCCTGAAAAATGTTGTGAATTGGTATCTTTTAGTTAACTTTCACTGTTCTTTTGAGAAAATGCTGGATCTGTAGAGTAAACAAATCCAAGGACAAATTATTAAAGATTTTGGCTTGTTGTGCATCTGATATTTGTAAGTGACGCAGCCTTAGTTGTAGTGAGTTTGTAACTCAGGAAGCAGATGATACATAACTGAGGAAGTTTGAGAGGTAACCACAGCAAGAGCCCTCTTGTCTAGCAACTGGTAACAGTGCAGGTTACTTAATCCTGCTCAGATGTCAGGTAAACAAACAAACAAAAGGATGGCTGGGATCTGATAAAGGTAGTAATAATGGCAGAAAGGAGCTGTAGAATATATTGAATTTGACTGCATTTATTGTAAAGTTGTGGTATGACTTCCAGTATTCAATACAGTAAGGAACTGCAGTGCATAACTCATAAGAATAGTCTTCTTGTCAGGATGGGTCAAAGGTAAAATTTCAACTTATTTTCAAATGCAAGAAATTTTAAATCACTTGATTGAAAAAGTCTGTCATTATTAGGAAATTAAAGTTCAGGAATAAGATACTGGTTGGTTTTTTGGTTTTTTTTTTGTACATAAAGTAACAGAAGACACTTCTTAAAAGCTCATTCTGTAAGGATTCAGATAGGATGTTGGGCAAAATAGTAGTGGGAAAATAACAGAAGAAATACCATATATATGTAGTGCATCAAACCAGCCATGTCTAAACAATGAAACTGCTTATCTCTGACACACAGAGGCTCAGTCATGCCTAGATATATAAAGTTGTTGAACTAACAAAAATAAGGTGGGACATGAAAAATGGAAATATTGGGATTCCATCTTTTAGAAGAACTCTTTTACAAAATGCTAAAGCAAGAAAATGCAGAGCATGAGAAGTATTTCTCTACAGAAGATTTGTTAAATTTCCAAGTACTGTGGGATCACTTAAGGAGACAGAGACCTTTGTGTACTGGGTGGATGAAAGATGCCAGTGGTAACTGTTAACAGCAGAGACAGGCATTGCTTGGGGAAAGAATGAAATTAATTCCTTTAGTGTTCCCAAAGGAGAATGGGGGCAGATGACAAAAACTGGCAAATGTCCCAGAGGACATTGAGGAATACTGGAGGGAATGAGACTACTGTCAGGACATGTGATTAAGGAATAAAAATAATATTTGAAAGCTGACAGAACCTAAGGACAAAAATCTGAAGGCTGAAGCAAGTGTATTAAGACAGTCTGTATTTAACAATTCATTCAGAAATATGAATAAATATCAAAAATGGTACATATATACTATTTCCATGCTAAAGTAGACTTCTGTTCAATGGAAATAAATTACAATTCTAAATGAAATATAGAGTAGTATAGGTACATAGTTATAAAAAGATTAGGTAAAATAAATGGAATTATTCTAAACTCTGCTTGCTCTTACTGAACCACTGAACTTTCTTGCAAAAAAATGCATTTCAGTTTTGTGCTTGTAAAAAGCCTGTGTATGTACAGCTTTTGTTGACTAGTGGTGATCACCTTTGTGTGTAGGCTTAAATTCTAAGTGCAGGAGTCCAGGAAAATAAAAATTACTTATGATTTGGTACATGCAGTTGAGGTTTCTGGGATGTTTGATGCTTGTCAGTTTGGTTTGTCTGAAGTTACACTTAAGTAAATGAGTGTTTGCTTTATGAAAGGTCAGCAGCTAACTTTTTATGGTTACTAATGCCCTTGCCAAAATCAGACATGACAAGCTATTGCTAACTTGGCTGGTGTAGGAAAAATCACTGTGGGTCTGTTTGTAATCCAGTAATTCACAGGAAGTGTTTGGGTGGTTTTCCCCTAGAATTTTTTACCCAGTTGTTTTTATTTTCCACTGAAAATTGCATGTTTGGTTTTCACTGAAATGTCAGGCAGGGAGATCTAGAAGACAGCTCTTGTGTTACACATCTAACACACGATGAGTAGAGTTTGAGCTGTTTTTCTGTACATTCCAGTATATAAAGCTGCAGTGCTACTCCATTATCTGTCCCCTAATGATTGCTTCCCCGGGTGTCATGGCATGGATAGACCTGAAGCTGGGATGTATCTCAAAGTTTCTGTGTCTGTTATGAAGTGATAACACTCTTCATGTTATTAGAATTTTCTTTACTATGCTTTCTACTTAGGTTATAAGTTTAAACTGAAGTTCTTTAATTGAAAGTGATCTGCAATGAGGATCTTTTCCATTCTCTCCATTAAATATCAGTGATGATTGCTTGAGTATAACTCATTTAACCCATGAAACACCAAGCAGAACCTGTGAAGTGTCTTACCACCTCTCACTGGCTGATAAGCAAGGGCAGGCTGTTTCTCAGGGCTGATTAATTCATGTGCAACTCCCAAGAAATTCACCTTTTTTTAAATTATATATTTTTAAATTAAGTTTTGTAGAGTTTTGTTTGCAGTAGAGAGCTTGTCTCCTGTTGCTTTCAGCCCCTGCCAGATCAGATCTGTTTTCCTGTTTTCAGTTTGAAAGCTTTTGATGTAGGTGTGTGCATCTGCCTGCTGCTTCTGCAGGCCTGGCTCTCTGTGCACGTGGGATAACCCGGGTGGTGGGTGGGCTGCGTCTTCTGGTGGGTGCTGGGAGTATTTTCAGACCTTGGAAAAGCAAGAAGCGCAGAGAGTGAATAAGAAAGCCTTAATAGGTGTCAGATGCATTTCTAATTTCTGCTGTGCTCTAAAACCGCAGCCAGGCTAGGATCCCTGTGTAGAGATGTGTGATTTTTCAAAGGGCTTGGAGGCTGGTGAGCTCAGAACCTCCCTGCCTTAGGGTGTTTTTAAAGCTCAGCCATGACACTGCCATAGGAAATCTGTTGATTTTCAATTCAAACTTTTAACAAAATATTTTTAAAATTAATTGTAGCTGAAGGCTGTGTATAGAAGCACTTTCACTTTTAACAGCTTATTCACGTTGTATTTCTTAGGCTTAGGTTCTCAGAGGTAGTGGAAAGTAATGCTTTTCTGAGAAAAGAAACACATCTGCCAATATTCACAATTATTGTCTTATTTGTAATATGGTCATCAACAGCTACTGTAGCCTCTGCAGACTGGGTTCTTAAACCTTCTCCCATTGTCAGTGAAGGAAGAGAAGCTCCAAGAGAGGGTGAGGCAGGAGCTGGTTCTGTTGTCTATGGACAGAGCCTAAGGGGAAGCAGATTTTCTAACCAAAACAACCAAAATCTGTTACTGCTTTTTTGTTTTCTGAAAGTGATTTAACATAGTGTAATAAATATATAAATAATATGCTCTGTGTTTTAATTTCTTATGTATCCTGAATGGCATTTGTCTTTTCAAGTGCTGCAATTTTTAAATGGCCTTTTTCTGTTTTTTTAATATTTTTAAACTTTCAGCTGTCACCAACAGTTGCAGGGATGCTGCTTCATATATCCCAGATTTCTGCTTTTTCGCCGTTGATTTGTGTGGCATTTTGATTCCATCTGTTGGAGTGAAAACCAGATCAGAACCAAGACCACCTTGTTCCCCAGACATAATAAGTTGTGTGATTGGATTTTATTGTTAGATTATTATGGATGGTGGTGGTGTTTGTTTTCTTTTGGTTTTTTTTTTTTTGTTTCTTTGTTTTTTGTTCTCTTGACTATTTTTCCTTTCTGTTATACTCTAGATACTAGCCTAGACATAATATTTAGGCCTCTTTTAAGGTTCATGTTGACATTGAGTTAATACACAAAAAACTTCAATTACACAAGGGCTCGATAGCGAAGGAAATATTTTGGTAAACTGTATACAAGGAGAACTTGGACTTGACAGTGAGACATGAAGGGAAACTTTATTGCCTACATCTAGTTATATTTATTTCCTAGGACTACATACAAGCTGTTATCATACAGTGTGTTAGAGATACTGTCCTTTCACAGCCAGTGTGAATTGGGCATGATAAATCCATGACAGTAGTGCAGAGAAAGCTTCTGTCCTGTTCCTAGTTTTTATTACATAGTTGGATTTACTTTTCTTCACATCTTACAGAATTGTGGAAGAAGGACAGTGGTGAAAAGGACAATAGAATTTAGTTTCTTGTCTGATACATTTTTAATGAAAAACTGTACTTCTACAGTTG
This sequence comes from Camarhynchus parvulus, assembly GCF_901933205.1. Classification (NCBI taxonomy): domain Eukaryota; kingdom Metazoa; phylum Chordata; class Aves; order Passeriformes; family Thraupidae; genus Camarhynchus; species Camarhynchus parvulus. The sequence continues at coordinate 11,043,431 of NC_044580.1, forward strand.
TATTTATCAGCTGCTGAGGTGGCCTGGCAATAAGGCAGAAGTGTAGCAAAAAGAAGCTGTGAGTGCTTCAGTTAGCACAGCACAAGTTGGCAGAAGGTGGAGATCATGTGCTCTGCAGCCTTTAACAATGCAGCTCCCACAGCCTGCAAGAGGGGATCATAATGCAGTAACTCAGAAACCTAGCAGAGATGCAGCTGCTATTTGGAAGGAGGTTATTTATATTTTACACATAAAATATTTATATATTAAAGCCTGAATATCATTGAAAAAGAATAGAGAGTGGCATAAGAGAGTGGGAACTGAACTTTCTCCTTGAATTCATCTCCTTTTATAGCTTGGCTTTGCTGTGGGGTTTTGCACAGGCATCCTAAAAGTTGGAGTGAGAGCTGGCACTCCATGCCAGGCTCCTGCTGCTGCCTGAGTCACTGCGGCACATGCTGGGTAATACATTGCAGTGCAGGCTCCTGAGAATCCTGCAATGCTGAAAAACAAACAGCCAAGGGAAGGAAGGAAAGGCCAGCAGCAGCACTGCACTGAGATTTTCTTTAGCAGCACTTGGAGTTACATGGAGTTGCAGTGCACCTGCAGTTTCTGTAAACACATATGTAAATAAAATAAAAAATGCATCTCATTCTTCATAGCTTCTGTAAAAAGCATATAAAACCCAGACTTGCTTTTATAATGATAATGTTAAGGACAAAGTGCTTCTCTTTATGTTAATGCCACTTTCACCCCACTTTATTGCCATAGTCTAATTCTATATTGTGCTGAGTTCTCATTGTTGGTCTCTTTTCTGTTCATGGAGAGGAACGCACTGCTGGAGTTTTATGACTAGTTGAGAATTGAACCTGTAGCTTTTAACAATGCTTTTCAGAAGTCCACTTAGAAAAGAGCCATTCAAATATCAGGTTACACCTTCTATTCGATTTTCTAGAGCCCTAGTGTCCTTTCACTGTGTACATGTTTCTGTTATCAAAGTTACTAAGAGTTTTATGCATTGATGGGAGAATATACCAGTTAATTTCCTGCAACATCTCAGCAGCAGCTGTGCACGTGAAACACAAAACTAACTTGGCCTTACATACTTGCTATTCAAGGGACAATGCCAAGCCTCTGAGGAGAATCAATTCTGTTTCCTTACCACCCTAATTAAGGTGCATTTTTGATACTGTACTTGTATTTATTGAACTGTAATAACTACAGTGAAATTAGTCTGGTTAACAACTGAACATGACTTAAGAAATCCAGGACTCAAAGGAAATCAAGGGGTTCTAAAATTCTGTTTTCTATGTTTGCAGTCAGGTTAAAGATCTAAGGTGGAAAAGTAGAGAAGGTATTTTTAAATTTTTTTCTTAACCAAGGAAAAAAGAAATAAAATATAAAAAACCAGTGGTAATGGTCCTAGGTAGTAACAGCCCCTTTATTCCCTTGTGAATGTTTTGCAAATGCTGGTAGGTCTTACTGTTCTCATTCTTTTCCTTACAGTTGTTAGTAAATATTGTACTAGAAAGTGACATGAGTTCAAGGATAAGGAGCTGGTCAGTGGTAGAACCAGAAGTAGATTTTGTGCTTCTAGACTATAGAGTTTTTTTAAAAAATTATTTATTTGTTTTAAAATTTATTCTGCATATGTACCGATAAATGCAAAATGTAGATATGGGTTTGGCTTAATGTTTCCATATAAATGTGATGTAATTTCACTGACTGCAAGTTTGGCAAGGCTGAGCATGGTATTTTCAATTACCTTTACTGTATTTAATACCCCTCTGGAATGGGCAAGCAATCTTTTAGAAGCTGGGATTTTTGGGTAATGGTATCTCCTCAGCAGAGAATGAGTGTGTGTGTGTGTGTGTGTGTGTGTGAAATGTGCTTAGTACCATAAACAAAATGTTGGATTGGGAGTCACAAAGTCAGTGTTTTGATTCAAAATTATGATTTGCCTTTTGCTATCTTGTTTATAGAGCTAGAAAGTGAAATTTGGTGCCTGTGCCATGTGTATGGTCAGAGAACACACAAACACGGGAACGCTTTGTCTTTCTTTCCTGCAGAGCATGTAGCACCTGCCAGCTTGGCATCTGGGTCACAAGAGATGTGTGTAGGGGGAAGGGGGAAGGAGACCCATTAAATGAGGAAATTGGTAATCAAAGACCTTTCATCAATTCAAAACCAGCAGTTCCAGTCTGCTCTTCTGAAATTTCTTCCAAAGAAAATAATATTTTTAAAGATGTTTGTGTTTGGTGTGATCTGCTTGGATGACTGACTGCCTGAGGCACTGGAACATAGCAACTGCTACTTACCTTTAAGATTAACTGTTTATCATTTTATGGATTTAGCTTCTGAATAATCCCTACTTGCTTTTTTCCCCCCGTACATTGTAGTAACTACCTAGGATCCAAAGGGCCATATCTCCTAGTTTGTTTTGTATAGAGAATGCAAGAATGATGGCATTTTCATTGTGAGTTTGATGATTAAGAGTTTCCCTTCAGTGATCTGTTCAGCTGTGGTTAAAGGTTTCTGTTTAATGGGACTTGGCTTGTTTTGCTACTGATGGATGTGCTGCCTTTTCTGTAGGAATTTCTTGCTGCAAAGCCATGTGCCCCCCAGAGGAGGACAGGGCCTTTTGACCTCATTTGCACTGGTGCTTTATGGCTCATTGGAGAATTTTGCAGAGGTCTGTATTCTGTGTGTAAATTATACTTGGAAATTATTTCAGTTTTCTCTGTCATTTGTTTAATTTGATAACAGTGGAGGTCAGTTCTGTGGGAGTGCTGAGGGAAGTTCTTTTCTGTCCCACGGATGAAGTCAGTGGTGCATTTCTGCAGTGCTGCTCTTGCTACTAGAAAGAATTGTGCCTTGGGGAGATTCAGGACAGTGTGTGTCTTCCTTAGAAATGGAGCTGAGGAGTCCTGTTATCCCCAATTACATTTGAGTTCGTGGTGTTGTATTTACCAATGTCTTGCTGCCTAAAACCACTGGCAGGTTTTGAAACAGAGTTACGAAAATAAGGCAGAAATGTCCAGTGACTTCCTTTCCAAACTAGTCACGGTGAACAAACTGATGAAATAATGGTTGTGGGGTTTTTTCTTCACTTTTCACTGTCATACATGGAGGTTTTCTATTAAGTGAATTAAAGGAGCATGGATTATTTCAAACTTTCTGATACAAGAAAGTGCTTGAGACTTGTGTGTTCTATTTAGGTTTCCCAACTCGTGATAAGCAAAGGTTGCATTAGCAAAGAGTAAGATAATCTAAAGGTCTTTCTTTTTTCCCATGGATGGTGTTTCTAAGGGCCTCCATGGATCCTAGCTAAGTCAGCAGTGCTGCTAGGAGCACACTGATGGATTTTTCAAAATATTTGAGGAATGAGACTTTTAAGACCATTAAAAATTCACTTACATTTGTAGCAGACCCAGGAGCTGGAAGTGCATTGCTTCACAGTGCTCTGATGCTGGATATGAACTTAGGCTTGGGAAAACTGTGAACTAAAATGCCTTAAAAAAAAAAAGAATCAAACAAACAAGAAACCTCTCAAGCAACACAGACAATATGCTTGCTGATTCAAAGGGGAAGTGTGCAATCCTTGTACAGCAGAACCAGGTATATTTTCTTGAGTATCAAATAGTGGGGGCTGACTGTGTGGCAGAAGAACGTGGGTGTTTCACACTGTACCAAAAGCACAGGAAGCTACAGGACTGGCAGCTCAGATAAGTATGAATGAGGCCATTTAAATCAAAATAATGTGCAGTAAAAACTAAGGGTATGAGAAGGAGTTCTCAGTCCATTTTATAGTGATTAAAATCCACACAGCTTGTCTTAAGTGCTAAAACATGTAAGCAGCAGTTTAATAACATTGAAGGACAAATTTCATACTTGATTATGTGGAATGGGATTCTGTAAGAATTACTGTCTGGAAAGTAGGTTCTGAAAGAGCAATAAACAGATTATTTGTCTCTTTTCATGCATAAAATGTAGACTTGCTGATAAACATGCAGATGTGGTGATGAGAAATAGCATGCTAATGTGAGAAGAAGTTAATTCTAATGCAAATCAACTTTAAATTACCATTTTTGACTGTTGGTGTATCTGGCTGTGTACAGCTTCTGTTGACAGTCTTGTTCTGCTTCCTCTGCACAGCTCTCCTGGGGCTCTGTAGGGAATGATCTTGACCACATTTTTGCTGGTAATGGATTCACTAAAACTGTCACTTTAAGATATGGCACTGCCAAGGATATTCTTAGTTTAGATAAATATGTAGTCATATAGTAACTTTTAAAAGTAAGTATTTGCAACATATCTTTTAGTGCTAGCAGCCCTTGAACTTTGACAAATTTAAAAATATTTGGCCCAAATACATAAGCTTTGAGCTTAAATCTGTAAGTCACTGTTAAAAATGCCCACATCTTGTCTGTGTTATTTATCCTGTAGTTAGTTTGCACTGGTGCTTAAAACTATTTGCCAAGAAATTACTAAGACTCAAATAAACTGCTTTGGTGTTGAATGTGAATGAGTAGGTGTGACTTCAGCAAAGGTGATGTGAATATATTCTGGCTTTACAGAAACTGAATTAGGTTATCCATGACTTTTTCCTGTTCTTTGACAGGGCTCTCTGACATCAGTTGTGTGTAAGTGATCTTTCTAATCTTGCTTGTGGGCATTGAAGATGTGTAAGTGCTTGGTATCCTAATAAGGTGGCCCAATATATTCAGCCTTAAAAAAAATAAAAATTGAACTTTTAGATCAGCTGATTTGTATTTAAATGGATTTTCAGTAAAGCTGTCGAATAAGCAGAAGTCTCTGGTGGTGGAAATGCATGAGGGCAATTGGGTAATCATGAATTATGCAGTGCAGTTACATGTTTTAAGAAGAAAAAAATATTTAGATGTTTTAAGGATTTTAATTTCCTGTTCTGCATATGCAGGCAATGATCTTTGTGTTGCTTGATCTCTCCTGTTTGACATACTAAGACTTTTTTTCTCAAATGGTGTAAAAGAAATACCAACAACAGCATGTTACTGTCACAGAAAAACGGTGTAATTGGCTATTCTATAGCAACTCTACCCTAGTCAGCCTTCATGCAGGACCCAGCTCCAGGGTGCCACACTGGGTTATGGTTACAGTAAGGTGTAAAATACTTGTCCAGCTTTACATCCGTGGGTAGGTATGTGACTCTTGATGTGATGAAAGCTGACTAGACCCTCCTGAGTTCAGGCCTGTGCTGCAATCAGTGATGTATTTAGTGGGAGCCCTCTTCCTGGATGAGCTAGGTAGTTTAACCTGAGAAAGGAGTGAAGGATTCAGTTTTTGGGTTTAATTCCAGGGCATTGTGCTGGAACTGGTCACATAATGTTCTGGGAACATGAAGTGTATTCAGTTCCTCTTAGGAGCTATGAATCAGAGTAGTGCTCTCTTCCAGAACTATGACTGACAATATGCCAACATTCCCTAGAACAAGACAGAGAATGGATTTTCACTAGACTGGTGGCAATTGCAGCTGTTACAGGAAGTGAGCAGAAATGAAGAGGTATTGGATGGTAATTTAAAGTGTACTGATTTAGGGCAGAGAGGTCATTAAAGAAGTCAGGCCCCCTCACTGTACACACACCTTTGCACTGCACATGCAGGAACAATGTGCAGTCAGCTTTAATTGCTGGATGCTGTCAGGTGCAGCACAAAATTCCATGGCAACTTGCATCACCCTGAACCTAGGCTGTGCTTGCCTTGCTCTACCTTCAGGGTAAGGTCCTGTCCACCTCCTTGAGTCAGCTCTGGGTGCTTGTGTGGTCACACTCACTAAGCTGTTAGCGGCAGCTTATCCATCTCAAAATCAACCCAGCTCCAGTGTGTGAGCAGCTTTCAGGTGGATTAACCCACTGAAGAGCTCACAGAACACAAGAGTTGCTGCTACCAGTGCAAGGGAAATAGAGGCTATGTCTCAACAGGGATGAAAAGGATTTAGAGAAGGCTAAGCAGCTGTGGGAAAGCACCTTAATGATTATTAGAATGTTTTGTTCGGAGAGTAGAATAAATTCTGCTTTGAAAGGGATTTGTATCTCACTGAAGTTCTGAATGATGAGCCCACAAGGAATCTCTACTACCAGCTCACCCTGGGTTAATGGTGAACGTTGTGATTATGATAATATATCACATGAGGGCAGAAAGATCTATCCCTAATCCAGCAAGCCTGGAATCCAAACAGGACAGTTGAGTGGTTTAAGTGAAATGGTGGTCAGCCTAGACGTAGGTCAATGGAATGTTCCTGTTTAAAGCAGCACCTCAAGCTATGTGAGATCTGAGAGACTTCAGCCAGACTTCAGCAAAAGACTGAGAATGCTGTTGAGGGAGAGAGGGAACACACTGCTGAAGTGGAGGAAGGAGTGCCTTTATTTCAGCTGAGAGGAGAGTCTGGGGAGAGGAGTTCTGCTCAGCTGGAGTAAGTACTACTGGGACAAGTGATATACAGCAGAGACACAGGTCAGGGTGACATTGTTAAGGGTAGCAAGGGCCAAGATAATCAGTAAAAAATATGGTGTAACTTCTGTTCTCTCAGTACTCTGAACAAAACAGAATGTTTTAAGGGACTTCTTTCACAATTACTTATTAGCATCTGTAAAAGCAATTTTTAAATATAATCATGAGAGATGTCCAATAAAAAAAACATCTTAAATCACACAGGAGTGAGGAGGAAGAAGATAATATGAAAGGTTCTCATATTACCTGGAAAGGAAGTGTGTAAAAGGGTTCTTTAAATCTCCGATTTTAAGGATTTTGTTTTATGGTACAGTCACCCTTTCTCATCTTTGCAGTTGATATATATGAGTAGGTCAAAAGGAAGCCACACCTTCCTTACATGCACAGGGAACAGCTTCAGAAAGGGGGATTGTTTTAAGGCCAAATCAGAATGATGCTGCTGCCAAGTGAAATTTTGCACTTGGAACCTGTGGAGGGAAGAAGAAGTGTTAATGTGGTAACAGCCAGTGGAATGCACGCAGTGTGTAACTTGTCATTCACAGCTCCAACTCCTCTCCATGCAGAGGAAACAGGATGAAATATTGCCCAGTTTTACCTGAAACAAAATGCTGGAAGAGAGGCAGAAAATGGTTCTGACAAGCACTGAGGTGCTGCTTGTCCTGGTCACCCTGAGGAGGATGGGTCTGTGGGATGCACCCAATAACTCTACTTGTCTGCAGTGCTTGTGCACATTCAGTCGCGTTATATTGGCTGGACAAGCAACTGCCAACATAATGAGATGGAAGACCATAGTTTAGAATAAAAACGCCAAAATTTACTTTTCAAAGAACTTCAGAATGTTTTTTTAAGCATGAGTTTGGAACTGAGTGAGAAGTCAGTGAAATTAAAAAGTGAGGAAGGATAATCACTATGGGTATCTTTTTATGGCCCTTTGATGGCTTCACAGTTCTCTTTTTAGGGTATGCTCACTTTCACAAACAAGATTGCAAACAGATTAGGGAACAGTATTTTAGATTTGCATAATGAAATATGGAAGTAAAAGCGTGGAGCATGGAGATTCACGGTTTCAGGTTCATCATTGTTCTTGGCTATTTAAAGTCTTACATCAATAATTTAAATTACTGTCAGAGACTTTAATGTAATCAGGTTTTCTCATTAAAAGTACCTGTATCTTTTCTTCTGAAAAATGGACTGTCTTGAGCCTGACACTGTTAGATTTTTTTAAGTAGGCTTGCAGAGCAAATAATGTCTCTGTGTCGAAAACCTTTGGTTACTTTATTACATTTGAATTCTTACAAAGATGTTTTTTCCCTTAGAGATGTGTACAATAATGATGACTTTGAACTTCTAGATGTAGAAATGCATGTGTAAGCATCACTATTGAGTTCTTTAGGAAACAGTGGAGGTTTGTCAGGAAGAGTTCAAGGTTTTGCAGTACAAAGTAGTTTTTGTTGTACAATGCATGTGCTGAAGAATGGCTGTAGCAGACAAGTTGGGCTAAAGTGCTCAGTAATAGTGTGACGTGTCACCGCCTGGTGCGAAGTGAGTCACTCTCTATAGAAATGCAAAATCACATTATAGAGTCTAGAGTCTTGTACTTTATTCATATATGGACAAGACTGTCCTTTGTCCATGATAATGGTTTTCTTCAATATCTGTGTGCATCTAATTTAAGCACATAGGCAGCATTGCATTGGTGTATGTACCATCTCATGCTAATGACCTCTTTGATTGGTGCCTCCATTTTCTCAGGGTTCAGTATCTTACTCTCCTTTTTCAATGCTTTTAAAGATTTGATTAAAGACTAAGTACAGTTGTCAAACTGGAGTGGCTGTTTTGTCATATGTAGAAATACTGGCCTCAGAACTGTATTCATTTGGGCTTGCTTCAGAGCAACTGTTTATGTTCTGACTGAACAGTTGCAGTCAGTAGGAAAGATCATTTAGTGCTGCTTGGAAGGACCACATTTGAAGTCATCAAAGGGCAGTGGGAAATCTTTCTGTGCAGAGAATTGGAGCAAGTCTGAAGAAAGCATGAGAGATACTGGAGCTCCATGGTTTATGCAATGGCAGAGAAATGAAGGCTTTATTTAGGAATATGATTTTTGTTGTTGAAATGTATCTGGATTTTGCCACAAATTGGATCTATAGGCAAAGAGGAGTAGGTGGCATGTGGGCAACTTGAAAAACTGAGTTTGCCATGAGATGGACCCAGTTTCTGGAAGGTACTTCTCAGTGGTTTTGCTGCCTCCAAAGTTCAGTAGCTACCAAAGGCATCAAGTATAAAAGCACTGTGGTTTGGAAGTGCCTTTGTGAAGCCTGTGTTTCTTACTGTTTCATCCCACTGCTGTGGTCAAACAGTTAAAGTGAAAATTGCAGTTAGTGGGTGCACTCAGAAAGGCAGTGTAGTTACCTGGGAAGGATGCCAAGTCTGATAGGGATTTCAAGCTTAAAGCATTTAAGACTTTAGACAATTACTATGTGTCTCAGAATTACAGACCTAGAAGCAGGGACTGTGCCCCAGTTCAGCTGGTTTAAGAGCCTGTAGGACTTAGAGGTAAAAGTCCAATTTCAGGATAATGATATTGCTGGGTAGATTGTCTGGGTAAGTTAATAACAAGTTCCATTAATCACTGGGTGGTCCAGCTCATTTGTGAAGAGACCATGGGGGAGAAGAGGGGTTGAATTGTTCTTTACTGGATCAAATGCTGGGCCACTGCCATTGAGGTGTTCTAGGTCTCTGTGGCTGGAATCAAGTGTCTGCTTTGTGACAGCTGCTCATTTTTCCTTTAAATGTACAGCACATTTCCTTTCACACTGTTCAGTGGCTAATGTTTAAATTTTGTGCTAGTGGTTAAAAGGAATAAGGAATACGTGTAATTGGGAAGTGGAGAAAGCTGCTCTGTTATGGGAAAGAAATAAAAGACGCTTTTTACAACTACATTTGAGGGTCCTGCCATAATTATCTGCATGTGGTTACTGATTGCTTAATATTTTTCTGTCAAAAACCTTTGTAAAGAAAATTATCTCAAAACAAATACTGTATGCATTATAAGAGAAAGGACTTAGCCTTTTAGGTTTATTAAGTGGTGGAATATATTCCTTTAAACATTTTCTGCTACAATTACATTAAACATTCTGTATGTTTCTAGCTCATGTATTTAACATTACCTGGTAGAGCTGTAGGTGTCACCTGAAGCTTAAATCAAAAAGTGTTTTGCTGCTGACAGGTCTGAAGGCAGGAGGAGACTCAAGTCCCATTTGAAAAATGAAGGGTTAAACATATGCTGATAATATTTTGTCTAAATGACAGATTTCTTATCAAAAGCCTTTACTCTTGCAGGTGATTTAGAACCAAGGTGTATTGCATTTTCTGAGCCTGGCATTCAGTACTTTATAAGGCATTTGGCAAGTGTTCCCAGTCAGTGCAAGTGCTGATGCTTATCTGTTGTGTTCTGAAGTTCAGGTGTCAGGGCATCTGAGGGAAAGTGCTTTTGCAACTTAAAGGCAGAAGGTCAAATTTAATGAAATGTGGAGTCATAAAGGGTGCTTATCTATGTGATAGGAGGCAAAGCTGATAAAAGGTGGGTTTTCAAGGAAAGGTTTATTGCAACCCTCCTTGAAAGCAGAGGTAGTTTTTATCTCTTTCTGGCTGTTTTCTTCCTGCTCCTTTTGTTATTTTCTGTTTCTCAAAATAACAGCAAGTACATGATCTTCTCTTGACTGTTCTCTATGGTATTTCTGTCCTAGGACTCTTCATTCTTTTAACCTTGAGTTGAAATTATAAGTTACCAGGATGAACCAGTCTTGTACTTTGACAAAAGAACATGAGAGTGTACCAATAAATGACTCCTGAACAGAACACTGAAGAGAACAAAAGTATATGCATCTCTTGATGGGAACAGAAGAGAGAGCAGGGAAAAGAGGAAGAGGAGCTGGCTTGTGAGAGAGAATATTTAAGATGGAAAATTGAATGAATTTTTATCATCTGTAGATGCACAAAGTAACTGGTTATTCTAAAATATTTCATTTCCTGCCTAAGTATCATTTCTCTGAACAATTTATCAAGCCGCTGCTCCTAGCTGTGGGAACATGTTTTTTGACACTTATGCAACAAAAATAGAATAACAGCTGAACAATTCTTGGTACCTCTGAGTTTGGCTGAGAATTGGAATGAACATCTTGATTAGACCTTCTGGGAAAAGTGTGTGTGTGTGTTATGAGGTTTGCTCAGGTTTTGAGCAGGCCATACATCCAGCAGAGGTGGAGAGAAGTGTTAGAACAAAATGGAAACTGAAAGAAACTTAAGGCAAAGAGGTAAGTGATAATGAGGGGTGAGGCAACAGAGAAAAACAAACTAAATGTAAGCAATGCTAGTGAAAAGAGACTGAAAGGAGAAGAGAAAGGTGCTAACGTACCAGTGATGAGTAAATAAGGAGAAAACAACATTCCTCGGGATGCACAGCTATCTTAAGGTCTCTGTGAGGGAGAAAACTTACAAAGCTTAGTAGAAATACTCAAGAGATGTGAGAGTGGCAGCTCTGCACTCCTGTGCTGCAGGTGAGGTGAGTACAGCCAGGGCACTGCCAGGAGAACCCAGTGCAGGAGGTGAGTGCCTGACAGAGCTGACTGCCCTGGCACAGAGCTGGGGCTAGTACAGTGTCAGTGGCAAAATGGTTTCCTTACTCTGCCCTTCCCTCCTCCTTCTTTCAGTTTTTGAGCACCAAGCCAAACTCTTCTCTTTCTCAATCTCAGAGATGATTATACCCTAACAAAGCAGGCTTTGTCTTGGTATTTGAACCTGTGGCATTGGTTTAACCTTGACAGGACAGAGGAGCATCGCTTTTGCTGTCTCTCTCCCAGGGAGACAAACAATGTTTGTACTTCAACCTTGCTCAGGAGCTTCAGTAGTTTAAATTGTCACTGAGACCCTGGGAACTCAGCTGGTAGTGGCTGCATAGGGCACGCTCTGAATTACCACATCCCTTCTTGCCAGAGGCATGTTCCATTCCTGCAGCCCTTCTCCAGTGTCTGAACTGTGATGGTTGGTACAGCTTTGGGCCACCCCACTTTCAACCCCACAGGCTCTGAAACTGGGATCCTCAGGCTAAAAAAGAAATTGTAGAAAACCTCTTTATAGGAATTTAAAGTGCTACTGTTTTAAATAGGACTTGGAATTAAATTATTATGGAGCATTAAATATGCTACCCTTCCAAAAGCAATAATATCTGCCATGGTTTTGTTTAAAACTTCATTTTTGCAAACTCTGGCACTGGTCGTACTGGTGAGAGAAGTGCCAGCTTGAGCTAATTTTGCAAGTGTAGAAAACTGGGATTTGAGAAGTAAGAAAAGGAGGCATAGAGTGGACTCCTGGAAGAAATCAATGCATTCATTGCAGAAAAAAAGAATGCTGTAAAAATTGAACTTCTGTGTATAGTTTAATATTATTACATGTGCCTTTTGAGTAGGTAGGATTGCCATTGCTTTGCAAATAATCATGCAAAAGTTAGATTTTCATTTATACTGGCAGAGTTTTGCAAAGCCAGGAGCCATCAGTCTGAGCTTTGTTTTGCAAGTCTGCCTTCTTTCTAGAGTATTCAACTTCTTGTGTACTTTTTAATCATCTAGATTATTTTTGTGAAAAATGTATTTTTCAGAATTCAGAATTCTTAATCCCATTTGAAATGTGTTAGGCCACAGTGCTGTGGATCTTGCCGTACACATTGTAGTTTGCAAGGAAGTGATGGGTCCAAACATGTACACGTAACTCCATAGCCAAGCAATAGTTTGAATATTGGCAATTTCTGTAGTGTTCTCTTTGTGATAACTGCAGACTGGCATACTGATGGCTCTAAGATTTGGATGTATAGATTGATTAAGAAAATACCCACAACCTATCCAGCAATTACTTTTGAATGTAAATAACAGAAGCCTTTGCTCTGCTGTGCCAGATGAAACTCGAGGACAAAATATTTCTTCAAAAGAAGACATTGAGTAATAGTAATGCAGTAGTAGTAGTTTAGCTGCTCTCAGCTGTTTGTGACTAGAATCTGAAATGAAACAGAGCTCATATCTTGGCAGTGTTGAGTCCTATGTGCTTCTCTGATGAGTCTCTTGGGTTAGACTCTTAGGAAGTATTTACATGCCTAGAGATTTAGATAAGCACTTGGTGAGGTGTTCAAAAGCATCCAGGTCTCTAATACCTCTTGGCTTACTTAAGGGAATGTGGGAGTATGTATATGCACGTGTGGGTGTGTATAAAAGCTGCTGATTAATTCTATTATTTTGAAGAAAAATCATATAAAATTAAAGTGGAAATAGCATTCCAGCCACTGAGTTATTTCACAAATACTGCTATGCTTGTATCTTCTCTTCCTGTAATTTTTTTGTTTTATTCTTGTTTTTCATTACTTGCCTGTATTTGTTGAAGCAAAAGAAAAAGTGGTTAATCCTTGAGCCTTCTGACCTGCGTGGAAAAGAATGTCCTTTGACGCATCATTTTGCAGAATTTAAGTTATCACTCAAAATTTGAAAACTTGAAACCATTTATCATACCTATTTTGACATGGAAAATAGATATAAACACTTTTCTACATACTGTATACAGTAAAATTTCTCTTGCATAGATTGTGCATTCATCTCTTAATTTTTGCAATAAAATCTAGAATTACATTTTCACAATAAATAAATAAATAAATTGTATTCCCATATAAATAAATTGTGCAACTTACAATTTGTGTCCCATAAACATAACTTCACCTTGGTTTGCCTGCTCAGAAATGCAGATAGAATATTTTATTTAAGGCTGCATTCCTCAGGGCAGATAGTGAAGATCTGGGACTCTGGCATTCTCATTTCAGACTTAGCAGTTTACTGTGTGGCCAAGGACAAGTCAGTTTAACCCAAATTCAAGCATTTATTCTTGTAGTTCCTCCCCTACATTAATGTTGTATTAGGAGCTTGGATGTGTGGTTTCAGCCTGTATGAATTTGTTCCCCATGTTTCCTGAAGCATCCAAATGGCTAAAGAGTATCTCTTGCTGAGAGCAGAAAGTCTGGAATCCAGACATGTGGAAAAGCAGCACAAGTAGCAGGGGCTTGCTTTTAATGAGGCACTTGAGACCTTTGGAGTGTCACAGAAAGGGTAAAGCTGTCCATTACATGCTGAGGATAAAATATTCTGAAATATGCTAAGACCTTTCAAAGGACATGCTTGCTTAGAGCAAGAGACAGCACCCTTCTCAATGTGCAGGCTTCTTTGTAAGTCCAGATTACACAGTCTATATTTACACATACTTTGGCTGGATTTGGTTAATAAAGTTAATTTAAAAGGCTGCATGATTGTGTGCAGACTGGATCAGCTGGGTACAGGATTTTGAGTGTTGACTAAGGAACATAAAGTGCCCAGCATTCCTGACCCTACTTAAAATTCTCTTTGTGGCATAGGCTTACTTGTAGAACAACTTCAAGCTATATCAGAGCTAGAATTCAATGTCTGATGTTTCTGTTACTAAATTAATTTTTAAAAAAGCACCCAAACCAAGCCATATGTAATTTTGTGCTTAATTCTTGCAAAAATTACATACAAGAAATACACTAGGAAGAGCACAGGAATCATATGTGGTAAATTCTCAGTATCACTGTCAAAGAAATGAGATTAATTATTTTTTTAAACAGATATACCAAATATCAAACTGATTAATAAATCTTTTACTAGTTGTTACTTAACTTTAATGAAATGCAGGACCATGTCTGGCATATTGGCCTGTTTTTGCAGATGACTTAGTTGTTTAATGCCAGGTACTTTGTCTTACCTAATCAATTGTAGACTGAGACCAAGAGGTGTTACTATATCTTTTGCTGATTTCTTGAGAGATGATGAGTTTCTAAAGCACATGAACAGAATTTTTCAATCTGTCAAGGCCTTTAATATACTCAGGTCTGTTTCCTTTTTGTTTTCTTTCTTTGTCTTGAAAAAGCAGGAATCAAAAACTATTTAACACATCCTGGAGTTCCTGTCAGCAGAAAGGATTGCAGAGATGCTGGGAACTGGGAGCTCTGGTCAGACACCCACATCACAGACATTGTGCGGCAGATCTTTGTGTAAAGCCCTCCTTAGCTTGGGTAAAATGGCTGCCCTTCTCTTTTGAAAAATTTCTGTTGTGATAATCCTCCCACATGGCAGAATCTTTTGTTTAGACTACGTGAAATCAGGCTGTTTGACTAATAACACTCTAAACTGGTTTTTTCCATCTTTTTTTTTGGATTGTGTAAGTCCTTCCTCAAGAAAAGACACATTCCTCAACCAGTAACCTTGTTTGCCATGTTCTTGGTCTCTGTGCCTTTTCCTTTTTCTTTGATTGGGTTTCCCAAGCAAAGGCTGTAAAGTTGATTAAATACATGGACATGTACCCAGGTGTCCTCTGCAGTCCTTATTTACAGAAGTTGATCTAAGTTAGGAGAGTCCACACTACATGGTACAGCACAACTGTTTATAAAAGAGTTGAAAGCAGCAGAAATTCTTGTCTGCATAGGTTGTGAGTATCTCACACAATCAGTGGCAAAGTGGGTTGTTGGGGGGATTTTGCTGAAAGACATCTTGGATTGTGAGGTGTATCTGGAATGCCTACTGAAACTCCTCCATCAGTGGGGAGTGCTGTCATTGCTCAGTCTCCCTAGATGTACCAGGGCTTGTCAGGGCTTTCTCAATCCCAGAACACATGGATTGCACTATTGCAGCTTCCTTTCTGAGCAGAACTGAGCTGCAGAATTGGGCCTTGGCCAGAGCTGTGCTGCTGCCACTTGAGAGCTGAGGCTGTTCATGGATTCCTCCTGGGAGCTGCAGGTTGCCCCTCCCTGTGCTCATGGGCACTTCTCTCTGCAGGAGCTCATGGGGAGTTCTGATGGACTGGATCTGTTCCTGTTGATGCTGGCAGCTGGAGGGGTGACTCTAGAGGGCTCAGCTGATTGCCTGGCTGGGCTTCTCTACACTTTGGGTCATGCTCAGCTCTGAAGAGTGTGCTCCATGTTAGGAAGTAGATTGGATAATAGTGCTTGACATAGATTTGCATGGGACCTTTCAACAGTGATGTGGTCAGTTCTGAGCTTGTGTTCCAGTGGCAGCTCCCAGAACAGCTCCATGTGCGAAAGAGGTGTTTGGGGGCACCCTTGGATCCCCCTTCCCAGGCAAACTGCTTCATAAACACCTTTCTCCTCTGTTCTTCTCTAGGGGGCATATCCCTGTGTAACTCAGTTCACCTTCTTCCTAAAAATAATCTTCTTGTTGCTCCTGTTTGCCTGAGAAGTTACAAGTAATGAAGTAGTGGGTTCATAAATATTAGTGAGACAGGAATGTTCTTTGTGAATATAAACACTGTGGCAGTACTCTCATGCATTTTTTTAACTTTGTTTGTATGATTCAGAGATCTCTTGGTAGAAAAAGTATGTTTTCCTTCTAGGGAAACAGACCCTTGAGATTGATATTTTTGGTATTTTAATTTTGTTGGCTGCAGGGACAAGATTTGTCCCATCAGAAATCCCTGAGGAAGTTGATAGTGTGAGCATAGTCATGAGGTGTCTTTGAAGTACAAGCATGTCCTACATGTTCTTTATGTTTCTGCTTTAAATATCTGAGCATAGACATCTTCAGTGAAACATTAGGATGTGAATTCCTCTGGCCATGGATGTAGTTTTCTGGAGTTCTGGTTCAGCTGCTTGTTGTAGGTAATGAATTATGGGTGAATCATCCAATTTTATGCAGTACTTCTTTGTTTCCATGAATTTCTATAGAAGTGTACTCTGCCGTGAGTATTGACAGAATGCTGCTTGAATTTTGTATCCTCAATGTGATTATAATTTTTAATGTGTTCATGTCTCACATAAATTCCAAAATGTTATTATGTTTTATAATTATGTATGAACCATTACCAAAAGAGAAAGCTGCACTTTCTTAAATACCTGTGTACATGCATTGTTAAATTCAGAGATATTTTATAGCACTTATGCTGCCATGGGAGCAATAACAAGTATTTGACTTCCAGGGCACAGCTTCTTGCACACCATAATATTGATTAAATAGCAGTACAACCCAATTCAGCTGCTTGATTAATTTTTCAAAAAAAAAAAAACCCAGTTCCTGCTGCTGCTGTCAGAAATCTTTTCTACCATTTTACCAAATGCTTTGGGGAAATCTGTGCCACTGTTAGCTGAAAAAAAGTTACAAAATGCTTCTTGTGAAGGTGATGACCCTCTGAGCTTGACATGTGAGGTGCTGAGCACTCAGGGCTCCATCCAGAAAAGCACTTCAGCACCTACTGAGGATGAACTGCAATGATTTGCTGGAGGTGAGCCAGAGTGCTCTGTATTTGTGTGACTGAAACATCTGCACTTTGTAGTAGACCCTCTATTTATTTTGGAGGGTAGAATAAATCTTTTTTCTTTAAAGTACATTGGAGCAAGAGAATTTTTGTTTCCTTTGAAAACACAACGTAGTGAGGTGACCCCAGAGTTCCTGCTGTCCTTGAGTGTTTAACCTCTAAAATGAAGGATTTGTCTTTTCTCCAAAGCATTAGGATAGAATGAGCTATGTAAGTTGGATTCAAAGAAGAGGTCCAAGTACCAGTACACTTTCATAGTTTGGTTTTTTCTTTATTGTTATACGGGTATTTTAGGAGACAATATCTATTTAGGTATATATTACCATTTTCATTTGCAGATGATTTTGTACCCAAGAGACAAGTGCTGTGTTTCTTTAGTCTTTTGTTTAGACCTGAATTTGAAAGCGTGCATCTTAGTTTAGTTCCTCAGTGTGGGGCTCTGCTTTTTCTTCTGAGCATCCAGACCTGTAGAAAATCTCCAGAAATCAGTCACAGGGGTGCCTGATAGCTGCCAATTCACCTAGTTAGTAAAGAATATTTTTTTTTTTTTTTAAGGAATATTTTTCTATCATGGTGGCAAACTTTGTGGAGCTGGCTCTGCCAGTGTGCATTCCTTTAAATGTTTACTAAAATGCAAGACCTTAAACTGTGTTGTAGGTCAAGTTCTTGGTGGTCTGCAATACATGAACTAGTGGTAATATTTTTTTTTTTGAGTGTGGGAGTTAGCAATTTATATGAAATACAAAAATCAGGAAAGAAGAAAAACAAGCAATATGCATAACATTCTAATAGAACTTGAAAGCAACAAACAGGGAATTATAGATATTTGAGGTTAAATTACTTTTGATCTAGAAAAGAGGCTGAAATCTTGGTCTCTAATCTGATAGTGCATTCTGGAAGAGGACAAAGAAGAAAATCTATCCCTCCCCTCAGGATTTGAATACTGCAAAGAGATTTGACTTTGCCCTGCTAGCCACCTTATTCTTCCCTTATTGTTTATTGCAGGCTTAAATAAGATCCTTGGGAAAGCTGTTAGCATTGTCACATTGCATTAAACCAAATCAAACACTTACATGGCTGCAGGGAAATTGCTGGAACTTTTAATGATTTATTAAGAGAAGCATAACTATTGTGTGTTAACCATCCTGGAATGTAGTATTTTGTACTAAGTACTGTATTTAAGATGTACTTATTGCATTTTTGCAGTTTGGCCCAGTTCTGTTTCTATGGGAAATGTAGCCATACAGTTACATTATTTCCTGGCTCTCCCTGTGTTAACTTTGGGATGAATCTATTCATTTTCCCAGTTGATTGCTTGCTTCCTTTTTAGAGAGAGAGGGAAATAAATTTAAAATCTTTTCATAGCCTTGGCTTTTTTGTCAGAATAAAAAAAAATCTAGGTTTTGCCTCATGGGTTTGACAGCGTGCATATTTATGACAAATGTAGGAATTTTCTATCCCATTAAAGTTTCAACAGATAATTTCAGCAGCTAGTCCTTCAGAACAAAATAAATTCTGTAACTTTGTAAAGAGTCATTAAAAGCTCTTAAGCCTTTAATAGAATCTGATACCTTTCATTCAGCCTTTAAATAGCATGGGCTGATTTCCTGGCCAGGTATGTACAAGAGAGTTTTTCTGGCAAGCCACTTCTTTCAGCCCTGGCTGAATAACAACAAAAAAACTGTGATGGTTCAATCCTGGTTAGAGTGTTGCAAAAGAAGGGCAAAACAAGTGAAACAGAAGGTCAGAGCATGTGTGCAAGTATTGGCTGGCAAGAGTCCCATTGACTTGTATTATAAAATACCCAGTGGATATATTAAAAAAAAATAGGGTAATTGTTTTGAGAGTTTTATCAGCTCTCTGTTGATCTGGGATATTTTTGGCAGCTTCTTATATTCAGTAACCTTCTATAGTGAAATATGAAAAACTAGTGTAAGTCAGTGGATATGATGCACAAAAAATCAGTAAAATATGGCATTTTTCTGAAGCTTGTTTGTTATAATCCATATAACAATGGGGAAATATACTATTCCTTTGCAATAGAGATAAATCGTAATATTTTTAACATATTTTTTCACTATTTTTATTTTAAATCTTGATATGTTTTTAGTTTAGAGTTTTGGTGAGCTGTCGATTTTACTTTAAAGTATGAACAGCTCAGCTCATGTGCTGTGTTCATGAAATCACAGAGTGTTAAGGGGCTGGAATGGACCTTAAAGATCATCCAGTCCCAAAACCCCCTGCCATGGACAGGGATACCTCCCCCTAAACCAGATTACTCAAGGCCTTCTTCAGGATTTGAACACTGCCAAGGTTGAGGCAATGCTGCATCATAACAAAACACATCAAAGGAAGATTATATTATCTGAAAAAAAATATAATGACAAAGAAGCATAATGAGAAAAAAATTCTGAATATTAGATTTATAGAAAAAAACATTTTGTCAGATAATTTCTTGGAGTATAAATGCCTTAGCAGATAAATATTGAGTCTTTTCAGACTGTAACAAAATTGCAAGTTGCATTTTGATTTGTAGCTGGATATACAGAACTAAAATAGAAATCATAATATCTGGAGGGGTTTCTTTCAAAGCCTGTTTGTTTTATTGCAGTTTTTTTTAAAATGTAAAATCCTACATAAGCCCACCAGAGACTTTCAGATTGTTTATAATACAACATCATATTTAATTTTTCAATTTTAAAAAGAACAGTAGGATCTTGCAGGAAGTAACAAGCAAGGAGCATTTGTGTACAAACTGCAGTGTTTCTTCGGGCAAAAAGGTCTTACATAGAGCATGCAAGTTTTACCATTGAAGGTAATTTGCTATCATGTGTGACTTCAAATGAGAGGTGATAATACAAATGGCTGATTTGAAAGTATTTCCATATTCCTGATTAAGCTTTGCTGCTTTTTTCTTTCTCTCACTAAGTCTGATATAAGTATGATGGATAGAGTTGAACAGACACTTGAGAGAAAGAAATTTTTCTTATTGCAGAGGTGTTCTCTGAGTGTGGGTTTTGATCCAGAGGCAGGCTAGGAAGGCTAGATCTAGAGGAAGCCTTCGCCAGAAACAGGACTAAGGAAAGGCTTTGGCTTCTGACCTGCAGAGGAGCAGTAAAGGGCTGCTGGCCCCCTGGTGGGAACTGCTTTTTTTCACAGACACAAATTGTGGCCCTGTCTAGTCAAATGGTGCTGAATCCATGTTGCCCAGGTTCTGAATTGGGAGGTGAAGGATTTTTCCTGTAGAAGAAATTCCAAGCTCCCTCAGCATGCATTCCTTGTGTGATGGCAGCAATTCTGTCTTCGGTGAGGTGGCTTGTAAAGCCTGAGAGATACTGCCATATAACTACTCAGCTCCTCAGCTGGGCATCCTCTGTTTATGTTCAAAGCATTTTGCAGCTTGATATAAAACATGTAAATGATGCTCAGCAAATAGGCAGGGAACTAAAACTCAGCAGCTGTCTCCTTTGTGCATCCATTTTCAATAATTAATTGGATATCCTGTGACTTTTAATTGTGAGAAGGGTGATGTTAGTTTTACAACTCCTAAATTCAGTATGATCATAACAAAGGCTTTTTTGTTCCTAAATGCAAGACTAATACAGCTATTCCAAATTATACCAATATGAAATAAACTGTAGAGATGTAAAATTTAATTATAACCATTAGAACTTTATACCAGTTTTTACTGCTGGTATCTTAGATGGCTTACAGACTTTAAGGAATCATTTTTTATGGAGCATTGTTTTTCAAAGGCAATTAGAGCTCAGGGTAAATACCATTGAAGAAGTGTGTCCTTGGGCTACAAATTGCAGTATCATTAACGTTTGCATAGAATGAGGAAAGCTTTTTAACAAAATTGTTTTTCTTACGATCAGTATTTTTTTGTAGGTGTGTGTTAGGTTGTCTTCAGAGTCTGTATGAAACAGTGTCTGCAGATCCCCTGGCTGGCTCTGAGGAGTTGTGTCCACAAGCCATTGTAAAATAGATTTAGAATTTTATTGTTGATTACACTTTCACAGTCAAACAATCATGTTACTTCATTAGGTTTATTTTTCACCATCATATAAATGGATTATCTGTAATGGGACAGCTATGGGCTACTGAATGTGGGTTTTGCAACTTTGCCTGAGAAGGGTAATTCCTCCGCTGCACTCAGCCTTTGGAAAGGGTTTTGGGAAACCACAGATCTCTTCCTTGCCTGCTGGAGAAAGAAGACATGTGTGAGGCTGTGGAAAATGGCATTGATTATTTTTGGAATTAACAGTGCGCAGACAGGAGACAGAAACTGTTATTGTGGAGGAGCTGCAGAACTCCTGACAGGAATTCCTGCTTTTCATGCAGCCTTGTCATGTATCTTTCTGTGTCTGCTCAAGGACTGCTCAGACATTCCTGCAGAGACCGGGGCAGTGTCCTGCTCCTCGTGTGACCTCAGGTCACTTCTCTGCTGTCATGTCTTACAGCAGCAAGATGATGACCCACAGGAGCTCACTGGTATTTGGGCTTTTCCATCTGTTTTATCTGCTTTTGTGCTTGTTCTGTCAGTGCTCTGGAAGAGAAGTGATCCTGACAAGTGTGTGTGCCGCTTGGCATATTAAGCATGAAGATTGTGAGTGCTGCTGTAAAGCCAATAGAAATAATTAGCTGTACGTCTCTCTTTGAACTCACATTTTCCCTTAAGCAGGACTGTTCTCTGTATGGTAGCAGTGATATTGATGCAAGGTCAGCCACTGCTGAGCTCCCAGCTCTGCTTCATCAGCTCCTTGCTGGTTTTTGGCAGGGCAGTGTCCTCCCGCCACACCTGTGCCATGCAGGCAGTGGCCGAGGACAGGGAACCGTTGCACTGCTCAGAGCCCTGACCCATTTTCAGGTTATGCAAGTCCCCAAGGCCCTTCTAATTCAGTGAGATGGATCCCCTTTTAGAAGGGGCTGAGGACAAACAAAACACTTGACTGGGGACAGGTTTGGGGACCAGCAGCAGTCAGTGAGCTAGGTTTGGATTTCACATTACACTGTGACAGTTTCAGTGATAAAAGCCAATTAAAACCTAGAACTGTTAGGTATTTTTGAAGGAATTTGATGTTGAATATGTGTTAAATCACTATCTAGTGGAGGGATGCTTTCAAAGGCTGTTTCACACTGGGTGAGGATCTGGCTTTCTTTTCATGCTGTCACAGTGCAGGTACCATGCACTGCAAGAAGCAGATGGCTGAGTTCTGCTCAGTGGCTTATTCCTGGCCATGATTTACTCAGTGAGGACCACAGTCAGGTCTGACAGCCTGGAGTTCTCACACCAAAGTTGGTTAACTTTTAGCCTTTTCAGAAGGTTTACTGTAATCAGTCTGAAACTGGTGCTTTGAGTTTTTGAAGAACACCTGACATTTTTACTTTGGTCATAAAGGAGCTCAGTCTCACAGTGGAGCATTTTCACAAGTCTGTTCCTTCCACAGAATTGCACACAACTCCAGCAGCAGCAATGGGAGCTACATCCCTGAACGTGCTGGCACACAGAAGGCACTCAGAAGTACAAAGCTGCAGAGACTCACTTGAAAAGGTTACTGTGGATTTACCTGCAGTCAGACTCTGGTCCCTGTGCTGAAATCTGCAGTGTAGGTCATGCCTGTAGGGTGCAAGCTCTTCAAGCATGAGAAAGCATTTTTTTGTTTGCTTGTTCTAAATTGGTATCAGGTACCTTTGTCTCTTTTGAAGGGCAGGCTTCATTTCCAAGACTATTTACTTTTGTCCTGCACAGTTACCTCAAATGGATGCTGGCTATTTTCTGGTCTGGAGTCAATTCCTGTAAATCTGAGAGATTTGTATTCTGTAATTAAATAGCAATACCTTTTTTTGTGTATTAAATTTATCTTTTTACAGCTATTCAGTGAAAAAATAAGTGGAGCAGAAGGAACAAAGCTAGATGAGGAATTTCAAGAGATGGAAAGGGTAAGAAAAGTCACATTATGTTTTTCAATATTAAGCTATTGTAGAATCAGAAATATTTTATGTTTCAAGTGATTGAATAGTATTGTAGATTTACCTGGGGGAGGAAACCCTATAATGTGCTTCCAAACAGAAGGATAAAAGGATAAATGCAAATTTGTCCTTGAGCTTTGTCAGCTCAGCCAAGGGAGAGGAGACACCCTCAAAGGCTGTTTGAGCAGAGATCAGGTTCCACTGACACCTCTCGACAGTAAAGAGAAATTCCTCCAAGAAGGAGGCAGAGCATGAGGAGGAGCCTTCCCCGGCTGTGTGGGAGTTTAGAAAAGTCTGTGGTGTTAGTGAGGCTTTGTAAATATCACAAAGCCTTTGCATCTGATAAAATTAATGATAAAAATCCGACTACTTGGGCCAGATTTTCTCCTGGTAAAAGATCATATCTTTTAGTTTAAACCCCTGTTCAGAAGTTTACATGAAATTGACGTTTGCTATCCACGGATGAGTTGTATTGCAAACTAAACAATGTTACTGCCAGTTTCTGCTTTTACAATTGTTATGTGGGTTTTTTTTTAATTGCCCTTGTCTTTCTATGTATTTTTAATGTTCATAGTGGACTTGCTTTTCTTTTTCAGAAAATTGATATTACTAATAAAGCTGTAACAGAGCTTCTGTCCAAATCCACGGAGTACCTTCAGCCAAATCCAGGTAGGATAGGAACAATAGGTATTGGAGTCTCATGTTTTATTACTTGGAAATTAATTCTAGGTAAATAAAAGCTAATTAGGTCATCATTGTGAGGTTTCTGTGTGGAGTTCTGCAAAGTTCTTCTAAGAAATGAGGAGAGGAAGTTGGCTCTGGCTGTGATTGTGTCCTGCATTTGCTGTCTGCAGTATTTCTAGTCAAGGAGCTCACAACCAGGACTACTCAAAGGAATGTGAGTGTCAGTGAATATTTGCCTGGAGAAATGATGCTTTTTTAGTTGGGAATAAAAACTAGTTTCATATGACCCATATTGTGGAACGGAATCTTTTTTCAACTTTGGACTATGAGGTACTGACAACAAAAAAGTCACCAGTCTGAGCTTCGTGACTTTGCATGTGAAATAATTTATTGCTTTAAATAGATTAGCTTTAAAACTGGTTTTATCACTTTTTAATTTTTTTTTTCTTTTTCTATGTCCCTCTTAGCATACAGGGCCAAGCTGGGAATGCTGAACACAATGTCAAAGATCAGAGGACAAGTTAAAGCCACAGGCTACCCCCAGACAGAGGGACTCCTGGGAGACTGCATGATACGGTATGGCAGAGAGCTGGGCGATGAGTCTATGTTTGGTGAGTTGTGCATCTCCTCTGCCAAGATTTCAGATAAAGTCATTTGCAAAGTGTTACTCACTGACATAACCTGTGTAGTTGGCCACTGCAGGTAAGAGGGAAAGTTAAGTGCAGGGTCAGGGGATGGTTGATACAGCTCAGAAGCAGAATGCTCCTGCGCATTTGCCTGTGTTGCAGGTGGGTTTGATAATACTGTTACTGATCTCTGTTATTAAGCATTTTAGTTTCTAAGTCTTCAAACCTAAATAATTTAGGGTGATTCTTAAATGCAGTGTATTTCTTTTAACTTTTATATAAAAATGACTCTACTCAATTTGAGAAGTAAACTAAAGGAAAAATTATTTTAGAAAGAAATAAATAGTAACACTGGATGATTTTTTAGTAATAACTTGTGTACCGTAGGAAGAGAATTTTTTTTCCCTCTGATATCTGTTGGGTAAAAAAAACCCAAAATGTAATTCAGAACAAAATTTTCTAGTTCCAGTTTTGTATAGAGAGCAAGCATGACTTGCATTATTTTCTTTTTTACTCTTCAAGGGACTGCAGCAGATACAAAGATACCTATTTGAAATGGCTGTTTTAAAAGACAAATTTTCTGCTTTTACATATCTTGAGATATAAGAGCCTATTCTTTACCACAGGCCTTGCACTACTGGATGCTGGTGAGAGCATGAAGCAAATGGCAGAAGTGAAGGACTCTCTTGATATTAATGTCAAACAAAATTTTATTGATCCTCTACAGTTATTGCAGGACAAAGATTTAAAAGAGATTGGGGTAAGTTTTCCGGGGTAGAGCTTCACTTAGCAATAATCAGAGTCAAATCAACCCTACTTCCCTGAGATATTTTTCTTGAAAGCAATAAGGTAAATAAATTTTGTTGTAATAGATTTTCTGTCTAGCAAAATACTGACAAAATCTGCTTAGGATGAATGCTGGACTATTTCTCCCTTGTCTAACTTACTCAATTTGCTACATTGCTTGTACAGTCATTACAAGCGGAGTGAAGAGAATGATATTCTTTATTTTTCTTCTGTTTTATTTTAATGAACATTTTTATTAATGCTTATGAACATGTGAGTGGGCTGTGATTTACTGCTAGTGATTATCCTATCTTACCATCTCTGTCAGCCTAAAGCTGTTTATAATGGAGAATGAATATAACTGTTAAAAAAGGCTTCTCAGGGCAAACACAGAATGATCTGAATAGTGTCATAAAATGTTGAAGTGCCATATGCCACAATAGGAAAAAATACAGGATACTAAGGAACACATTTTTAACCTTTAGAGTTGAGTTTTTCAGTGTTTTTATTTGCAATGTGACAATTCAAAGAAATCCAGGCAGTCTTTGTCTGAGTCTGTTGATTCCAATGGGTTTGGGTAATAGGCAAGTTAAAACCCTGATGAAATGCAGAAATGGAAGTTATTTTATTTGTTTACACATAAATGAATGTGGAAAGCATAGCAAAAAGATAGCAGTAATGTCTGTAGCTGTCTCCTTTGAAGCATAGCTGTTTTCAGTTGTGTTCTTCTGAGCTGATGAAAAGAAATTGTTTGATGTTAGCTTTAATGAGCATTTTGTACTGTCACTTTGAGTCCATTCTGTGAGTCTGTCAGTCCCAGGATTTTTGGCAACAGAAAAGCTTGTGTAGTTTTATCAGATAGAAGTGTCAAGTTGATACATAACAAGAACAGGAAGAATACAAGATTTTTTGGAGCACTACTTTATGAGGGGAATATAACCCCTTAACTTTTAGTTGTCATATTGCAGATAATTCAAGATGTAAAATTGAATTACATGTAGAATATGGTGATGCACAAATATTTAAGTTGGATCCTGCTTCTCTCCACAGCTCAGACAATCTGTACTGTGGCACATTCAGTGAAGTCCATGAAGTGAATGTCTAAAATAGGCAAATCAAGGCTGCCAGTACCCCAAGTGCTGCTGAAGGACTCTTTACTTAAAATTTCATTCCTTTTTGTGCTGGTGCTGCCTTGGGTCATAGGGAGGGACTGTACAAGTCTCTGAGCCTTGTATTTCCTCAGGTCTGCATATATTTGCATCCATCACTGATATTTCCTGAGATCACAATGTGTTTGTTTGGGCATGTCTCATTTGGTCCTTCTCATAAATGCTGTGTCTCTTTTAGCATCACTTGAAGAAACTGGAAGGGCGCCGCTTGGATTATGATTATAAAAAGAAGCGTTTTGGAAAGATACCCGATGAAGAAGTTAAACAAGCAGTAGAAAAATTTGAAGAGTCAAAGGAACTGGCTGAAAGAAGCATGTTCAATTTCTTAGAAAATGATGTAAGTCTGTGCTGTATCTTTGTTTGCTGCAGTACATCCTGGAGGGGCAAATGTGTGGGATTGGTTAAAGCCAGTCCCATCCTTCACAGGAGGTAAGGTCTGAAAGCAGAAACTCTGCCTCTTCCCAATTTTAAATCCCCAGTCAGAGAAGAACAGAATGCACAGCTGAGGATGGGAGAACTCAAGAATGTCTTCTGGAGATACAGTGACTCAGACAAGATGGCCACAGAGTAGCCAAGTAGGACTAGCTGAGAGTAAACTACAGTTTGGTCAGTGAGAGGGTGAAGGTTGGGAAATTGGTGTAGTCAAGACCTGCTGCTGAAAATATAAGCAAGGGCATGTACCCTCTGAGGTTTCTGAATTTTAGCTCACTTATAGACAAAACTTCCCTGCTGATGTGGAGTCTCTGAATGATTTTACCTCGGAAAATCATTACTATTACTCTTTGGCTCTGTGAAGTCCATAGAGTGAGTTTGTGGCTTGGGCTCAGATATGTGGACTTTGGCTCAGAGTCTAAGTCCATCATGAAATTATGTCTAAATAAGGAGCAGCTGTGGCCATTCAGGATAGTCCTCTCTTCTGTCCACACACAGAGGAATAGCGGGATGTACTTTCTCCTGCATAATCATGGAATTGTAGGAAAAGAGAGCTGGACCTACTTGGGCCTATGCAGCATCACAGAAAGGCAAAAAGTAAAAAGTGTGCTGTCTTCTGTGGGCAAACTGCAACAGTGAGGAGCTGTGAAGTGGGAAGATTTAACTGCAAGCAACTTCACTCTCTGTGCACACCCAGTTATAAAGCAGCCAGTAGCTCCTGAACTGTTTGTAAGTGGGACACATTTGTTACAGCAGTGTTTAGTGGAAGGCAGTTAAGTCTCTTGCTGTTTTACCAGGGTAAGTTAACGAGGGCAGCAAAAGCTGGAACATGCTATTATCAACAATTTCAGCACTGTCCCACTGTAGGCTCTACCAGTTGCCTGGTTGCAGTGGATGTGTGTTTAGCAATTCTGTCTTGCATGGGCAGCTGAGAAATGTTTCAGGTACTGTTTATCATTAGCCAGAGTGCCAAACTAAGGATAAAAGAGTGCAGGAATTCAACTGGTTTAGCTCAGCCACTAGAAAACAGATGAGTTAAGCATTCTAGTGTAAGTAATTCTGCCTTTGGGAGGGGGTGAACTATATATCCCTCTGAAGTTTCTTCTGTACCCATTTCCTATTGTTTCTGTTTAAAGAAAACTGTGCTCTTCCCCTTCCATTCTTGTGCTGACCCAATCTGTCTGTCCTCCCAAAACTTCACATTCTAGCCTTGTTGTCTAACCCCAAATGGTCTCACTGTGTTTGTGGAGATCTTAACTGCAATCACCTCCTTCTGATCCTTTCCAGTTCCCCAAGTATCTCCCTCCCTTGGTCTTCTTGCCCTGAAGTCTGTTCTCTGAGCTCTGGTTCCCAGCCATCTTGCCAGGTGCCTTTCCCAGGCTCAATCCTGATCCCCACCTTTCTCAGGTTTTTGCACAGCCAGCTGCAGACCTCCCACATTGACACTGTTGCATTCACTTCTTATCAGATCCATCTTCCTGCCATTCCCACACAGCCAGTCCCAGCTTCATCTTCCTAAGTAGCTTTTAGTCCTTCAAGTTTCTCTGGCTCTTTCCCAGTCTCTCTTTCTCTCTTCTCCTAATCCACAGCTCCATATTTCTCCTAGCTCTTAGTTGTCTTGTTTGGACAGTCCTTTATCCATTTTTTCTGACCACACATCCAAACCCCAGGCACTTTGTGTGTTGTCCTCAGCTGTTTATATTGCTCTCTTCTGACTGTGATGGGATTGTCTCAGCTGTTGGTTTGATTCTGTGCATTTCATTTCTTTGTGCTGTGTGACAGTGTTTGGCTCTCTTGTAGTCCTGGCAGAATTTTTAATGATCTTTTTAACTGAGTAAAAGCAGACAAAGTATAACACAAAACTGCCATGGGTCCATAAAACATTTGTAGAACGTTTACTCAGATATTTTCTTATGATCCAATGTCTGAAGACATCATGATGGAATGGAAAGATGTCAGACTTCTTGGGGGCTGTCTTCTTAATGTTGTCTTGAAGACAAATATCTGTTGCTGCTCCATACGCCATACAGCTTGAACTTTTCAGCTTGTGTTAGGGGAATGAGATTATTTGTTACTTCATGAATAATAATATTTTGGTTTTTCTTTCTCCTTCACATTCTCCCTTTCCTCATCATTCATATTTTTGAATGATTGGCTAATATGTTTTAAATCCAAGTAGATAAATCATGTTTCATTTATCAGTTTATAAATGCTGCCATCTAGTGAGGTAAGTCCAGATCATTTCAGAACTGCACTTTGTAAATATTGATAATAAACACTAATGGATCTGAGTCATAAGAGCTGTCACAGTGTAATTTCTTCCAGCATTGATCAGAAAAGCTCCACTTTCACCTGCTGAGGGGTCATGTCCTCTTTAATGTTTTGGGCTTGGGTGTTGACAGACAGCTGGCTTGGAAGTTGAAAGCAGAAGGGATTTGCACATTGTGAAAGGAAATGACTAAGGACCCAGCCCTGAGTTAGTGAACTCGAAGTTACACCTCAGTTTTGTTCAGTTTCCAACTGGCAGTTTCTTTGCTAGAATCACATGTGCTCTTTTCCAATAACCTCTAAAAGGTACTGTGGTCTTTTGAGATACCAGGTCTGTTTTAAATGATCTGTTTGTTTATCCTTCTGCTGAATGTACTGCAGAGCTCTTACAACTATTTTCCTCTGTCTTTCAGGTAGAACAAGTCAGCCAGTTGGCTGTGTTTGTAGAAGCAGCACTAGATTACCATAAACAATCCACAGAAATTTTGGAGGACCTGCAGAGCAAGCTGCAAAACCGGTAAGACAGAACCCCTCGGAAAATGCTGAACCTCTGCTGCAGCTGAGGTTCACAACGTTGGAAAGCCACTGAAGCAACAGATCTTGTAGCACCACCTCCCAGATGCACCTTTGCTGTGCTTTGTGCCAGACTGAGCTCCATGGCTTTAAACCCCTGCCACCTGGCAGCTCCTTGCTGTGCTGGGAGACTTTAATGTAACACAGGATCTGCCCAGGGAGCTCTGAGTGTGTGCAGAATCTCTCCCATCTGTGGTGGTTAATGGGGACAGCCTCCCTTTGTTTGGAGGTTTATTTCAACTTGCATTCTTGGAGTTGTGTTTTGGAGGATTTGCTTGAAAGTTGGCCTGGTTTTTTTGCGATTAAGAGCTATAACAAAATTCTACAGCACAGTTAGGAGCAGCCAGCTGGCCAGGAACAGAGCTGTGCTTAACACATGTATGAAAAGCCCAGGTACTTTGTGTCAGCCTAAGGAAAGGGAGAAATGTTGTTGTCACTGGTGTGTCACTCAGGTCACCAGAGACCTGATGTCACTGTGGTGTAGGCAGGGCCAGGAGAACTGCTTGGGGCTTTCAGCTCAGGGTGGCTGTGGGGGCTGTGAGCACTGGCATGAGGGCAGCTCTGCAGACACCCTGTGCCATCCCAGCTGGAGGGGCCAGGGGGGCAAGGAGCTCTCAGCTGGGGCACACACAGCTAGAGGTACTAGGCAGTATTGCTGGCTAGGTGTTTTTTTCCTGTATTCCCTAATAAAAAGGCCATGTGTGAGATGCAGTCCCTGGGCCTCTGTCCTGGATGTGTTTCTCCATATGTCATTTGCAGTTGAGCTTTCCAGGGAGCTCATTCCTGCAACTTGTGCTGAACTCAGTGGCAGCTGTGGGTGCTCATCACTTCTCAAACTCAGGCTGTTAAGCTTTCTGCCTTTGTCAGCAGGACCGAAGTATTAAATAAATTAGGGGCTTGCTGAAATTCAAGTATTGCATGAGAATTGAGCAGCTTTTAGTAAAAACACACACTAGCTCTCAAACCAACCAACCAAAAAGCCAAACCCAATGCCATAAAACCAAAACACAAACCAACCAAAAGAAGCCTAAAACCAGAACCAGCAGAAGATTTTGTTACTTCACCTTTCAAATAGCAAAGCACTTAACCTGAGCTTAAGTTCTGTAAGTATTTCTTCCTTCTTTCTTCCTAAGTAAATCTCTTGCTGCTCTTCTCTGTGTTATAGGATAAATGTAGCATCCAGTCGGCCTAAGCGGGAATTTAAGCCAAAGCCTGTAATAACTACAACTCTGGAAATCGGTGATAATCAGCAGCACAATGGGATTGCCTATAGTTCTTCCATAAAATCATCAGGTGAGTCTGTCACCACAGAATTAATGTGTCTCTAGATGTTTTGCCGGATTGTTGCTTGAGGTATTTCTTGTACCATGAGAACAATCAGGCATCAGTATCTGTGCATCTGACTCCAGATTTCAAAACTGTGAGAGCTGTGAATCAGGGTTCCTCTCAACAGACTCTCACCATCTGAAATTTAGGTGTGGCATTCTCCTTGGTCTTTTAGGTCTCTGAATTGCCACTGAGGGTGGGAGGAGAGAGAGGGAGAGGCACTTGCAGAAAACAGTTCATTTCTTGCAAAGACAGATGCCTACAAGTGGGTGTGTTTGATCACAGTCTGGAGTATCTCCAGATGCTAATTTTTCTCCACAGTCTCAGAGCATAAATGATCTGTACAGGATCTCAAATATTAGCTATGTAAAATTCAGACATGACTTGCACCCTTACTGTTTTTAACATCTTACAACTTTACCATCCCCTAAATTATGCACCAAAGATTGAACTGAAGTACTTTAGGTACCTGTTCGTGGGGGCTTAGGACCCTTTCCTTTGATGACGCCCTGATTTCATAAAAAAAAAGGCAACTTTTGAAAGTTGTGTTATTAAGACATCAAAGCAGCTTTTCCTCATCTCATGAATAAAATTATTTTGCCCTTTGTCCTTAAGAACTACATTGGATAATGAGATCAGCCCAGTTAAAAAATGAAACAAATAAAACCCCCAAACCAAGCAAAAAACCCCAATGACAATATGCAGAGGAAAGAGAATGAAAAAGACAGAGATTTTTCTATAAACATTATTTGGAAGGAAAATAGAGGAGAAGTAGTAAGCCAAAGGTTCCCTTCTGTACTTGGCATGGCATCTAGGATCTTTTCCTGAAGGTTTGTTGTTTGGTTTTTTTCCCTAACTCTCCGATTTCTTCTTCCCTCCAGTCTTGTTCCTTTTTAAAGGTTGTTGGGAGAGAAATGAGAGAACTAAAAGTGAAAGAATAAAGCTTGAAGCTGTAACTTCATGCTCCTTCTAATGTCTCTTGAATTTTCTTGCACTGTGCTACAAGAGGAAACCATTATGCAATGCATACTGAAGGGGATTTGCAGCAGTTTGGCAGCATAAATCCACCCAGTGAGATCTGATTCCTCAATTTGTTTGAAGCTCCTTGTGCTGCCTGAATGCTCAGTTTTTGTGTTGCTGTAAATTGTGGGACGGAGGGAGACAACCCCCTCTGTGCATTATCTCAGGTTCCTAAGACCTGTGACACAAGGACACATTTCATCCAAAGCACTGGAGGTGTTTGCAGTAACTTCCTTGGTATTTTCACAGCACATCTGGATGAAAGTAGCAAAAACATAGCAACTTCATTAAAAATCACCATAAAATTTTTTGGCCCTATCAACTACTTACAAAGTTATATAGGATTCTTTTGCCTGTTTTGCATGTGCAGGGGAGAAGGGAGATTCAGATTCAGCATTTGTATATAAGCCAGTGTGTCAAACTGCATTACAGTGGTTTATCATTGCCATCCAGCAGTTGTTCCAGGACGTCCTTTAAGGATTATCAATCCTGCCTTTGGAGAAAGTCAGATGATGACTTCTCCAGGTTGCTTCCAGCCCACTTAGTTAAAGAAAAATCTCAGTTTTAATGAGCTGAAATTCAGTGAAAACTGGAAAATAAATGACTGCTGATCATGAAGATAGGGGAGGAGTGAGGCACTTCCATTCACTGACTCCATCCATGGACTGTTGCACTGTTTGCATCTCACTGAATGAGGAGCTGTCACTGCATCACTTGCTTAGTGCTGTCAGAATGGAAATTAAATAAAACCACCATAGAAGAGATGAAAAGGAGAAATAGGATATATGAGATAATTGTTGCCATACTTAGGTGCTAATAACATTAGAAAGACCATGTATGCTGGTTTTTTCCTTCTGAAGAAGCTATAGATGCTGTGCTTACCTCCCCAGCAGGTACAAATCATTACTGAAATCTCTGTTCATTCTCTTTTGTCTTCCTATTCCTACTCAAACATATGTCCATTTCTGTGAACTGCAATGGGCTCAATATGCCCTGCTTATAAATGGGAAAACCTTTCTGTCCCTTTTTAAAATCTGAATTGTGAAACAGATAAGATTTTTTTTATGATCTCTGATTTAGAAATGGGAACCAGGCAGTTCTAAGCAAGCAAAACTGCTAAATGTCTTAAAGTCTCCATGAGATGGGGAAATCACATTGTAATCACCTTCTTTTTGTTTAGGAAACTGACCTCCCCATCCTCCTCAAACAAGTACTTCCATGATTAATTTTCCTCACTTCCATATTGACCCTATCAAAATCCAGATCTTTAATTTCTCTGGTCCTGTCCTTCAGGGTAAGTAGTGTCTTGGTACTCAGCAAAGCCATGGAGATCTGCAGGACAGTTCAAAGCCAGATGTGACACATTCAGCACAACTGCCATGGTACAGTTCTGAGCCGGAAATTACTTTTCCCATGTTCCACAATATTTTTTCAACTATCAGCTTCTTGGAGCAGAAACACTATTTTCCTCTGTATTGTCTCTAACATGTGAGGAATATTTACTACTTATTACTTACACACATTTGCAGGGCTAGATTCACATAAACTTAATTTTTATGTTGTTGCGAGTTATTTGGCTGCTTTGAGTAAATGCAGATAAAAAATTCTCTATTTCTAATTCATTGTTATCCTCATCAATGAGCTGCAGCTGTGAGCATCATCTGGCTCATTTTAGAACTCTTTAATTGCTGTATTACATCATGCCTTTCACTCAGTTTGTTTGTCAGGTTTGACTGTTATATGAAATATATGGATCTGGTTGCCACATGCTGGAATTTAACATAAGCATCTAAGTGTTTACTCACTTTAGCTATGAGGGAGACTGGGATTAATTATCTTAGCAAGCTTCCAGTTTGTGATTATTAAAGTACAGTCTTGCTGCCTGATGTATACAGCATGGTATAGAAGGCAGAGTAGATGCAGGTACAGGCAGTAACATTCTCCCTTTGGGGAAAACAAACAAAAACCCAAACCATCACTGAATGGCATTTTGGTTTCATCCTGTAACACTCCAGGAATCATAGACAACTTCTTGCTTACCCTGATTTTGTGCTGTCCAGATCTGAATGGTCTGGAAATTAATGACAGTTCTTTTTTGACTGTGACAAGGATGTAAACTAGAGAAATAAAGGAGGTGCATATGGAGTTGCAAATTAACATAAACCCTGTTGGCAGAAATAGAAGAGTGCAATTTATTTAACTAAAAACCCTGCAACATTTGTGCAAGTAGACAGGAAAAGGCTGGAGTGGTGCCAGCAGTTCTGTGATGTTAAGCAGTGTGTGTCAGGCAGTGCTGCCCCCTTACCTTTGTCAGGGAAGCTTTGTCTCACTGGATTATACAGTAGCAGCAGCTGCCTGACTCTAATGAAGACTTTGACTGATCTTACAGCCTGGAGTGGAACTGGTTGTGCTGGCTGTGGCCATTATTTAAAAACCTTTCCAGGCTGCCAGACATTTCTTTGCAGTTCTTTGGAGCTGAAAATGAACCAAATGTGATCCATCTCTGATCAGGTAGCTCAGTGTCAGAAACTAACTGGCCTGCAGTAACAAATGAGCCCTATTGGAGGAGGTGAAGGCGAGCAACTCTCAATTACTGCCATCGCCACCCTCTGCTGCTGACAGCTCCAGAGAGCTGGTACCACTCCTATCTGGCAAAGGCTGAAAATAACTCTTGCTATTTTTAAACACAGGCAGTCCATTTTTGCTGGGCAGCTGGCTCATCATCTCTTTTTCTGCATGGAGTCCTTCAGCAAATAGATGACAACCAAGCTTTCACCTGTACCAGTGTATTAGAGTAGCTCTAATTTAGCTGGTTCTTGTAGGACTTTGTCACTACCCTGAGCCTTCCAGAGGATGAGCCTGGCACTGAGATAATGCTGCTCTGGGAAGGTTTACTTAGTCTCTGTTGGCACTTCTCTTCCATTGTTATAAATAAAAGCTCTCTTCTGTTGCTATCAAGGGTAAAATATACCCACAGAAGAGAAAAGCAATTCCTACTTTCCAGTTTTAACACCAGATATTGCCCCCAATTGTATTATTATCAATTAAAAAGATGCTTTCACCTGTCTGTTTTCTCTGAGTGATCACCACTGGTGCTTAGCTGGTTTCCTTTAGAGACTTCTCCTAATTCCTTTATCTAGAAAATCTGAGCAGTTAGTCTTTAATAGTTTCCTATGGGTTACCATGATTAACAGGTCAAAATGCATTTTGGCCATTTTAGCTGTTATATCTGTATTGCATTACCAGTTGCAAGCAGGTTTACCCAGTAAAAAAGGACAGCTGGGAGACTCAAGATTGGAATATTTGAGTATTGCTGCAATGATCCCAAAAAGACAACCTGAATAATTTAAATATATGTACTAGTGTTCAAGAGGTGTCATGCTATAAGGTGTGGTACTCCTCTTTAGAAGGCAGCAGCATTAAGCCTTTTCTCCTGTTCTTCATTTATAAATGTATTTCAAATTACCAGACTTTTACTTGGATACATTACATATGTTGTTAAAAAATCTGTTATGGCTGAACTACAGTTGAACCATGGACTAGTCCTTGACCACAGAGTTGAGCTTTACAATTTGAACATTATTATTCTAATAAAAAGTATTCTAATTAGTAATAAATACAAATGTTACATATATATTGGTACCACCAATCCAAACTAATACTCCTCCATAAGAATATCTTTAAAAAAGGTATTTACTGTATTAACAAGTTAACAAGGATAACTTTTTTTTAATGTTCAAGGGTGATTTGAAATTAAGATCTTTTTAGGATAAATATTGCAAATCACGAGAACAGCCAGATACTGTATCAGAAAACTGTTTTCATCCCTGAAGTAATTTGACAGGTGAGGTGCCTTTGTTTCTACCACAGCCTTTGCCTTAGTTCAGATGGAGGATGTGTAAAATAAAGGAATGGAGCACATGAGCTCAGGGAGCAGTAACCCAGAATGTCACTGCTCAGGTGAGGGTGGAACCTCACTCCTGCCACAGCAGTGTGGTGTGAAAACCCAGGGGTCTGCTCAGGCTGCAGGGCTGTGTTTGTAGGACAGACCAGGAGCCCCTGCCCCTGGTAGGTGTTCCCCCAGGACCAATGTGCTGCAGTGCCATTTGTTTAAAGGATTCCTTGTTGTTTCCCCTGTTGACTTTTCTGCTTCCTCAACTCCTGCCCTTCCGATTCCTCTGGCAGCTGCTCCACGGAGAGCACGTGGGGTTTGACAACTGATTACTCAAATCCTCAGCTGGAGATAAACATCCTTTTGAGAGGGAAGGCAGCTAGGAATGAAAGAGGAGTAGCATCTGAACTTAAGGAACCATTATGTGTTAAACTTATTATCACTAATCTTGTATTTTATATGTAGAAGCACTAGATGTTAATGAATAAAAGCAATGGAAAAGCTGTTGCTGTTGACATGACAGCAGGGTTACATTTGTGACCCCTTGTTTTGTGCTGAGTGGCTGGTGGGATGCTGTGAAGCTCAATTAATGTGGTTGTTTTTTCTGTCACTGGGGCAGGTTCTTCAGTGCACATGGATCAGCCTTGCTGCCAAGCTCTCTATGACTTTGAGCCAGAAAATGAAGGCGAGCTTGGATTTAAGGAAGGGGACATCATAACTTTGACCAATCAGATTGATGAGAATTGGTATGAGGGGATGTTAAATGGAGAGTCTGGCTTCTTCCCCATTAATTATGTTGAAGTGATCGTTCCCTTGCCTCAGTGATCGTGTCATTCGAGCTGTGAACATGATTTCATGACTGAAATGGATTCACAAATGTTCTGTCAGTGTGGCATTCTGTGAAAGCCTTGCTATTTGACTGACTTACTGACTTTTGTATGCGTCTTTTTAAAATGTATTTATTTTATATTCAAAAAAATTTCACCTTCCCTGATTTGTCAACCTGCAAAAAAACCCATACCCAGTTTTTTTGCTTTGTGCCTTGAAGATCACTGTATGAAGTGTTTACTGGTAGCGCACCGTTGCTCCAAAAATGCATTTCCTTGCTCTTATTGTACGTGGGGTTTTTTTATCTTTGGCTGCAATGATTTTACTATTGAAAACCATTTTAAAAAATACCATTAGTGAAGCTAACTGTAACCAGTTCCTAAGTTACTGATGTCCTTGAGCTGTTCTCATCTATCACACCATAATTTATTGTGAACAAGTTAATTCATCTTTTGCATTGTATGTTGACAAAAGGCAAAGTGGTTGTTGTCAATATTAAGATGTTGTACTAAGTACAAGTTCTCAGCATTGAAAATTGGTATAATTTACTGACCAAACTGAATAAATATTTCTGTGGGATAAGAAAAGTGGTTGCTGCTTCTGTACTGATGGTTCTGGCACTTGTTTGAGCAGGAGGCCACTTTTGATGACTAGATCAGCTTTCAGTGACAAAAACAATGCATGAATAATCTTGCTACTTTCTCTGTTGATTGTTTAGCATTTATGTCTGTTAATATCTTTTTCTAGCAGAAGGAAAAGAGAGAAGTTCCTTGGAACTAAGTGCAAACTGCTCCTAGTTCCATAGGGTTTGTAGAGAACTCCTATGAGAGAAAGGGGTGAGTAGCACTGGTGCCTACTGCACACAAATGAGAACTCAATACAGTTCTAGGTCTTATATTTAGTTGAAAGGGATGGAAAGGAGGAGAAAGAAGAATAGGCAGTGATAGAAAGACATGTAATAACTAAAGACATAACAGAAAAGCCTCAAAATTAAGGAAGAAGTCTGGCATTAGAAGTACTTATCCAAATGCAGATAGAATCAGATAGAATGGTTTTGTTTACCATCTCCTGCTTTGCTTAGTAATGTAGTAGTGACCAAGTAAAGTGAGCAGCCCTGGAAGGAAGATGTATGGAGAGCAACTGGCAAAAGACTACAAGACAAATTTGAGAAGAGAGCTGGATTCTTTGCAGGGAAGCTCTCTACTGAAGATTCCTCTTAAGCTCATAGCAGTTCAGTTCTAGTTGAAGTAAGTAAATAGGAGAGCATAATGCATTGCTGAAGGTTTCTTCTCTCTGCAGTCCCTAAAATCACCAGTTTTTTTACTTCAAAGTCTTTTGAACCACTCAACAGAAATCACTGAACAGACAGACCTTTATTATTTAATCGGCAAATATTTAAATCCAAGACTGCTTTTATATACATGAAAAATATCTTTAATAGTTAAAAAAGTTTTAAGAAATAAAGATAAATACAGCAAAGTTAGAGCAGCAGCTATTTCTATTGTTTGAGATGGAACAATAATTTGGATCTGCTAAAATCCAAGTCTTAAAGCAGCATCTACTCTTGATGTCTCAAAATTAGAATTCTTAAATAATATTAGAGTTTAAGCTAGCATAGGAAAACCTCACCTTAGCACCTGCATCCTAACACAAAGCAGGTCTTGAATTTGGAACTGAACACTTTGGCAAGGTAAAAGACAGTCAAAACACTACTCCAGCACTGAGAGAAATCTGCAGGCTCAGCTGCTCCGCTCCCCTCCTGCTCTTAGGTGGAAGTTTACTTGATGTGGCTCAAAGCCCTTCCGTTCCCCTGGGGCCAGCAGGGGAGCAGTTTGGAGGAGGGACAGAGTGACAGCAGGAGGGACAGGGGACAGCACTGACTGTCCCCTCCTGAGGGTTACAGGACAGTGTTCCATGGAGCACAGAGCTACCAGAGTGACAGGGAGCTGCACAGTGGCCCATAACCAGTTTTCCCCCAGCTATGCCATTAAACACACACAGCTGCAGCCTGCATGGAGATTTAGCATATAAGGGCTCCAAGAGCAGTGAGTCTGATGTGTTTTTCACTACAGCTGGGGCTTTCTAGCTTTGAGTTTTGACTTAGCATATGTTTCTCTCCAGCCCCTTAGAAAGCTGTTGGAACCAATCAAACAGTGCCAGCAGCACAGGTCTCAGTACCTGCTCTGTCAGAATGAGATGCTTTTTCACATTTTTCAGGATACATTTGTCTAAGTTAAGGCTGGCACAGCTCTGCTGTGATACACTGTACCTAGGACTATACAATACTGAAACAGGGACTTCCAGGTGCTAGACTATAGAAACAGTACATTTAACAACAGGAAGGAATATTTTTGACAACTTGCTTTTAATTCTAAAGTGTTTCACTCTAGGAAGTGATCCAGACCAGTTTTACGTATCTCTGCATCAGGATCTGAGCAGGAAACATTTCAGACCACTCATCAGTCTTCAGGACAGTGTTTTACTTCAGACTTGCTCAAGGTGCAAAGGTATGATGATCAGTCCCATGTTTCCCACTCAGGCTGGAAAGAGAAATTACCTTTGAAGAACTCCATGTCAGAATACTGAGAAAGCTGAGGCAGCCTCATGTTCATTGTCAAGTATCCTTCTAGGGCACATGTTTAGAAGCTTTGTAAACTCTGTATCCTTCTGTTTCAGCAGGTCACAGAAACCAGATCCTTGTGTAAAAGTAAAAACAACTTCACATGGAGCTTGTACTCCACTGCTCTTTGTATCAGTGAATCCAAGGCCAGGGTCCTAGCAGAAGGCAGGTGATTCCATCATGTTATGGACAATGCTTCTCACAAAGACATCAGATGGAATATGTGAGTTCCAAATATGACAGAAGATATCAATACACATACAGTCTGTGTCACCTGGGACTGAGATGTGGTTTCAGATTATTGTCCACATTACATGACAGAACAGCTAGGATCTTCATTTTGCTGCAGAGAGAAGACATGAAAACATTAGGCTAATGTGTACAAACTTAATATTTCTCGCTGGTTACTTACTTGAGCCTCATATAGGCAGGTAGGGTTTTTAGCACTTTGTAGATTTTGTTACTTTATTAATAAAGCAAAGTGGATTTTTAAGAGGCAGTACATGAACTGTAGTACACAAGTCTTCAAGTCCATGCAATACAGGAGCCTGTGCCTTCCTAAATGAAAGGCTGTCAGACTGCCCATCACTTCCTCTCTTCCCAAGCAGCAGAACCTAAGTGGCATGCAGATACATGCTGCCCTTGTTAGGATGGTAAAAGCAGAAGCAAAACATGGAAACACTGCCTTCCTTTAAAGCACAGCATGCATTCTTCCCATTATTTTACTGCAGGCAACAAGTTAACTTCTGTTTACTGAGCAGCCATTTCAGTATTACCAAGGCAGCAGAAGAATATAGGTACTAATGTCAAAGGTTTGACAGGAATTCAGCAAACAGGAATTACATTAAAATTTGATTGGAAGTATTAGAATTGATTCTTACCATAAATGGCACACAACTGTATTGTAAAGTTGCTGATAAAACAGATTAGAAGTGTAAGGAAAAAAGTTACTTTTACTTTCCATCACTGATTATTAAAAAAAGTCATATAAGTAAATTCAAAAAATGCCTTTTAAAATATAAAGAAACCATCCTTGAGGAGAGAACCTACTCTGAGTATGAAAAGAAGCCTGTATCACTAAGAGCCCAAAAGGCAGAACAGCATTATAGACCTCCTCAATAGCCTATTTAATAGGGTCTCACCATCCTTCAGTGAGACTGAAAATATTACAAGAATGTGCATGCAAGTCAGGAGACTGACAAACATCCTTTAAGCCACATGATATTATAGTAACAGATACTTACCCAGACTTTCTGTTTGAAAGGACAAAAAAAACCAAAATCAAAAAACAGCAGGCAGTAACTGCCTGTTTAGGTACATTTTTTTTTCAGAAAGACAGTACTAAGGTACTTCTAAGTTAGTTTTCAGACAGATACATTATGAAAATATCTAAGAAATGGTAGTAGGAGCTTTAACCTAGTGCAGTAAGATGTGACCCTCCTTGTAACTGTGTGGGGTCAGTTTTAGGAAGAGCTGCAGTAGCTGAACATTTGTCAGCAGGAAGGAGTTTTTAGCTAAGCATCCCCTTGCTCTCAGGCTTTGGAGTTTGTACCATAGTACTGTTTCAGGTCAAGACAAAAACCAACTTGAATCAAGTACAGTCTATAATTGTTTGGTTAGGACCAACTTAAAGCCCTCATATTAGTTGGTTTAGACCATTTCAGCAATTAAAGATAGCTAAAAGTACATCAAAGAACAGTAGGAGCATCCAAAATGCATCAGTTCAGACTTGTATTATGGTCAGTCACAAGGCATTTGAGGGGGCTGGATAGTCTTGCACAGGATATTACACCATGCAAGCTGGTAGCCAGAAGTTTGTAAGTATATTGACCTTAAGTTCACACTGAAATTGTCTTAAAAGCAATTTAGGGACAGTGGAATGTCAAGTCACTTCATCCCACAGAAGCAGTTAGTGTTTGCATTCTGTTCTTGGGATAACAGCTTTAATTCACAGTCAGATAGGTAGATGATATGGACATTAAAGGTTAAATTTTCAGTGTGTCAGTAATAAGATAGCAAACAATTAATGCTACTGTTTGATCATACTCAGAGAATTAGCAAAACTTCAGTTGCATTTCTGATGCAAAGCCATGCAAGCTACATCCGACATGGGACAAGAGACTGCAGCACTACTGATAAAGCAAGTTCTCTAGGAGGTGACAAGCATGATTCTCCCCATCTCACCTGCTTAAGGATGCGCCCAGGAACCACTATCATGAAACCAAACAACATTTCTTTTTTCTTCTTCTTTTGGTCTGACATCAAGAAAAACATTAAGAGTTGCAGGATATGAAGAGTACTTGAGGAAGTATTTTCATTTAGTAAGGAAAAGAAATGGCCATTGAATGACTCTGCTGACAGCATATATTTAAACTTCAGGCAGCTTACCTGAGATCCAAACTCTGCTTCACTTCCAGTTATTTCTTCATAATCATCATCTTGCTCACTTTCTTCTTCTCTGGGTACAAGCATTATCTTCCTCTCTGCGAGTTCCTAGAATACAATTGAATTGCCACCAAGACCCCACAGGAATTAAGCACAAACAAGTTTAGCATCAGGACAGTAAAAGCAATTTATTATTTCACTTACCTCACCATCATCTGTGATGAGTGTAACACCAATATTATCTCCAGTTCCCCAAGATTTCTGAGACCTCCAGACCAGATCACTAGGACCTGGACTAACACCAGCAGCTGCACCCCAGATCTGCAACAGATTTACAGTGAGCTTCTGAAGAATCTTCTTCTATAGTTAGATTACAATTCAGTCAAACATATATAATTATTAAGCATTTTAATACCACAGACATTCAGTAGGAGAAACTGAACCACTGTAATCCCTGGCAAGTTCATTCTTTTCAGGACTACCAAGAATGTTTGGTAAAGTTTTTCTAGCTGAAGATTGTAAAACAGTGCAGAAAAGGCTATTAACAGCTTCTATCCAGTGTAGAGGTAGCCCTGCTTGGCTA
Organism: Camarhynchus parvulus; assembly: GCF_901933205.1. NCBI lineage: Eukaryota > Metazoa > Chordata > Aves > Passeriformes > Thraupidae > Camarhynchus > Camarhynchus parvulus. Next base: position 11,085,438 of record NC_044580.1, read on the forward strand.
CTAAGATCATTTGAGTCACAGAGCCAAGCCATAGTCACAGACATGCTCAGGGCAGCAACTTGAGTGTGCAAGAGCCTCTCACCTGGAGTCACTCACTGATCTGTGGAACAAACTCCTCCAAAGCTTGGAGTAGCAAGTGTAGAGTTCAGCTCTTTGATCACCATCTACATGTACTTAGAGTATGATTTTAGTGCTAGTATTTCTCTTAGTACTACAGATCATGACCTCAGCATTGCTGACCTGGAGGAGGCTAAAGATTTTAGCAAGAGTCTGCATCTCTACACAACTTTTATCAAGTCACAGTAGTATGTGAAAACCTAAAAAAACCCCTAGAATACAATGATTCTGTTTACAATTAGAACACACTCCAGTCTGGGATCCAAGTTCAGTTCAAGCTTTAAAGGAAATGTAATTAGCATTTCAGGTCAAGTTACTTCAAGGATTTTCCCCCTATCTATCTACACATAAAATAAGAGCTTTAGACACTTGGAGTATCTATTTAGTTTTCCATATTACAGGAATCTCTACTGACATCTAACATAAGAGCAGAACTCGGGAATTTTTACAAACCCAATACCTACTGTAACTTCTTGGCCTGCCTGAAGAGTGAACCTTGAAGGAAACTTGTAATTCACATCTGCCACACTTCCAATACGTCGTCTCAACACCCAGCCATGTAGAGATTGATCCTGTGGGACAAGAAATTTCTCTCAGCATTACAGACCAACACCAGATAATTCAAACACAAGGTTCTTTCCAGACTTGTAGGCCAGTTTCAATCCCACTCATGTAGCATACAAGTATTTGAGGAAGCAGTTTGCCATGGCCACCTACCAACTACATATACATATATATATATACATACACATATATATATGAACACCTTAAAACTTCATGGGCCATTCTGTATTTCAGGTACTTTCGTAATGGCTAAACTACAAGCCATATGTTTGAAGTCCTGATGATGAACTCTAATAGTTCTGGATTTTCAAACTAAACTGGTGGAAGAATTAGCTAATTGGCCAGATAAACCCCCTGCATAGATTAGATATCACCAACTCTATTCAACCTTTTAGCTGTTTTAAGTATTTTCAACTAATGTGAAGCCATCTTTATCCAATTTATTAGAGCACCCTATTTAGTTCATCAAGGGTGAGTAGTACTCCTGGTAGTGCTAGCCTGAATCTGATGACAAACAGCTGAAGGTGTTCAATTTCTGCATAATAGAAACCCCTGCACCTCCCCCAAAAGCACCTCTCAGACAGCCCTGGGAACAGAGTACCTGCAGTACCAAAAGGTCAGTCTCTAGTCTGTCACTAAGCCAAAGCCATCCCCAAGCAGTCATACATTACAATGCAGACTTGAAATGGAAGTACCTCATTAGAGTGGTTTTTAAGCCTGACAAATTTCCCATCTGCATCAATCTCTTCAATAGATATATTTCCAGTAGCTGAAACATGCTGAATAGTCTTAAGTGCAGCACTACACTCCCTCTTTCTGGTTTCTTTGATTTTCCTTTTCTTCCCATGCAGGTATCGTCGGCCCTGACTTGCTGCTTGAGTTGCTGTGCTGTGTGAAGATGGACTGGGTGACAGCTTTAGCCTAGAAAAGAGTCAGATAACATTCACCTGAGTATCTGATCTGCTTTGCTTCTTCTCATGCCTCCCCTCCCACTACAACCAAGCCTAAGAGCTTCCCATATCCAAGCTTTCCACGGAGTCTTGAATACAAAATTTTACTTTTATTGGCAAGAGTAGCTAAGTGGTTTGTTTAGTTTGGAAGACAGCCCCAGAGTCCAGAGCAGGCTTATATTGATAAGAGAAGATTCACAACTGCACAAATATTCCTTTAAAGTCTCAACAGACACAAGCTTTAGTGAAAGTAATTTTAAGTTTTTGACCCTTCCTAGCATGTATTGAGAGTTCATGTTTTCACCATGCATGCATAGACAGGAGTTGATCCAAGTTCCCAGCTTCATTCATGGAACTTGAGTGCTCTTTATTTCTAAGATGTAGCACAAAACTTTGAGAGAGTTGAGGAATGTTTAATGGACCTTTGAATTTTATCAGCTGGATTTATGATGTTACTTCATCTTACTACACCATGTGGTAGATGTGGGATATAAATGCCATTTATAGAAGATGATGCTTCAGTAACTGAATTACTGTATTAATGACATGATAAATGTTTGTTTCTTGTCCCCCCACATTCTGAAGGATAAAGAGTTAGTGTAGAGGTCTTGAATGAAGCAAGTTCTCATAATGAAGATCTTGTCATAGCCTACCTCTGTTCCTCTCCTTCCAACATCTTTCTGTACGCATTTATTTCCAAGTCTAGAGCCAGTTTCACATCTAAGAGCTGCTCATACTCTTCCAGCTGTGCTTGTGCCTGCTTCTGAGCTTGTGCCATTTCTTCCTCCTTTTCAGCCATACGCCGTCGATGGAGATCACGATCGTAATCCAGCAAATTCTGTAGCTCCTTTATTTTGCTCTCCAAAGCAACATTCTAAAATTAAGGGGAGGGGGAAAAAAAAAATCAAACCATAAGTGAATATTAGAGAGAAGAGGCCAGTATTTTGAATTGAGAGTAAATTAAAATAATTATAAGGTTATAAAGACAGAACCTGGCTTTGATATTGATTAACTTGAGAAATCAGAGTATCAACTCTCTTCTGTGTTTCCATCAGCTCCTCCCGAGCGACATTGGCAAACTCACAGTTCCTTGCTGCAGTTAGCTGGGCATTCTCCACCTGTGAATAAGTCACTGTTAGTCCTGAGTTGCACATTATCATGTATTATAAACAAGGAAGGAACACCAAATAATTTTCACCTGTTACACCTGGAAATAGTTATCTTTTACTGAAGTTTGCAGATACCAATAAAGTCCAGGTCTGAAAGTTCTGTATTGCTTTCCAGGGAGGTTGACATTTATGTCAGAAAAAGTCAGCAATAAATCATGTAGTGAAAATTTCTGGATTAGGATATTCCAGTTAGTAATGTATGAGGACTTTGTATGGATTTTCAGTAAATTGATTCTCCAGAAGACCAATGGAGAATGTTTAGAAGCTGCTTGTCAAAGCATATAACTGCAGGATATTGGGTGTACAAATCAAACTATTATCACTCTTCACCAGAAGGTCTATTATTAAAGAGTTCCTGCATCTTTACAAGCAGCATTGAATTGCTCTACAAATACCTCAATCTTGAGATATCCCAAGAAAGGATAAAGTGCTCCTTCAAGAGGCACTTACAGAATTTTCAGTGGAAACAAATACAGGCACCTAAAGGAATTCCCTGAGTTGGCATGCAAGTTGGTGTGTAGGAAAAGTTAGATTTTATTCAAGACTGAAATTTCTTAATACAAACATAACACACCTTGGTCCTGAATCTGTCAGAAGTCTGAAATATGATCAACTTCTAATCCCTCCCTGTACTTATGCTTGAACCAGTTTTGTTTGGGATCAAATGTTTGCAGAAATCCTACTGTCAAATTTGACACTGCTTTGAAATTCCATAACAACACAGGCCAAGAAGCTGTGCAGTGAATGCAGGGGCTCCATCTATCAGCTGTCTTTGCCAGTGTGACCTTAATTATGTCAAGGTGCAGAGAACTTCAGTTGTGTTTTACTGTCATCTATTCCAAACTCACCTTTGCACCGAATGTTCGCTCCATCTCCTCTTTGTAGCCTTGAATTTGTTCTTCATGCTGTTTTCTGAGCCCCTGCAGAGCATCTGAGAGCTTGCTCTCAAATTCTCTTTGACGGCCAGATTCTACTTCTGCTATCCTGCTCTCATGGACTCTTTTTGTCTCCTTGAGCTCCTAGAAGAAATTTCTCAGAGAATAAACAACCCAATACAGTTTGAAACTGGATTTAGTGTACCAACTTCACAAATCCATCCCTGTTGAAGCAGATTTATCATTGAGTACACAGTAATACATCTTTATGCATATCTTATTGATCCATTAAGACTGGCACATCCACCTTGCTGCCTCACTGTTGTTTTTCCACCTCACTGCCAACATTGCCTAAACTAAAATGTAGTAAATATTTAATTTGCAAGACTAATTCTTTGAACTAGATAGATTCTGTTTGGTTTTTTAACTTAGAACACATGCATATACAGTTCAGTTTCTTTAAGCACTGTTACTTCACCTATTCTTGTTTTATTCAAAAAGTAATAGCAGTTAGTTAGAAAAATTAGAGTTCTCTATCAAATCGTACACTTTGAGATTCCTACCAGTAAGAAGGAAGCTGGTTTACATTCGTATATCAATTATTCATTTAGTAGTATGTACTGACTTCTCTCACAAAGGTTACCAGACACCTCTGAGAAGTGCTAAGAAAGTTGGGAACACAAGTTGTTTAGAGGACATTTAACTTCTTCTCTTACTTTAGGCTTCAAGTAAACATCTGGAATCATTTAACAGTAACTAATATATGCACTATCACCTACACAAAGTAATATATTGGGATTTCAGTTCTTTTTAAAAGAGCAGCCTAAGAAATTTCTCATATCCCAGATACCTATGGGTACTATCCCAGTTAACACAAGATTAAGTACTTTCTTGAGCCTTCCTATTTAGGTGGATGTTATGAGCTGATGGGCTGCCACACGTTGCTAGTTACCTTTTTAGAGAAAAAAAGCAATGTTAAGATGGGCTTTAAGTGCATCCAAGGATCATGGACACCTAAAAAGATGCCTTGTTAATAAGCTAAAACATACATCTTCATGAAGGCGCTTCTGGAACGTCATTTCTTCCTGCAGTGTTTTCATATGGTTTTCTAGATCTACCCTCCTCAACATTTCACTGTGGAGATGCTTTTTAGTATCCTCCAGTGACAGATTCAGCTAGAAAAGACAGACAACAGGGTTATCAAAATTAAGAGGTATTTTTTCAAATTAGGCAGCCAATTTGTTACAGGTCATTCAACTTAATTACCCCAGCAATCAAAACACATTGGTTGAATGAAGTGGGTTACTCTGTGTAAGTTCTTATGTCAGTGGGATCCAAATATCAGCAACAGATAGAATCCTATCTAGTTGTTATGTTGACTAGATTTCCCATAAAGCAAATATAGAACACTCCTTAATCCCACTGGCTAAATCTGACTCCTCAAAGTAGACTTCTGATCAATCAACTGTACTATCCATATATATTCCTCCCCTTTAAACTGTAATTATTCCAAGCTTCCTAGTAATATAATTTTTTGACACTTAATCCTCCAAATACAGCCTATGTTGACAAATTCATATACACTTTCAGTATTATACACTTCCCTGATGTGTTAGAGAATACTACAGGGAGTATAGCAGACCATTTCATTTTGTTTTGACTTTGGAACAAGAAACATTACATCCTATGGTCATAGAATTAAAGGTACCTACAACAGGTGGAAGTTTTAAGGAAACCACCATCAGTAGCATTTGCTGTCAGCAAGGGTTTTGTCCACCTGTCATTGTCATAGTTACCAGGCCTTCTCTGCTTTTAAATATCAATAGCTAATTGAGGAAAATGAAGCAAAAACTGCAGGAGCAACAGCAAGCCTTACACTGAGTACTTGATCCTTTAATTCACGGAGCTCATTCTCCAAAGTCCGGTTCTCATTCAGGGCTGTTGCTAAATCAGCTTCCTTCGCATTTAGCTGGGCATCGAGGTCTCTCACACGAGCCTGGGCCACGTTTAAATCACTTTCTTTTTTGGAATTCCTACAGGAGAGAGTTTTACGCTGTTAAGTGCAGCTAGCATGGGAGAATTTGTCCTCAATGTGTTTCCCTTCAGAGGGGTCCGCGGTTAAAGACAGGAGAGGTTTGTCAGGCTCACGGTGAGAGCAGAAAACAAATCAGACAGGGCCCTTCGACAAGCATCATTTGTTATACCGGAGAGATTCCTGACCCATTTTCCATCTCGTTCAGAGCGAAGCCCAAGCGGAAGCCAGCTATTTTCCACGGCATTTCCGAGGGGTGAGGGAAGGGACGGCACAGGCCCCCGGCTGCACGGGGAGGGCTGGGCACGCTCAGCGACCGCGGCCGGACAATCCCTCACGGACACCCCCGCAGCAGAGGCGGCCCCAGCCCCGCAGGGAGCGCCTCAGGACCCCGGGCAGCCCGGGAGGGCAGCTCGGGTCCCTCACGGGGCGGAGCGCGGCTGAGGCTGCCGGCGGTGCTGCTCCTCCCCGCAGCACACAGGGAGCTTTGTCCGCCGGAGGCCACCGGCCGGCCCGGGAGCTGCCCCGCCGCGACTCTGCCTCCTGCAGCCCTCAGCCACCGCCGCGAGGGACTCCCTCCCCTCCCTCACACCGCAGAGCAGGTACAGGGTGAGGGCAGCTTTGCTTTCAGAGCAAATATCCATCATCAAATATCCATATCATCTCCAGACCAATACCCAGGCAGTGGAACCGCACATACCACCTGGATGACCGACACCCTTCAGTGGTGTTGTTCCATCGGCATCACAGTGGAGAAGTGAGAGAAGGGCCCATAACGAGCTCCAGGCAGGGAAGAACACTGCCATAATTCCCCAGACTGCTCCAACTTTTAAAAATCCTTCCAGTTGCCTGCACACTATCCAGAGTCAGAGTCCCTGCTCAAAACTTGTATTTGAGATTACAAAGAATAAAGGAAGTCCTCAATTTATTTTTGGCGACACCAGTTCTGCCAAGTGGCAAAGTTATGTCAACTCATACAATGAGTTTTCCAGTGGATAACTGAGACCAGTTGGCAAGAGTCGAAAGTAATTCAGGATTGATAACTTCAGAAAGCTTGAACTGCAAGGAAAGATTGGAAAATACTAAGGGTTGTTTAGTCTACAGAAGGGAATAGTGACAAGAGACAGAACAATTTTTAAATACATGAAGGACCGCTGCATAGAGTTAGAGAATCTCTTTTCCATGTCTATTGCCGAAAAGACAGGAAGCTCCAGGCTTAAATTGCAGGGAGGAATAAGTGGGTTAGATGTTAGGGAGAGGAAACTGGCAGGTCACCACTGAAGCACAATGCCTGGGGGGGGATATTCTGGAATCTCCATCATCTGGAATTTAAAATAAGGGTTACACAGAATCTGCTGGAAGAGATGCAGGCATGGCTGGTTCCAGCACAGGCCTGGGGAATGTGGCTACATCAGGTGCTTGCTCAAGGCCTTTTCTAGCCCTGCTCTTCAGAGGCATTTGTTGACTGTGTTGTGCTAGAAGTTATTTACTCTTTAGTCAGACTCTAGGAGAAACATAGCTCTACTAACAGTGAAAAACAAGATAATGTGCTGTAGTTTAAGGTTTCTTTCTTTTCTAGGTACTAATTATTCACCTTCCTTTTGAGGTCTCTGCTACCACTACCTCTTAATGTATTACATATGATATTAAGTATGTCAATATCACTATGTAATACTGACTGTTTCATCCTACAAAAATATAAATTTCATTCTGCAATCGAAGTATGTGCAAAACTGAAATTCCATTAGTATCTGTTCTAACAGTTCACTTTCCAATGTAAGCATCTGACAGCCAGGCTCAGATTTCCTGGATTCTTTCCTGAAAAATATTATTTTCAAAGAACCCTGGAGTGAGACATTTCATCTTTAAGAACAACAAATTAACAGGTCTGACTTTGACAAGAGCATTTACTACCCTTTTAATCCAAGTTTGGGGTTCAGAACACCGCTTTACACCCCTATGCAGCAAGCAGTGACAGTTACAGTACTCTGCCACATTCCATATACCAACCATTCCAGAGCCAAGTGTGGCCTACAGACTATCAATTACAAGCAAAAACTTTAGGGCACTGCCAATCACATTCCTTGTAAATCAGGATGTCACATAGGCTTGATCTGGAGAATTTACATAATTTTACCAAAAGATTTCAGCGTGTTTGAAACAGACTCCAGTTTGTCAAGGCCAGAGGATGTCAGCAGCAGGTACAGAATTCATTCTTACAACTTCAGCTGCTAAACTGTGTTCAGCAGCAAAATGCACATCCACACTCCCTGATGCAGAAAGGAACTGGTCTTGTCTTTCTCTGCTGTGTTACTGCAGCTGCTTTGACCTTCCTGAGGCTCTGAATTCAACCAATATGCTTATCCACAATTCCTCCTCCCCAAATATCTTTGGCCTGCTTCCAGTCACTATTGTTTAAGTAGTAAGAAAAAACAGTTTATTGTTGTCAAAAACCTTGAGTCTCTTAATCAGTGAATAATAAGGGCCAATAGTTAATGCTGTTGGGAAATTATCTGGTGACATTTCATTCTATAAGAGTTAAACAGCCACCAGGTTATTTAAAGGGTGTGTATATATCTAAGGACACGATACCCTCAAAGTTTGTTCCAAGTCACCTGAGACATTTGCAGTTAGGCAGCCCAGATACAACACACATTAATATTAGGACTTCAGTCTAGTCCCTTCAGAAACCAATATGTACCATGTATCATTTCCCATGGGCTGTAAATTTAACCACTTCTAAGACCTGGTTACTGTAAAGGAAAAAAGCCAACCCAACAGTCTAGAGAATTGCATATCTGCCAAGTCTAAAGCTTTACAAACAAAGACAGAGTTATACAAACACAAAGAGCAGCAGAAAAGTCTTATAACAGGCATTACCCCTCTCCTCACTGTCCACTCAAGTGGCTGATTAGATTTATGAAACAGATCTGTGAGCCAAAACCCAGCATGACAGAGACAAGCTCAGCAACTATGCAGCTGAAAACAGAAGCTTAGAGTAAAACCGTGTTTTATTCCTAACCAGAACAGCTACTTGAGTCTATGAGAAGGCAATACTTCCTCCAGGCATTAAAAGAAGAAGCTGGTGCCTAAATTTGATCCGATACAGGCTTATAACAAGATGTAAGGGGACTGTGGACATCCAAACTGTTACAAGTCTATAACTGATATGGGGGTACAACAGGACATTACAGTAACTAGCAGTGCTAGCAGGCTGTATATTTCTATAGAGGAACCTTGTTGGGATGGGACACTTGCTCACACACCTCTTCCTCCTTCTGGAGGATGGGACAGCACTAATATTGCCATTGTTCAGGCTTGGTGAGCTTAGTCAAGATGATTATTCCAGCCTCAGGACACACAGCTTACAAGAGTGTCAAGCTGAAACAGCAGGCAGCTCATCTCAGACTTAAAAGCAACTAGGAAAACTTCTGAACAGAACTAACCTGGACCAGGTAAGCCATACTGCTCCCAGAACTATCTTCTATCTGTATTCCCCTCTGAGCAAAGTCTGAGCTAAACAGCCCAAAAAAATATGCACTCTGACTCCATACAAACACTCCTTCCACTGCTCCATAACTTTCTATATAACTGCCATCATCTTCAGTGTTTGTAAACACTGTTTACAAGATGTGGTGCCAAACCCATGCATCTATGGATTCATAGGCCAGAAGGGCACCCAGCACCCCACGTTCTGCAGGAACCCCAGGCCCACCTCCAGCAGGTGCTGATGTGACCCCACAGCATCGGAGGCACTCGGCAGCGTCACCCCAGCACACCTCCAGAACAGGCATCCAGACGTCTCCTAACCCCAGAGTGCAACACCTTCGAGATTATCACGACCTGGACATGAAACATCACCGCGCACTCCTCCCGCAACCCACGGGCTGCTGCCAGCAGCATCCCCTTCCCCTCATCCTGCAGGAGCCCCGAAGAAGAGGCTCCCCGGGGTGTCCCCGGGCCGGGAGGCCTGCTCGGGGCCGGAGCACCGACCTGACGTGCAGTTGCCGGTGCTCCTCGCCAATCTTGCCCAGCTCCACCTGCAGCGTGGCCCGCTCGATGGCGATGTCGTCCAGCGCCCGGCGGGCGTCGGCCAGCTCCGCCTCGTAGCGGAGCCGCAGGCAGCCCATCTCCCGGTCGCTGCCCGCCTGGTGCTCGCTCAGCCGCTGCTGCAGCACCGACTTGTCGGCCTCCAGCGCCCGCACCCGCTCGATGTAGGCGGCCAGGCGGTCATTGAGCTGCCGCAGCTCCTCCTTCTCCTGCAGCCGGCTCAGGCGCGCCGGGCTCAGCGGAGACTCGGCGGCGCGGCTGACGGAGCGGCTGCCGCCGGCCGGCGTGGGGGGCAGCGCCGTGGCCATGGCAGCCTCCGCTCCGGGCCCCGCCGCCGCCGGGACCGCCCCGCGCAGGACACCCAGCGCCGCCGCCGCCCCGGTATAAATAGCCTCCAGCTGCCGCCGGCCCGCGCCCGGGGTGGGCAGCTTAAAGGGCTCGGGCTGCACCCTGCGGCCGCCCCGGCCCGGCCGAGCCCGACAGAAAACACTTTTTTTTTTTTTTTCCTCCCCCAGCCCCCCTCCGCTTTATCTTTCACATGTGCCTTGCTGCATCTTATCAGTCCAATGGTGCTGCCCGGAGAAGGCGGGGAAGGAAAAACCTACCGCAGCCCTGCGTTCTCGCGGACCGGTGCAAGGGGTCGGGGCGAAACCAAAATCGCAGCTTTAGGAAGATGCATGACAGCTGCAGTGATGCTCACACTCCAACATGCTGCTGCGTCAGTGTTCTGACTGTTGTGTCTGGGATTTTTTTTTTTTTTTTTTGCAAATTGTTCAGCTGATGAAAATAACCGTTCTGCTCTTTGTGGGCGTTTTAGCTTTCCTGTCAGCCATCCCACTTATATTGTGTTCTGCTTAAGAGCTGATGTGTGAGCAAAAGGAAGAGTGGATGTAGAAAGAGAACCTGCGTGAAGACAAATGTGTGAAGCAGTCTATAAAGCCTTACACTAATTACATTTAATAAAAATCGTTGTTTAGTAAGAAGGTTGCTTCAGCACTCCTTTAATAGTGATGTTAAGAGTGATAAGTATCGGTTTTCTCCACCAGCTACTTAATTTACCCTTTTTTACTTCCATTTTTGAGAGCAGATGCTGTAGGAAACTCATTAAGTTTGAGCATAAAAATCTCTGAACATTATTATAACTGTAAATTACAGTGTTTGTTGTAGCAGTTACAAGAAACGTCAATTAAGATTTTAGCTTAAGCTGCTATTCGCAACACAGAAAAATAATCTTGGCATCCTCTTAGAGTTCTTTAAGTGCAAAGATAGATTTTTATGAAGAGTGTAGGCATAAATTCAACTCCTCTTTATGGGTGGACAGGCAGGTAAGAATAGGAGAACAAAGTTTGCCCCAAGAGTGTAGCTGGGGAGTTTAGAATTAAGTCACTTGTACCCCTGGATACAAAATGACAGCATAGATGAGGATACAGACTAAGGTGTGAATCCACATTTTTTTCTGATCATCTTTACACATTTTCATGAAAACCCAAAACATAATTTCAAGATTCTAAAGCCATGTACAGCATGGGAGTGACATATAGCCAGATTAAGCTCCTCTGGTTCTTGTCCGAGAAACACCACCAGGAAATTCTTTCCTGCAGAGCTGTTCCAGCGTTTTATTTTGATATAATGAGTACTTGTTTGCCCTTCTTTGCCAACAGAAAGCTCAATTCAAGAAAAATAAAAAGCATGGTTTAAATCTGACCATGAACCTCTAAGACCAAGATATGTACATCTGAGGGTTTATTTCAGCTTTGAAACCTCAGTCCTCTACAAAGAGCACTGTGATCTGTGTCATTGCCGTGCTTGATCATTGCATGTTACTGGCCAGCTGTTAAAATACATTGTACGGTTTTGGAACAGATGCAGGACAAAGCAAGAAATCTGCTATTCTAAGAATATTTTTCCTTCTCTGCCAAGGCTTTGTAATAATGCAAACAAAAACAGCTGAAAGAAATAGTTCAAAAATAGTCTGAACTAGTTTTATCTTTTGTATTTTTTACCTACTCTCCCTGTGTGAGAACAGAAGGAGGGAACTTAAAGAAAAGCATAATGAAAATCTGTGGCTGATTCTTTTATTTGTGACACATTTTTCTGACTACTTCTTTGATAGTCTGTATTGCTTAGACCATAAATACAGCTGAGGAATTCCTGCAGAGATAAGCCTGTGCCACCCTTTCCTACTGTTTCAACTTTAAAGATATTAGGAATGTTCCAGGTTTAAGAGATTGGGGGAAGGGAGGTGGGGGAGGAAATGTATGAAAAGGTACACATCCCAGACTAAATCACAGTAAAAATATTATACAGATAGTCCTTCTACAGTAAAATATAGATATGGGAGATTTAGATGGTATTAGTAGATGCCACAAAGTTGGAATAAAAAACATTGTGTTTTTTTTCAAGTATCTTAATAAGCCCTTGATCTTGAGTTGGTGAAATTAGGTGAAAAAATATAACAGCAATGAAGTAACACAATAAAAAGCGGGGGATGGGGGGGGAGAAATCAAGTAAAGTTTTTGTTATCCTTTTTTCTAGGTATCTTCTAACTAACTCCAGCCAGGTGTAAGCAATGTGTGTGTGATTGTCCCAAAATGTTGTCAGGGCTCCTGATGCCCTAACAGCCGTCATGACCTTGACCAGCCTCAGCTGAGGCTTCTGCCCACGCTGTGCCCAGGGCTGCTGGAGCTCCATTTAAGCTCTGTCCTGGCCTTCAACTCCATCCTTTTTGCTCCCTTGTGGTTTTGCTGAGTTGTGGGTTCTGCTGGCCCATGGACTGATTTTCTGGCTTGGTTTGTACCTGCCTGGTTATTGTGACTTTGCCACTCCTTGGATGAAAGTTTGTTAGAGCTGTGTCTGCTACATACTATGGTAAGGTGAAGTTTCTTGATAGTAATATCTTTTTTTAGAATTTATTTTTTGTGACCCAATACAAAATGCTTGCATTCATACCTACTTTTTAAGGGTTAAATGCAATTGTGGCAGTAAATAGTAAGCAGTCAGGCTTGGCTATTGTGACAATATTGCACTGACAAATATAGGCATAAATGCAGAATCAGCACGAACAATGCAAGGCTATGTAGTATTTTGGTATTTTTCTCTGGATATTATTTTGCTCTGTAAGTCACGGGGGTCTTTTCCTAAACACCCACTGGAAACAAATCAAGGTATCACTGGACCATATAACACCTTAAGGAGCAACTATGTATAGTAGTAATACTGTTTCAAATTATATTACTGTCAGGTGTTGGACTATATCAATAAATATCAACATCAATCCTAAGCAGTCTGTTTACAGAGAGCTGCTAGTGACTCCCATGTCACCAGAGCTAACGAGGACAAATTGAATTCTGTTGCCCTGATAATGGTTGCTGCAGTACCAGAGTAGGTACTTTTCCCTGAGAAAATTAGAGCTCACCCACCAAAAAGGTTAAAGGGCAGTTTCTGTGTCATTGGTGGTAGCACACAGAGATGGGAAAGGCCTTTGAAGAACACATCACTGTGTAAGTGATCCTTCTCTGCAGGACTTCTCTGCATATGCCTCCATTTGCCTGGTTAAATTGAGCAGTACAAGTCAGTTGGCTTATGGTGGCTTTTGTCTGCTGTGGAACAAGCAGCCAAAGATGGTAAGGGGGAAAAAATGAAATTTTTTGTATCTGGCCTTACCAGATACAGAAGTAAACAATAGGTTTTGTTTGGTAGAATATGAAATGTAGAAAATACACCAGAAAATAGCCTTTTTTAGGTGACACTGGGCAAATTCCTTGCTTAGGCTGTCCTGGTTTCCAGCTGCCAGTGACCAAACTGCTCTCAGCTACACACACAGAAGCTCTTGCTATGTGTGGTGTGTGTTGGTACTGCTGTGTGCCCAGCACCTGGCTCGCTGTGTGAAGGTGCACAGTGAAGTGTGTGTTCATCTTCTCTTTTCAAAGCCTCGCTCTGTGGGTCACTGGTATTCATCCCAATGATGTATCATGCATTTCTTCCAACCTTTACTTTTTTTATTCCTTCTCCCGGTTTGCTCCTTATGTTCTCTTCCATTTCCATATTGGTGTGTATTGTGGTGGACGCTCATGTAGCGACATGCACAAGTCTCTTGTGGCACACAGGCCACCTGCTTTGCTCTTCTCTTCCCCAGTGAGCCATTACAGTGAGGGCAGGTCCTGCTGACCTTTGTCTGTTGCTCATGACTTGCAATTTAATTGATTTCCTCAGAGCCCCTGTTTATTCACCAAATATTGCCTCTTCCACACAGCTCTCAGTAACATCTTGTTTTGCACAATCACAGAAGTGAGGGCCATCACAGAATGAGGAAAACAGGTCACTTTCACTGTTGCATGAAAAGAAAGTGGTAGACAAGCTCAGGAATTCAATATTCATATCCATAGTCTCAGTGGGGATATATTATTTTGCAAGTTAGAAAGAGTATCTGTTAACACATAGCTATGTGTAGATAAACTGAAATTTTACCTCTGCAATGAGTTTTTCATTTTGCTTTATCTGCATTCAACCTTTATCAATATAAATTTATATTTTCTAATTATGCCCAATATGACCACCTAAATCCTTTCTAAAATATATTTTGCTAACCCACAAAATAATCATGTAAGTGTGTTATAAGTTTATCTCAAAATGCTTATTCTAACATTTTAGTTAAGGGTGTGAACTGTGAGCTAAGATAAAAAGTAAGCTTGTGGTATTTGAAGGTGTGTTTGTTTTGCTCTTACAGTATAGGATCATAAATATGAAAATGAACCACAAATTGTTTTGCTTAAGCACCAAAAGGAATTCGTGAGACAAGAAAGGACAAATATTTATTCAAGTACTTGAAATAGTGACCATTTGAATATATTGTTTAGGTAATTCTAGAGTCATTTGAACACAAACTGAGAGGAAGACAGTAGTTTTCTTCTACAATGTTTAGATCTATACATAAGCAGTTCTTCCTTTCTGAAAGCCTCAAAAATCTTTTTCTACTTACTATTGTGATGGAGCTGTTTCCAAAGCCTAGGGCAAGGATCTACATGGAAAGCAATGGGTTCCATAACACCAAGAAATGAAAGACAGGGTGCTGTGGCTGAACTTTGTACCTTTTTACTAATAGAGGCTTTACCCTTGATAGGGTATAACATACTTGTGAAGGGTGACAGAGTGTGCCTGTTCTGTGCCCTGGAGGGCTTGTTATTTCAGAGTAAACAAGAACCCTGTGCACATACAATACAGGGCCAAAGAACTGATTAGGCTGTGTCAGGGTTCTCATTACTCTAGCTACAGGAAATTTAACATTTTGCTCTCATTATTCAATCAGGTGCAGCTCTGTTACTGATAACTTTGAGATGTTGAACCAAAATGCAGTTTTTGCATGGGGCCTCTGCAGGATATTTCCAATTTTGCTATACGTTATTCAGAATGCTGATTTATGAGCCAAATGTTGTTCTGCACTGTTTCAATGGATTTTAAATTTGTAGTTTAGCCAAACATATTTTCTCTTGAGTAGTAAAGACTTTTGTTGTGATGAAAGAATGGCCTCATGATCATCAGATTTGTGTAGTTGAACTTGGTTTGGGGAAATAATTATAAATAAGTGGAATCTGTTGAAGAGATATGTCTACCTGCATTTCAGGACAAAGATAAATAGAGAAGTGTTGCGTTTCTCTTTTAAATATGACTATTTTCTGTTAATGTTCAATGAGTGAAATTTGGTGGTTATCATGTAGTTTAACAGAGGTTTTCTGTTTGCCAGACCAGAGATTTAATTTTTCTTCAGTTTGCCCCTTTGGCTGCTATATTTTGCAGAATCTTTTTTGCTCTGCCACTTCTGCCCACACTGTTAAGTGTAAGTTGAGATTTTCTGTTGCAGTTGACCAAATCAAGAAATTACAAACTATTTCATAGTTATGTTTGATGGTGAAGACATATGGTCTTAAGTCTGTGTAAAATGAAGGATAAGACCATCATATTTCCAACCCTTATCCTCATTAGAGCCCATGCCAGCTGTACAGATGGATGACATTGCTGTTATGTGTTCAATGGAATAAGTGCAAACATCCATATTTCACAATTTTTTGAACAGTAGAATCTTTAGAGTTGTCATTTTCCATGTAATTTAAATTACGTATATTTTAGAGACCAGCAAAAACAAAGCACATGTGGAATAAAAAAATGCTAAAAGCAAGAGACAAATACAGATGAACTGAGTATTAAAAGCATTGCTATAGTTTGTTACTCAAAAATCTTATACTGGCTCTGCTGGGCTAATGTGGCATGAGTGGGAATTAAAAGACTGTGTGGTGAAAACTGCTATGAAGGTAATACCTAAAGCACTTGACACTGGACCAGGGATGTGCAAACATAATGTAATAGGCAAAGAACAGAAGTTCTGCCTTGAAGAGTTTGTAATCTGTGCAAGACAGGGTAAGCAAAAGGGAAGTCAAGCATTTTCTTAGAGAATTATGTTTTATTTTAAGCTCAACTGGTTAATTAGTTTGTGCAGAATTGCTGATAAACTTCTCCAGGTATGAAAATTAGGCGACCAGAACCTTTAATTTGTGGCCCTTTTAACTTTAGGGTGTCTGTTAAGGAGTCTGCTATGGAGCTGCAGGTGCTGTGAATTTTGAAGTGCTTGTTTTCAATCACATCTTGCCTGGACACCTGAGTTTCAAACAGTTTTTGCTTGGCTCAGCAGAAGAGGTTATGAAGACCTCCAACAGGAGTCAAGATTTCAAAGCTTCCAGATTCACTGGAAGTTTAGAGAGAAAAGAGTAAAGTGGCAGGAGTGTGTAGTGAGGCTGAGTGAAGAAATTTAGTTGGATAAATAAGAACACAAATCAGCATTCAATGAGAATGAGATTCACATATGTAAATGTCCTGTTTTCACATAGGAAAGTGCTTTCTAAACCCCTCTGTAGTTTCTAGTAGTAGGCTAAGGCTATTTTTATGCTCCAAATAGTGTTATTTTCTGGCTGCTCATCTTCTTTAAAAAGGATGATTTCAATGTAATGTAACCAGACCTATGGATTATGGGGGAGAATGGAATTAACAACACTTAAGTAATTTCAGCATCTGGGGTAGGACCTTCCTGATCTTTACTTTCCAAGGTAGGTACTTATGTTGTTTACTGTAATACTGCTTTCTGAAATCTCTCTGGGGGGAATGCTTGTGGGTGCTTACCTCTGTTTTCTTATGTTCTGTAAAAATTCAGACCTAGAATCTCTAACCTGGGACCAGGATCACATGAGGAATTAAGTGTGTGTGTAAACAGCAACCTGGCTTGAGTTGCTGAATCTGATGTGAGCTAATCTAGGCTGCTTTGTACTACACAATTTTTCTACGCTTAAATTTATTGCAGATGAACAAATGTTTATAACACTTCTATATATTAATTATAAGAGAATAGGTATTCTAAGTAAGGATGGTGCCAGCTGGGTACATTCCTGAGAAGATGGCAAGTCTTGAGGGTCAGCTTCATCTCCATGGTTTTGGCAAAGGAAAATGTACTTTCTATATTAGATGATCTAATGACTAAATTCTGCCTTTAAAATCACCTGTGATCAAGTCTGAAGTATATGCTACCTGCATGGGTATATAATTTTGGAAGATAATTTTAGGGTTATAACTGATGTCATAGTGAAAGGACATATCCCAGTACAGACTGGGAAGAACAGCTTGCCTCAGGTGTCCAGGCTGAGACAGACCCGAACCAGTGCAGGCTGTGAGCTCCAGCGGCTCGGAGGGAGCCCGAGCAGCGCTGGTGTCCCTGCGGGGTCCCCGCGATCCTTCGCGCTGCTCCGGGCCGGGCGTGCGGCTCTCTGCCGGTGCCGGGCTCTGCGGGCTGGTTTCAGCAGAGGGCACTCTGTTCCTAACGATAGAGGAGGCGCCTTCCCGTGCTGGTGAGAAACCGAAACAGATTGGAAAAGTTTCCAGTGCAACATATTTGAACAAACTCTTCATCGGTTATGTTTAGTTCGCTGGAGCATATTTTTAACTTCAGTGGCAGGGATCAGAGCCCTTTCTCTACGTGCCGCTCTTAGCGGACTCGGCGAAAGCTTGGAACATCAGTGGAAGCCGTAGCGCAAAGGTAGACGATTTTGGCGTTTCTGTTTAGAAGATCCAAGCTCAGAGGGAGAACGAGAGCAAAGCTGTCGTACGAGACATATTCGCCAGATTTACAGTAGGAAACCTAAAAAATTATTGTAGAGGGCAGTATGATTAAAGACCTACTCGGTGTGCGAGCAGATTTGTAGCTGTATAGCGAGAGTTACTTGCAGATGAGACACAGGATGGTTGCGGTTTTGGAAGCTGCTTTGCATCAGATTCGGGGGCTGACTTCACGGTAGCTTTTGCCCCTCGGGGGAAGACGAACCACTTGGTCCCGGGCTGCCGGGGTCTCGGCCCCCGCCATCGGAGCGTCGCCAGTGCCTCCGGGGGGGGAGCGGGGGGGACCGGGCTCGCTTGGCCGCCCGCCCGTTCTGGCTGGCCGGGGAGGCAGAGGCTGCGCGGGGGGTGCCGAGCGAGCCGCGGAGCGGGAGCCGGGCCGGGCCGGGCTCTGCGCCGCAGGTGGAGGCGCCTCCGGCCGGGGCCGGGCTGCGGCGGGCGGGCGGGCGGGGGCGGCCCGCTGCCAGCAGCCTGTAGGACCTTGGCTGAGGCGCGGCGGTGGGCTGGAGCCTGGCGTGAGGGAGGGGCCGCCGCTGGCGGGGCAGGATGCTGCATCCCCGGTGCCGTGACAGCCGAGGCTCTCCCGTGCGCCGGCCGTGCCCGGCCCGCTCCCCGCCGCCCTCCCGGCTCCCCGGCGCGCCGCACCAGGTGGGTGAGCCCGGCGGCCGCCGGGGCAGGGCAGGGCAGCCCCGAGCCTCTGCCCCCAGCGGGATCCCTCGGCAAGGGGAGGGGGCGGCCGCGGTGCGGGGCGAGGGTCGCTCTGGAGGATCCCCGTGAGGGCACGGCGGAGCGGGCGCTCCGGGAGCGCAGCACCGGCGCCTGGGAAATACCACCGGAGCCCGGGGTGCTCGGCCACTTGGGGCTCTCGGCAATGCCTGGACAAGGGGGAAAAATAATAAGTCTTCTTTTATTGTCATAGTTGATACTTTTGAACGACAAAAGCATCCAGGAGGGCTAATGATTTTGGGAGGAAGGGGAACTTTATGATGTTTTTGGAGGGAGGGAATAAAACGCTTCTTTCTGTAAGGAATCTTAATTATGTTCGGTTGAACAGGTGCAAGAGCTGTTTGGATTGATGGTTTTCCTTTGGGATGCCTGCTTTTGTAGAAAGGAGTACTTTATTTGAAGGAGAAGTTTTGTATTCACTGTGTGACTTGGCAAACTTTTGGGGTGGTGGCTGAGGGGAAGGAAGGCTGTTGATGTGTGTGTATTGGGTGCATAGAGATTACTCTGGTAGTGTATGGTCTAAGGCAATAGGGTGCGTTGGCATAAGAAATTAACAGAATTATTAATATTATTACATGATGGGGGTTTTGGTAATTTTAAATTGACAAGCCCATGCTGGCCTCGTAATTGTGATGATCACTAAATAGATGGATTTTTTTTCTGAACTATTATTAAGCCCTGATTGTTTAGTCTCTGAGCTTTCAAAGGCAGTGCAAATGACTGCTGAAATCCCAGGGCTGGGCTTTCATCTTTGAATGGTGAAAGTGCTGGAAAGTACATCAGGAGTTCTATGCTCCTTGGATTTTACATTCGAGAGATCAAGTTGGTAGGGATTCCCAATTTGATAAATTCTCCTACATCCAGGAGATACCCGAGCCTATCCGCTGTTGCCAGCTTCCCCGGCCCCTCATTGTGGTCCTTTTCCGTGCCCTAATCGGAGCTGCTCACCCTGCAGGCTGTGCTCATGGCATGCGCTGCGCCTGCCGCTCTGGCCAGCGCAGCGCTGCGGTGTTTGCATTGCGCTGCTTCCAGCGGCCGGCCCAGTTTGCTTTAGTCATTGAAATTCTGGCGGAGCCCACTTGATTTTGTTTGTAACTTGAAACAATTTCTCTCAGCAGAGCCCCAAGGCATGAGGATGGCCTGCCCTAAAGCCGCTGGGCTGTCCTGGGAGATCACTTGGCTTGCTTTTGCTCTCTATGCTCACCTACAGGTAGGTAATGGACTTGTTGCTGTTGTCATTTCTGGTCCTGTATCAGGTGATCTTGCTGCAAACTTGGCATTACTGTTTTAAACCAGAAAACTGCTGAAGGAGCTACTCTGTAATTAAAAGTCTCCCAATGAGAACATTTTCCTTTCACCAAATTTTCAAAGATATTTATCTGGGAAGTGAATATTCTCTCTCCTGCTTAATAGACTGTAGCTGACTTTACCAAAGGACGAGCAAAGGCAGAGCTTGCCAGATGTGTAATGCCATGGGTCTTTCTAGGCAGCACAGCTGTTCTTTGCCCCCAGGAGTTTAAGCACCTGATAAATATTAAGGTGCTGTAAGTGACAAGGGTTGTAGAAATAGCTTGGTAGAAACATCTAAAGCATTTGGAGGTGGGAAGGCAGGGAAGGTGGCCCAAAAAGGTCTTTGCTGCAAGTGTTCAATGAGTACAGGAACCATGCAGGAAAAACCATGGCTGCCATCTGATCTATTGCCTGGCATGTGAGCCTAATCAGTTCCAAGAGGTGAGTATTTCAAGAAATATGGTGTGCTGGTGTGCTGCAGAGATGTGTTACAGTATGTCATTCTCTACACTGATAGTTCCCACAGCAAATCATGTTTCAAGGATTCTTCAGTCTTAAGTATGCATAAATCCAATTAATCCTTAGAAAAAGATGACTAAGTAAACTGAGATTTTTTTAAATAATAAATAGGAACCTTTTTTGAAGCATTGTAGTAGTTTTCAACAAAAAAGTAAATTCTTTATATGCGACCAGTGTTGTTGTATACTGTTTGTACAACTGCAATGCTGAGAAGTGGAGCCTGATGTGTTGGGTAGTATATAAACATACATCCTGAAGAATTTTGATTTGAAGAACAATACAGCAGGCAAAAGCAGTATGAAGAAACTGAAGAGACTGGGCTAGACAGCTGAGTAAGCTGTGATCAGTTTATAGTGGATGTTGAGGTTCAAGGTAGTGAGAATGGGGCTCCAATGCATCCTCAGTAGCACTGCTGAGTGCTGTGAGTGATTTGGCAAGTGAAGAACACCTCCTGTCTGTGGGTATGGTTGCAGCTAACCAGTGCACTGGTTACTTGAGTAAAGAACTTGCCATTGAAGTAAAAATTTACATCTGTATTAATTGTGCAGTGAAACACAATGTATTCAACACATGTCTGAGCAGATAGGGCCACAGTGGGATCTGGTTTTTGCCTGCATGTTGCTTATGCAAGGACAAAAATATTACAGATTTGCTGTGCCTGTTCAGCTTGTATTTTTGTGTGCAAGCAGTTGAGTGATGCTGTAATAACCAGCCCTATAAAACACTCAGGAAATAGTTATGGAGTTCTGTTAATAGTTCTGTTCAAGATAAGAATATAAACTCAGAGAAGGGACATGTTAATTTTGGTTTTCTGCCTTTTAGTTATGAAGGGACCATTTTTTACTTTTAAAGTATTTTTCTTGTATTTTTTCTTTCATATTTTTCTTATTGCAGAGCTGGAACCAGTAGTGGCATAGTTTCCTCTTCTCCACAAATGGTTTGGCATAGCTTCACTTGTCTCTTTATAATAAAAACAACCCAAACACATTGTAGTAATCAATTGGCTATTGTGAGTAGCTTTATGAACACTTCAATTCAGGTCAAATTTTATGGTCTTGATTGTCCTTTAAAATACTGTAATCTGTTTGGCATATTTGAGTTATTAGCACTTGACCCCAATCTGGTAGGAGGCCTTTTTGTTCCTAAGTTTTAGGTGTTTTATCACAATTTTAGGCACATTAAAGATATTTTATATTATTTAACATAACATTTTTGGTATCCAATATCCATTAATTCTTTAATTGGTTGCTTGGGGCCATACTAAATGGACCACACACAGTCATTTTGCCCTAATATTATACCATAACTTCCACTTCTGTTGTTTTTGGCTATTAAAGTGCTTATGTCTAGAGCTAATCAATTAGAAACAATTGGATGCTGGGCAAGGTCACAAGTCTATGTCATATCACTTATATGCAATTGATTAATTTCATCCTACTTGAGGCAGGTACAGAATAAAAAAAATTACCATTTAAAAAGAATGTGGTAGAAATGTGGTATGAATGTAATGCAAAGAAAACTTTAACATGAGAAGTTGTGAAAAAGAGGTAGCTGCTCCTGAGAAGCAATGGAACTTAACTTTGGTTATAGGAGTCCTTTCTGATTCTTCACAGCATGGTAATAAGCAGTGAGGTGTTTAGCTGGGCTCCAAAATTATCTCTGCTCTTGTGGATGTGCTGTGTCTCAAACTTGACAAAATTATTTTGTCAATGGCAAATTAGTTGCCATACTAGTAGGTAAATTAGGTTTCCTAGGATAACCCAGGGAATAGTTTACCCCTGAGCATTGTTGAGCTGGCTGATTGTTAAATCTGTTCTGTGACCAGGAGCAGTGACATAAATCACTCAGGAAGAGATCCCTTGTGGGTAAGACTTGGCCATGTTCTTTTGCAAGTACAGAGCCGACCTTTTCTTGTATGTGCCAATATAAATGAAATTAATGGAACTGCGTTAGTCTAAAGCCAGTGGTAATACAAGTAGATTACGTAGATATGTTTTTCTTGAAAACAAACAAGATACTTGTCTATCAAATGGCAGCAGCAGCATGGGATAATTCATTGTTTCTAAAGATTTAAATGATGGCTCTATCCAAAGAAGTTACTCTGTTCTACCAATTATGTGTATTTGGGAGTGCCCTAGCATTGCATTTATTGCTAAATATTGCTTAAAGGTCTCCGCATTTTCCTCACATTGTAGCAGGAGAGCTATTAATTATACAGATTTTAGGAGAAGGTTAAGCTAACAATAGAAGTGTCCAAGTCCAGTTCTGCTGTTTTGAAGTGTTCTCTTGAGTACATATTGCTTCATATTGGTAATTGAAAAGGCAGGATGTTCAGCCTGGTAACCAACTCTTTCTTAACCTTGTGATGATATTTTATTACACCATTCAACTAGATGCTGTTATATTTGTTATGAAATGTATGTAGGACTGTATATCTTTATAGTCTCACTAGTGCATTACTGGCAGGAAGAAACGATGGCTATCAGATTTGTATGGGCAAATATATATCAAGAATTTTACACATGGCTTCATTTTAGATTTTTTCTCTGGTATGTTGTTTTCAAATCAGGAATAAGCTGATATTTTCTTATGTTCCTATGGTCTAAATTAAACCCTCTACAAGTCAGTACATTTTGCCTCCAAAGACCATGGGGTTGGTAATGTGTGCAGAGGGAGTAACAGCAAAGACACCATGTCTGGGTATTTAAGAAGCATTAAGTCTTGGTTTCTATGGAAGGGAAAGTTTCATAGGTCATAAATTCATTCAATAAACTGTTGGTTGCTTCCATGATTTATGTTCCTGCAATCCCTGCCTGCATTATGGTCTTTTCTAACTATCTGTGATATTTTGGAAATGAAGGATATACATACTGAAAACATTATTGTCTTCAAAATGATTCTGCCATAACCAATCTGCCAAAAACTACCAACATAGTAAATGTCTTTAAGGCTGAGCTTTGCAAGGCCAAAAATCTGATGTCCATTATATGACGTAGTGGACTTGGAGACCATCTTCATGGAAAACCTTTGGATTATTGTTTTACAGTCACCGAATGTATTGCACACTGATGTCCAGAAAATAGATTATGAGCTACATACCACACAACATTCTTAAGTCTCCAGTAACCCTGATCAGAAATATCAGGGTGAGATTGGCAAGTCCTGAGTTAAACCAGAAACAGTTTTCTGTTTTGGTAGGCAGGTGGCAATTCTGCACCCATCTGGAGTTTTGCCATCAGCCCCAAAAGGCCTGTGGTTTTATTCTTAGTGTTAAGATTGCATTGCTGCTTCTAAAGACAAATAACATATCTGAGGCTCTGTACAAGTATTCTGACTTAAAATATTCATTGCTATTGACAAGGCTGCAACTCAGTGACTGCATTACCAGAAAACTTATGCTTAAATTTCTGAACGTGCTTTAAATTTATGACTGATAATGATTGCTCAGCCGGTGCTCATAGAATCTGAACTGCTGTTGCCCCTGGTTTACAATCCAATAGTGGAATTGCCTGAAAAGCTGATGTTTCTTGTGACTTGAGGCACAAACTATGTATGAATACTTACTTTTCAAAATGTGTCATAAAAAATTAAAGTCAGCTATGGGAGAGGACCAAGAGTCATCAATGAAGGCACCCCTTTACTATCTAAGTTATTCATTATGATGATAATTTATCGTGAAGTTACACTGAAAGTTGGACAGATATTCTCAGATCAGTTGTGTATAGAGCTGCATGTTTTTGTTTCCAAAACCAGATATCCAAGAGTCTGGTATACTTCAAGAAGCCTCAAGGATAGGAATAATTTCTAACAACTGCCAGTGGCTTCTAATTTCTCTCGAAAGAGTAGTCAAGAAATGAAGGAATGGCTCTAGGATGATTTGGTTTAGAAGACACTTGAATGCTTAGTCACTGATAATTACTCATTCAGGTCTGCTTAGTGCAGCTGCATCCCTCATATTCCTTACCAAACTGGGGCATAAACAGCACTGAGGTGGCAGGTTTGTACAGTGCACCAAATCCCATTCCTGCCTTTGCATCACAGAAAATGTACATGATTGATTGTACTGATATTAGAGCTCTTCCTCTTCATCCAGAATTCAAGATTTAGCCATCCAGTATAATGCATTTTGCTTTGCAAGAACATACATTTTAAAATCTGAGTCCTTTTCATTTGCTGTTACTTCTATAACCTGTAGCTTCATATATTTGTCCTTATGTTCAGTTTTTATGTCTAAAGATTTTCTTTAAACATTTCTCCATGCTTTCCTGAATCCCCAGGAGCTCCAATATGGCTTGCAATCAAGTAGTAAAGTGAATTCAGTGATAGTGGAAGCAGATTCATAATCATGCATCTATAGCTGTTGGCATTGTAAATCTATGCAAGAAATCTCAGGTATAACTTATATCATATTGTGCAAATATTGTACTTTAGTCAAATCCATGTGTCAGTACAGTTTTATACAGTTAACAATACTGATGATAATTCTGTGGCTGTGCACAGTCCAACAGAATCACACTTGAACAATTCCAGTGTCATTCTTATTAGGCAAAATCTCTGCAAAACAGGGGCAGTTTGTGCATGGTGAAAAAATGGATTTGTTTTTGAAGTACGATTTGATAGTGAGCACAACATTCCATAAGGGACATTGGACACAACCATGGCAGCTCCAGAGAGAATACTGAGACCCATGTGGGAGCTGTACAGCACTGCAGTTCTGATGTGCTCCATGCACTCACTTTATTGTCAGTGATAGACAGTAACTCCTTCAGGTTTTGAAGTCATGCACATAACTTCCTTTCCTGTAAGGGGAGAACTTGGTATTAGCTGAGGACTATAGACTGTCAAGTGCCCTAGCATTTAAGGGTCAGTTTTCAAAATTCCCTCACTTCAGCTTGTTAGGAGGAAGGACGGCTCTGTGAACTCCTTTTTGGTTGATGACAGCCATACAAGAGTGCTAAATTAATGCAGATAGAGCAGGGTTTTCAAAAGAGTTTGTGGAGTCTTTGTTTTGATGTCTTTCGGTAAGACCCAAGATGTTAAATACAAACATTAAGTGCTCAATTGCATTGTTAAATGCTTAGCTGGATTTTTCAAAACAAGGTAAATTTCAATTAACCTAATGGGAGCCAGGCATTAGATGCCTTAGGCACTTCTAAAAAGTCTGGCTTAGTATTTTAAATCATACTTAGCTGATTAAAGCAAAATTTTCACCCTAGAAATCTTTTGAAATAATAGCTTTCTGGTGTGTGAATTCTAGTACTCAAGTGCATATTTGATAGCATTTGAGAAGTGCAAGTACAAGTGTCACGTGTTTATAAAGAGAGGGCAGTTTTTGAGAACTTGGCCTAATAAATCCCTTCCAGAGAGCATATTACATAAAGTGTTTAGCAACAATGTTATTTCTGTTTCTAATTTTGTATTTATTAGATTTAACATCATTATGGAGGGAAAATGAGAACAATATTTTCAGACTGTTTTGAGAAATGTGGTTTCCAAGAATTGTCAGTTTGTCATGCTTCTGGATGCGCTGGAAACACAGTGAATGCAAGTTAGCTCAACAAAATTGTGAAGCAATATTAAAACTGCATTTATGATTGCAGTTACTAGATTGTTGCTGTATGCTAATGGTTGTCATTGGTGTCCTGGTGGGAGGTCCCAACTGCTTAATGAGACTGATTTGTACCATGAAATAAGTGGAATGTTTGTTTATATGTAGAAGCATGTATTTCTGTGTTTAGGTTATGGTGTTTTTTTCTGTTGTCAGGTGCTTTGCCAAAAAATTGAAACTGCTTAAAATTTATAGGACATAGTCTGTAAGTGCATGCAAGCAAAACAGGGCAACATTTACAGTGTATATTTGTGAAAGGACCTATGGGGGCTCACTGCATGGTAAATCAAGGTGTAGAGGAGAGTTTTAGTTGCCTGATCTCCTGTCTTTTAGAACCAATGAAGTAAGGTGACATGGACACACCTGCACTGCTGGAGAGTGTGAAGAGTGAGGGATTGTGTTTCCTCAGTCTCTGGCAGTAAGTGTTTCCTGGCATGCACCTTGCTGAAGCTCTGAGAAGATTGCAGGAACTGGCTTTATTCCCAGCTGGCTGATTCAGCAAGAAATTAACTCCAAACCCCCTGTTTTTGTTGCAATTTCCCTGCTTATATACGTGGCTGTTCCAGGCTATCTATTGGGATGGAGAAATGTGAAGGGACAGGTACTGGTTCTGATAAATTCAGATTTGCCTCTTCAGATAGACATTTTATTTTCTTTCTGACTACTGCAGCTTCTTGTGGTGTAGAAGTGGTGTGGAAGCAGAAGGCTGAACAAGTTCAGTGCTCTCTGTGGATGTATGACAAAAGAAATATGCTAATATGTAATTTGTCTTCCTCTCCTGAGAGTCTTCTCTTATTAGATGTTTTCAAGGTCACATTACTCATTTGATGTTTTGTTTTCTTGAGTCTTCAAATACTTTAAAACCATTCCCTGGTTGAGTAACATGGCTGTTGGCTGGAAAACCCAATAGCACAGTAGTGTCTTGAGTATTGTCTGCTTGCTAGGCAATACCCTACCTGTAAACTGCCAGGTACATGTGGCATATTATGGATTCTTTCAGCTGATCTCATCAGCACTTCTGTTGAAAGCAGGACAGAAAATACATCTGTTCCTGAAGAGATGGGCTGTGTGTGCTGTATGCTATGTAGGGGATTTTGCTAAAGCTACTGACTGATAAGACTGCTTGAGCAGGCTCTGGTTTTGTCCCCTGATTTTTATAACTTTATTTACATGAATGTAAGGTGCTTTATTGACTAACAAATTACATGTTTCCTTTAGACTGGTGGTTCTCACATAAGCATTTTCATAGAACAGCAGTTAACAGTGCTAATTGGATGTTAGCAAATGATATGAAAGGGAGGTGTAAGACAAAGAGAATCATACTTTCACTGTAGGAATTCCTGGTGCACTGTATACAGCTCAAATCCTTTAGGAATGGGGTCGAAACGTTAGGCAGGAATCAGCTGGTAACTTGTTTCTTTCAGTGTAAGAACTGAGGGCCTTTAAATAAAACTGCTAGGTGGGAGACTGAACACAATGAAGCGTGGGTTTCTTCCATGTCATGGTAATGGTATTTGGCACTCCTTCCCATACTTTTGGAGTAGAAAGCTTACATGGATGTCAGGGGAGACAGGGTGAGTGCTGGGAAGATCCACTTCACAGTAATGTACAGATGAACCCCAGCAGGCTGGGAAGGTGAGTCCAGGAAATTATTGCAGCATTCTTGCTCAGCATGTGCTTTTTGGGGTGTTGTTGGAAGCTGCTAGACTGGATGGTTCCTTGATCTGAATCAGTTCAGCTGTTCTTAGGTCATTTTGGTGTTCCTCAGGGCAATACTTGAACATCATTGAACTAGAACCAGTTCTAGATTTATGTCACTTATGAATCATCATTTAAAAATTAACAAAAATATAAGCTCCAAACTGCAGGAATATCTGGAAGATTGTCCTGGACATGAGAACTTGCTCTAAACCTAAATGGGTACCTACATTCTGAGCTTCTTTGTGTCTGCTGGGAATATTTTTTTATTTTTATGTTGTTACTAATTTTTTGCAAATATTTTTAGGATGTTTCTGTTATATTTTCAAGTGGTAGAATTTTAGAATGATTTTTCAAGTATTTGAGGAAATTCAGGCTTAATTGCTGGAATAGCTTCTTGTTTTTAAGGAAGCACTCGTATTTTCTTGAGAAAGATAAATAGAGAAACAGCTTCTGATGGCTTAGCTTAAGTTCCACTTCCATTATGTGATCAGTCTTTCTGTAAAACACAAATATTCCAGACATTTTCCCTGCATGAGAGAGCACTTGCCTTCCCCTCAATGTGAAATTGCACACCCAAATGCTTTTCCCGTTTCCTTTTCCTCCCTCTTCCAGTTAAATTTGGAACACAATAGGTTGGTTAAAACTATAAGGAAAACCTCCAGAATGCTGTCTTAACATATGGGGTTTTACCATGCAGCTGTTTATCTTCTGCTAGGAGGGGATTATAAATGTATTTTTAATGCCAGGAGCTGGGCTTAAAATGCCATTAGTTATCTGGTGGGAATAGATTGGAAAATTAGTAAGCAATTAGATCAGTGGGCAAATACATTTTACTTAATTTTCTAAGTCTCATGGGCCTTTCCAATATCCTGTTAGCATCCCCTGTTCTTAACACCCAACCTTTTAAAGCTTTTCCCTTATGCAGTGTGACAATAAAAGGGAAAATTTTGTTTAACTAATAAATTTAAAAAAAAATTAATTTTAATTTAAAAATCCCCAACTTGCATGGTTTCTCCGAGGGAACCAGAGATGTTCTTGGAACACTAAGCTTTTCTTGGAGAAAATTTCTTCCTGTAGATAACCATCTTGAGAAGGGCCTTAGATGGGATAACAAAACATGTGGGTTTTGTTCTGATCTTTTGAACTTGCTTGAATTATGTCCTTAGCAGACATCAATGATGCATTTGTTTATAATTGCTTATTTTTATTGCTGAATTTAGACCTCTGTGAGCCATCTGTAATGTGTCACATAGATGCCACTATTTAGAAATGGGGGAAATGTAGGAATTATAAACTTTCTTTTTACTATTTTAAATGTTAAGGCCAGTCTTTGAGAATACTGAGGAAAAGGCCTAGTCCTCTTGCCCTGTACTGAGTGTCTCATCATTCCTTGTCTGCCAAAAGCTCACTTTGATTCAGTGATAATATGAGGGCTCTTGTACTCCAAGCTCTACAAGATTTCAGTTGTGAAAAAGATCCTTCATGAGATTGCTGTGCCACAAGTGAGACCTTATTTTGTAAAATTCAGGGTTTCTATTTCAACAGTACAGCATCAGTGGGAGGTTTTCTGGAGGAAGACCTGACCATAGGAAGCAGGCTGAGGCTGAATTTTAGAAGTGCTAACTACTTGCTATCATATTTCCTGTTGTGTGGTGTCAATCAGTCCATCTCTTCATCATATAACTGCTAAGGACAGATGGCATTTAAAGTGTTGCCTGCAGCTGTTTTCTTGAAAAATGGCTGTATTTGTCACTTAGGAAAAAAAAAAAAGAAGCAGAAATAATAAAGCTAATTTTCCTGTTGCTTATAAGCCTTGCAAGAGTTGAAGTGATTTCCATTTTTTACAAGTCACTTTTTCATTCTGTGTCACTGAAGACCATTTTATCAGGTGTTATGGTCCTTCTCTGTTGGCAGGAGTTCCTCTGAACTGCTGTAGAGGCAAACATCAAAACTGGTCCTTAGAGCACGTGCATTGTTTTTCAGGAGAACTGAAGCTGAATGTGGAAACTCATTTTTTAAAAATTAATGTGGCTTTTTGCCAGAATTATTATCTTCAGGAGGTGTGTCTGAACCTTTTAAAGGGTTGCAGTCTGCATTGCATGGTGCAGTTCTGAGAGTGAAAAGAGGGAGACAGGAGTACACCACCAGGGAGGAAGACAGAGCTGATTTCTACATGTAGCAGCATTTTGTCTGTGCAGATGAAAATTGACATCATGGTGTAGGAATGTTGACAGTGTTTTGCATTTTGCTAGCTGCACTTACTGGAAAGCATGTGTTTCAAAGGGAGTTTTCAATTTTTATAAGTCTTTGCTTCCATATTAGCCCAGTCTTATTTTGAATGTAGACTTGAGCTATGAATAAAATTTAACTCATGGAGTAAGATTCCTCTGGCATGAAATGTGAATGAATAATGCAAACATTAACTAGTAATGTACATGTCTGGGTCAGAATAGTCAAAGCCAACCTTTAGGTTCCACTGTCACCACTCAACATTGTCTTATTCTGTTCAAGAATGCCTTACTCTGAGAGTAAGGATGCTGAGTTTGGATGATCTTCTCTCAAGAAAAGCTGCACTAAGTGTGGAGAAAGCTTAGCTGGCTGCACAAAGCCAACCCTTTGGTTGTGGGAAATTCCCACTGATGTGATTTCTTAGTTCCGGATGGGTCTGTGAAAGGAGTGAGCCTAGAAGTGAAGAAAAAAGACTTACAGCAATGAAAAAGAGGCACTAGTTCTTCATCTGGAGAGTAATCATTCAGATGAAATTGGCAAAATTCAATTAGATTATCTTTCAATAATGGGCTGACCTCTCTCTTTGACCTTCATAATCCAATTAATTTTCCCAGAGTTATGTGCTATGTAGAAAGTTGGCAACCCAAGTTTCCCATGTCATCAACTCTATCCAGTCTCCTGAGAAAAGTTTTTTTAAGTGCAACATCCTTGCACCTGCTAGTTCTTCACCAGCTCTTCCCAAAATCAGACTGTTCTGAACACCTTCATGAATTTATTCCATGTTACCAAAGCAATTTACTGACTTCAGTAATGGGATTCCCCAGCTCATAGGAGACAGACCAGTTCCATTAACCTGTTCTTGTAGTGAAGACCCAATTCTTTTTTCAGTGTCTGGGATAGATGGGTTTGGAAGAGTTAGACATCTGTGTTCTGAGATATTACATCTGCACCTTTAGGTGAAATCAAAAGCATCAAGTCTGTTCCTTTGCCTGCAGAGAAAAGTTAGCACATTTTTTCATGAGGAGCATTTAACATCTCTAGAAAAATTCAACTCTCTGCTTCAGGTGTGCAATGTCTCACTTCACTGCTGAAATTTTAAACTTTGTTCCTATGTGTCTGCTATATGGAAATACATGCATGTGTGGCATGTGTGATTGCACTAACGAAGTCTCGGGCAAACTGAGATTGTTTTTAGCTGAATTTTAGTCTGAATCAAGTGTTAGAAAGCTGCAGGCT
Organism: Camarhynchus parvulus; assembly: GCF_901933205.1. Lineage (NCBI taxonomy): Eukaryota > Metazoa > Chordata > Aves > Passeriformes > Thraupidae > Camarhynchus > Camarhynchus parvulus. The sequence goes on from NC_044580.1 coordinate 11,116,655, forward strand.
CCTGATGGGCTCTTCCCTGTATATACGTTACAGTGCTGCTGCATAAAACAATGATTTACCCCAACATTATTTTTAGTTGAGAAATTAGAAACAATCAGAGCTTTTTGTACAGCTGAATAAGAATATGGGGTGAGAAAAATGAGGAATGGTGCTTCATGTTGAAGGGTGATGTACTTTGCTAGGCTGAATACCTGCTCTGGGAGTTGCAGTGGCATGATAGGTTTTGTAAAATAGAGAGCTGCTTGCATGATTTTGTGTGGGAATTGACTCTTTTAATAAAGTAGCTAAGGAAAAAAAAATCCCGTTCAGAGCTGCATAATTAACATCAGATAGGTGAGAAATAATGTATATTCCTACTCAGAGCACCTGAGTAGGAATAAAATTTGGATTTCTGGGGACATTCTTGATTCTAATGGATCTTGCTTTCAGCAGCTCATTACTCTGTGCAGGTATTTGTGTTGAAATTTGTCCAGTTCTCTTCCCTGATACTTGTTCTGTTCAGCTTTTAAGATGCTGGTGTAGCTCACCTGTGTCTGTTGCTCTTTTTGGAGCAGTGCAGTTTCTGGGGGCTGTCAGAAGGGATTTTTCCCTCTGGGTTTTGTGAGGATTGGTGAGGTACTCAGCTGCTCCCCAAGGCTCTGGGGCTGCACAGGGCTCTCAGTGGGCTCAGTCCTGCCTGCTCTGAAGGGCACGTGAGAACTCCTGGTTTTCAGAGCCACGTAAGCTGACTTGCAAGGCTCTCACCTAGCTGATATTTTCCTACAGCTTGGTAATGTTTACTCTATTTTTATTTGTCAACTGCAAAAAATTCAATGATTAGTCTTAATATTTTGTCAGAACATTTCCACACAACCAACTGTATTTCAAATATGTCTCAAATGTTCAATTAATTGTCATGATACCTACCTATGACTTTTATTGTTTATTTCTAGAGTCTGATTTCAAGTAGAGTGAGAACTGTACAAGCTTTATTGTTAGGGGTGAAATTTAAACTTTATTTGGATTAAGTGTTTAATAATATAATTTGCTGCATATGTTGCAAATACAAGCTGCTATGAATAGATCCTCTGTAAAAAAAAACATTTGATATGTTATGTATGGACTTAAATCCAATATGTTGTTATCTTTAACTGAAGAAAATTATAAGAAGAGATTTACAGAGGAGGGTTTATTCTATTAACTTTAATTTCTTTAAAACTTTCCTCAACTGAAGTTGAATTTGATTTCTGTATTTTGACTTTGTTTAAAGTGTGCTGTACATAACTTCCTCTGTTCCTTGAATATTATTCTGAAAATACTACAAATTGGCTGTTTTTCATCTACATGGGAAGAGAAAAATAGAATTAGTAGCAATAGATGGATTATTTATTTAAGGGGGGTGCCCTGATTTTCTATTTGTCCACTCACAGTAGACTTGAGGATTTAAGCACAAGGTTTCCTGTTACATTACTAGATTTTTAAAGATGTAATTTCTATACCTTGCAAAGAACTGTGAGGGAGACCCTCCCTTTCCTACATGTCTTTGGCCCCCAACCTCCCAGGAAGTATTAGTACAGAACACACTGATTTAGAATAGGTATTGGTTTGGATTCTTATGACTTTTAGTTAATTTGGAATGACTCTGTGTTTGTAAATGGCAGAAATGAAAAGTTCTGGACTATTTTGAGATTTAGAGACCATATTAAATCTTCTTGGCCTAGAACTTTTGAACTGGAGATTTAATTATTGTCCCACCTACTTTTAAAGTGTGTAGCTGCTTCTTTGAGGGTTTTATATAAGTAGGTAGTCAGTTTTTTTTTTTTTAATTGGTTGTATTTTTTTATAGAACAATTTGCAGTCAGTGCCTTTATTATTAAAGCTGGAACAACACAAAATGTGAGAAAACACTGGATGCATTATCTTAACTTAAAAATTATATAGGGAAGGAACAAGTCTCATTCAGTCATTTTTGAATGGTTTTCTGCAAGAGGGCAAAAAATTTTAGACCTTGTGCAATGTGTAGGATTTCCTTCAGCCTTTCCACCAGGAACTATAAAAAGGTTGTATAAAGACACAGAATAATTACAGCCTGAGTCAGGCCAGCAAGTTGACTTTTTTCACTATAATCACGATAAAAGAACATCTATCTTGGCCAAAAGAACTGGGCTCTGAAGTAGAGATGTTCTGGACTGATAATTCCAAGTGCAGCCAATCTTGCAGACAAATACACAGGTTAAGATTTATATTTGGATCTTGTTATTTAAAATGGTTGCTGTTTAGGCTTCTTATAATAGCATTTTACTCTGTGTAGGGTGCAGAGGAATCCAGGATGGTAAAATGTGCAAATGGAAATAGGAATACTGCCACAGATAACTCCAGCATGGCTTAACAGTGAGACTCTTATTGTTTTCAGTTTGCAAAGCAGTGAAGAAAAGAATGTGAAGAAATGTATAATTATGGAGGATAAGAATAGATCAACTGAATCAGGAAGATCACAGTATTTCACACCACTGCAAGTTCGCCAGATTGTGAAGGCTCCAACTTCAGTAGTTTCTGGTGTTGTGGTTGTCTTTAGTCTGAGAAGTTATAGATGGATAGGGCAAAAGGAATATTCTGCAATTAAATAAAAGGGCAGATGAATTTATTTCCCTCCCTTTGCACAGTCCATTGTTCTTGGATTCTGTCTGTATTTTGAAAAGTCTTAGAATGCTAAAGACAAACATATGAGAATCTGGAACCATGCTAAAGCTTTAGATACTGAGCTGTTAGGGTTGGCCTCCGAGCTCACATTAGCTTGTACTGGCAAACTAAGAGCTGACTGTGGATAAGAAAATTCAGGGGAGGTTATTGCCACAGATCCTTCCCAAAGTGCTCAGGAATAGTTGAAAAATATTCTGTAGGAATAGTGCCCCTCTGTAAATCTTTAAAATTAAACTATTCTGTCAAGAATGCTGTCTAACCTTAAGTGCAAATGGTAGTGGTAAAAGAGCAGCTGCTAGGTATACAAGAGTAGGTGATCTTGCACCACTGGTTAGACATGAGGCATGTATTGGGGACCCCACATTTCCCCTGGCCCTGGCTGCTTTTAAAAGTAGTGAGCAGATTATCCCATGTCCTACAAGAGGCATGACAGTCTTTCAAAAGACAAGGTCAAGGGGAAAACCCAAGATTGTGTACTCTTTCAGAATCCAGTATATAAAAGCTGGTTTTGAAAAGCTTTTCCTTAGTAGTCATCCTACTTCTGAGGAAAATAGTGGTGTTTTCCACTTGGCTGGAGCAGGAGAGGCTGAATGAGTGGCCTTCAAAGGATGTCCATGGCTCTTAGAGCTGATTGCTCATTTTGCATGCAAGGTAAATGTGTTTGAGATTTGATTGTACCAGCAGCAACAATAAGAGTCAGTCCCTCCACAGCCTTTATTGTTCAATCAGGAGGGTTTTTCACTACAGTCTGTGCTTTGTATCCAGTCGTGGATCTCCAAGTTCAGCTGCTGGTAGATTCAGTGAAATGCCAGTAACTTGGTACCTGCTGAAAAGTTATCACTTCCTCCAGTTACCTTCTTCAAACTGCTGGTAAAGAGAAGGAAATGACCATTTATCCTACTGTCCATCTGCTATGCCATCATAAACTCCAGAGCGATGTTCCGGAGTAAAATTATTCTGTTAAATTTCCTGTAGAAAGACAATCATAATTGGAAAGCAGTGCATGACTTATGACCTGTCTCAGCTCATCTGTCCTGGGAACCATCCATTGTGCATCCACATCTGCTCCTGTACACCCACACAGGATGGGAAGATATTCCTCCACAGGAAGGTCTTCCGTTCCCTCCGAGTGCAGGTGGTATGTATTGGCAAACCCTCTCTTGTGGACGTGGGGGCCAAGTTCCCAGAGCAGTGCACACAGAGAGGAGGAATTCACTCAGCTGCTAGAATGAGAATACAAGATGAGTGAGCAGGAATGCAATCACAGGGCCCATCTTTCCGTGCTCCTTCTGTGATAACTCTTTCACTCACTTCTACTTGCTACTTGTTGCATTTGAAATATTGACTATTAGGAGACTAAAATTACTATATAATGGGATCAGTCACAAGGAAGACACTTGGTACTTAAAATATTTAAAGAAAATGCAGAGCATTTAATAGGGCATCATATGTTTTTAAATTCCAAAACTCTAGACAATGGCTTGCCTTTGAATTACAGATGTTCCTGAGTGCTGTCCATTTTTTATCCTTTATTTGTTCATTGAATGCCTTTCTGTAATCACCTGGATCATTTTAATATTGCTTAACAAAATTTCTTTGCTGGACATGGAAGATGGGTGATAAAGTTGTAGTGTTGAAACTACCCTGATTAGAGCAGGCCCCCTGTTCTGAATTAGCAGTTTCTATTTTCATTTTATGTCTGACTTGCTCAGCTGTGTCTTTTAACACTTCAGCAATTCTGCTTCATTCAGAGGATTTATTTCATTCTTTCCAGCAGCAGGGCCTTTGTTTATCTTTTCTCACCTCAGTAAGAGCCCTTTCCCCTTCACCGTATCAGTCCTCCAGCATTACTGTACACATTGCAGAGAAGAATAAAAATGAGTCATTAAACTAATGACCATTAGTTTTAACAGTTGTCAGTGAACAGATGCCTGCAGTGCCTGTCATGTGAGCTTTTAATTGCTCTGGGGTTTGCTGCTAAAGCAGAGTAATCTAAGTAGTGGCTTATTAGTGAGCATACATGTGAAATGCTGTCAGTTAGTGCTGGTAAATGAGTTGTGACCAGGAAGGGAACAATCTTCAAGCTAATGGTTGGTCCTCTTACACAGTTGCATTATTTGGTTTTTGTTCTGGCGTTGAACCTTTTTCTAGTTAGCATTTAATTTCTAATGCTGCATAGTGTGTCTGGCTCAGCACAACACACAGTTAAAACTTTGCTCTGCTTGAGATGCTTTCACTGGCAAGAGAGAAAGATGAAATATACTTGAACAACCACCCTTTCTCCCTTGCAAAAAGTGAGAGGAAGCTGAAAAATGGACGGATCATAAATATCAAGACTGGCATCACTGGACTGAAGGAATAGTTAAGCTGAGATTTAAATGTAGCTAAATTAGAGAGCTTGGAGAAGTGAGTTGCAGTCTTTGAACAGTGGGCCTCAGTCTGGGAAACCATTTCAGCAGTAGCACATCAGGTGGGAATGATGATGCTGGAAGTCACTGTCAATAATGTCAAAGTGGCAGACAGATGGTAAGACAAAAGTAATTTCTTAGGGAAAAATGGTTTACTATGAAGTAGCATGCTTTGCCTCATGGTGTATCAGAATTCCTGACACCAGTAAAGCACAAAAAGCTTAAAACCTTTAGAGTATTTGCTGAAGTGTGCTTGAGACTTAGAAACTGCGTGCTATGAACAGTTTCTTTTGGGAATTTCTTTTTAAAATCATGCTGAAACAGGTGTGCACACGTGGAGGGCGCTTGGCTGAAAGGCATTCACCTCATGTGCCTTATTAATAGCCTTAAACCAACATTCCTACAGCAGAACCATGACCATTTAACTGCTTCCTTATTGTGAAAATGTGCCTGACCAACTCAATGTGCAAGGCTGCTCAGTCCATAAACCCTGCAAAGGGACTCATTGCAATGGAGAAAGAAGAGTAGACAAGGAACTGGGTTAATATCTCTAAAATTATCAGAAGTAGTGGAAAACTAGCAGTGGAAAAATCACATTTTCCTCACCATATGTTAAATGCATTTGTGTGCTGAGCTGTTGGAAATCCTAAGTGAGCTTGGGAGTGAACATCTGGCTGGGGCATTTCTCTGCAGTCTGGTTTCTTCCAGGTGAGAGAGGATTCATCAGCTAGAGGTAACAGGGAGGAGAACCACTTGGAATATTTGCACTCTTATTCAGGGTGGTCTGTCTTTGTGAGCAGAATTTTGGGATACACTCCCTCTGCAGCCCCTGCTTAAAGAAATGTTGATAAGATGGTAGCAGGTGCTCCTGATGCTCTGCTGAGGAGGGTGGATGAGGAGCAGTGTTAGCCCAAGCTCTCCTGTGGCACTCACAGGACTATTCAGTCATTGAGAAGCTTTTTGATGGTAGATATTGATTATCAGAAGATTTCTCTCTTCCTGATCTGTCCAAGTTGATTAGTTGCATGACCTTTTGGCTTCTCCTACTTGATTTTTGCGTTATTTGATCTTAGAGTTGTGCAAAAGATGTATTTTTGTTCTGAGAAACGATTCCAGTTCTTGGTGGCTGAGAGTTTGCCTGCTTCAATTTCTATTATGAGAATTTGTAGTTATTTACAGTAGCAGAGCAATTCCAGAGCAATTCCATCCATTTAATCTACCTGTTTTGTTTGTGATAAACACTACACTGTTGCTGATGACAACACTGTATAAACAGCATGCAATGAGGAAAAATCACTAATGCTAGGGCAGCCTTTTCTGGGGGCTGAATACTTGCCAATTTGTCCCTGCCACCTGAATCAGAAGCAGATGTAGAGACTGAGGGCAGGGAGAAAACTCTGTCATTACAGAGCAGTGGAAGGCATGGCAGTGCTCTGCAATATGTGATAGTCACTGTTCAGGTTTCCTCACATGACAAAAGCCTCTGGTTTTAATTGCACCCACGAACAACTTTAATGCCAAAATCTTCGGCATTTAGCTCTGAAGTGTATAGTGGCTTAGGAGTCTTTTTTTCCCCCCTAAGTGCCGTGGTTTTAATACCATTCCATCACCCCACACATTTCCCTTCTTTGTGTTTTCATTATGCAACAGGAATTCTCTTAAAAATCTGGATCTGCCACTAGCTCTAGCAGGTGTTTGGCTTCTGAGTGCCAGTTTTTTTCTTCACACAGCTTATGGATGAGAATTTCACTGCCCTCAGGCACAATTTCAACTGCAGTATATGAAAAGCATGTTACTGTGTCAGTTCAAATTATATCACTATTAAAGAAAAAACTCAAAAGGAAATTAAATATAAATAATCATACTAACATAACATAACATTAATAACATTAAGGTTATAATTTAAATTAAAAAGAATTGGGAAAATCTGAGTCAGAAGTCCCAGACTCTCCTGAGAGTGGCCATTGTAAATGAGGATATTGACAACTTTGAGTCACACAATATGGCTTGATGAATAGTACAATAATACTGGAATATATAAGAATTAAGTGTATTTTTTAGTTCTGTATAATATACTGTGTGAGAGCTAAGTATTGTGGGAAGTCTTGCATTCCCTCACCCTTATCCTGTTTATCTGATGGTGCTGAGACTCTTTTGCTGTGCCCCACAGTGTCCTAGGTCCCATTTTGCTCACATATAAATACACAAATTGCTGCCACCTCTATTGCCTTTCTTGGGGTGTTGAGACCTGCATGAAGAAAAGTTAGTCATATGTGGTGGAAGGGATTTTTCCTTAAATCCTGAATCCTGCTGTCACACCAGTGTGGGCATGTCACTGTGGCCAGGTGAAAACAAAGAGGCATTTCACAAGACCTGTGCAGAATTGTTAACAGAATCATGCCATGAAGTTTCACTCGCCCAGAATTTTTGCTTTACGTTAGATTTTAGGAGGATTTTTGTTAAACTGCAGCTTTCCTGGGAGCATTCACATCTTTCTGGTAACCTTTCTTGAGCATTATTAGAGTAGTTATCCAGTCTGGATACTGGGGAAGGCAATGAGGAGGAAGTAATTTATTAGAAAAGGGGAATGTTGGACTTGCAAGCCAATTGGGTGCTGTTTATCTCACTAGGAAAGGATTAGGCTTCTACAGCTTCTTGTTCTTCTTATGAGGCCTCTATTCATCAATATTTTGTGGTGTTACTGAGTAATCCTGAGGCCTGTGTTAGTGCATAGGGTGTCTTGGCCCTTCATGGAGGAGGCTTCTTCCACCCATTAAAGGAATGACCCTGTGTCCTTTCTCATTTCATTTTGTTCTTTCCTTTGCTCCTTAAGCAATGTGAATCTTCATTCAGTGCATGTGTTGATTTGTTGAGCTTTATGATCCAGCTGCTTCTGACAGCAATCTTACATAGCCTTAAACTATTCTTCTTCCTTGCCTTTTGTGAAGAAATCTGCAGTTCCTCAAAGATTATGCTCCCACTCTCCTCCAGGTTGTAACTGGACCTGTAACTGGGATCACAGGCAAGCAGGGTTGTGAGTTTCCTGCAAAGGAGTGCAGTTGTCAGCAGCTTGTCAGTTTAACAACAAAATAAATCCTTCACACGTGGTGTTCATGATAAAGGACACTAACAAAATGTCCTGGATTTGGCTGCATGGAGTTAATTTTCCACCTGGTAGCTGGAGTGGTGCTGTATTGTGGATTTAGGACGAGAATAATGTTGTTTTGGTTGTCACTGAGCAGTGCTTTCACTAAGCTGAGGACTTTCCATCTTATACTGTCCTGCCAGCCAGGAGGCTGCACAAGAAATTGGGAGGGGCCACAACCAGGACAGGTGAGTCCCAGTGGCCACTGGGATGTCCCATGCTGGGTGGGAACAAACTGAACAATAAAACTGTGGAAAATGGGCCAGGAGCGGGTGGCTGATGCTCAGGGACTGGCTTGGCATTTGTCAGCAAATACAGGGCAGTTGCACTGGGTATCCCTTGTTTTGTACATTTTTTTATCATCATTATTATTGTTTTATTTTCTCTTTTTTGTCCTGTTAAACTGTCTTTGTCTCAGGCCAGGAGTTTTGCCTTTTTCCTGATTCTTTCCCCCATCCTGCTGTGAGGGGTGTGTGTCTGTGTGGTGTTTAGCTGCCTGTCAGGTTAAACTGCAACATGAAACTTTAAAATAATATTACAGATTATCCCACTTTCTTTGCTAAGAATGCTCATAGTACTTTTGTGATGTATTTTTTCTGTGGGGATCACGAGAGCCTTTAGAAACTGTCAGTAAATAAAAGGTAGAGTTTCATGAGAATATGCTCCAATAATACTGAAAGGACTGACTTTATGACATGAATTTTACCAATTATTAGGTTACTAAATAAGGAATAAAAAGATTTTGTCTGGAATAATGGAACATATGGTGAAAGAGGTGATAAAAAATATCTTTTTAGGATTCAGTCATTTGTGTCTGTCTTGCAAGATTTTTAAAAGGGGTTTAAGTGAAATACTATTTTCTATCTCATTTCCAGATATTCCTTCCTTTCACTGTTTCATCACAGAGGAGAGTTGATAAAGGGGATGCAATCTTAAACAAAAAAGGCTGAAAACATCCCCCAACCATTTCCATGCCCTCAAAGCACAAGCTTTGGGGAACATGCAGGTAGAATCTTCACTCACCAGTGTAGATTGTTTTATCTAGATACTATAAAATTACTTTTCTCTTGGATCTAAACATAGCTGTGCCCCTTCCCCATTCCCCAAGGCTAAGCTAAAGACTTGGGCAAATAATTGGGTATTGCATATTTTGGAAGCAGGATCTGATCCACAGTCACTAACTTTCTGACAATAATTGGAAGTGAACTGCTTTGGGGTTATCTTCTCTGGGTGCTGAATTTTCCCCCTTGGCTCTTATTTATACAAAACTAGAGAGAACTGAGCAAGCAGTGCAAGTTATGTTGCAAGGGATGCTGTGCTGCTGCAGCTGGATTTGGGCCCTGGTTCTGTCAGAGGGTCCCTGGGAGCTTTGCCACTGATATCCCTGGGAGCGGCTTCGGTCTGCTGGTGCTGCTCTTTTTAGAGCAAATTTTAAGCACATCTGATCAATTCTTTGGAAAGAAGGCAGAGTCTGCCTAACACAGAGTTTAGAAGAAGCTTCACTGGAAGTAGGAAAATTTCAGGGTTCATGTTTCTTTTAGAAATATGAAGCGAAGTCGATATTTAAGCTGGGTTTTGAAAGTAAATGGAGTTTTGGCTAAATACTGCTGCAGCCTTTCAGTGAAATGTTTAATCTTTTAGCCAGACAATAACAAGAGAAAACATAAGTAATTGTTGATAAATATCCAAAAAAGTTAATCACTAGTATAAATTTTAGAGGGTGCAGAAAAAGATATTTTGAAATGTGTTGATCTCAGTCTGCAGCCCAAGCTATGCCAAAGAAAATGTATTTACATTTTATCAAGAAAAATGGTGGTAAAAATGTCCTTTTGAAAAGACTGAAAGACGGGATCTTAATTAAAAAACTAAATGCTGTCCATTGTTCTTCCTGTTTCAGTGTTGGCTTGAAGTTGTACAAACGGAGAGCCTGAAGAGAGGTTTAGGCTGAGCACTTTTGCTCTGGTGACGTGATCTCAAACACACTGCAGTCACTGGAACGGCTCCGAGTGCTCCAACGGGCGCAGGATGCTTTGAGCAGCAGAGGTGATGTAGGCAGTTGCTTTCTTGCAGCTGTGAATATGATTATAGTTACAGCTTAGGTTCAGTTTTCAGTGATAGACACTTCAAACAATAGCTGAACTATCATTTTCTAAGTTGCTGGCAGTGTTTTACTGTGTCGGAAAAATGGTGGCTTATCCAAAATATTTAAGAATTGTCTTTTGCTTATCTTTATATGTATCTTCAACTCAGAGGCACATTTTTCCAAGCTTGTTTTATTTCTTCATGTTCAAGCCAGCCTAGAATGAGAGATGAGAGGAAAAATCATTAGATTTGGGCTTAAATCAGACATGTCTTAAGTCTGCTTTTAATACAGAATAAACATGGAAGAGCAATCCATGAGTCTCCCACTCTATTTCAGTCCCCAGCAGAGCTTTTGACTCAGTGTTTCAGATTGTCTCAGTTGTGACTTCCCTGATGAAATCTGACAGCCAAATTTTCTTTCAGGATTCTTCTATGAAGAAGTGCTTGACTTCAGTTCAGCCAAGTCCTCTTTCATTTTTCTAGGAGAAATGACATTTATACTTTAATTCCGATTTGAAATGCTGGCCTCTTAGTTTAATATTAATAATTAAATAATTGGCCTGGTCTGCTGAAAAGTTGAGCTGCTGGCAGCTTCTGTGGAAACTCAGTTCCCTTGCAGGGTCTTTAAGTGTTTCAGAGTGTCTAGCATTAGGAAGCTGTTTCTGTAGATCTTGGCCGTGACAAAAGCTGATCTGACTCTCACTAGATATTTATTCATCAGGATTGCTTGCTCTGGAGATAGCTGAGGTTCTGAACTGTTAGTGTGACATTGTTTATCTGGAAATACACTTTTTCATGTTGTGATGAAGCTGGAGTGCAGTGCTCAATCTAACGTTTTTGTATTGGAGTCCTTGAAAATCCATTAAACTAAACTGCTACTTAGCTGGTATATTACTTCCCTGGGGCGTAAATCAAATGCTGCAGCAGCTCAGGAGACACATATTTAACTTGAATTAAATGGGAATACACACATTTTGGTATCTGATTGGACTTGCTGTGCATATTAATCTGACAAACATGTACTTACAAGTCATTAAGAATGCAGATAGTTTTTCTCATTTTGCTTTTCTCATATTTTTTCCCCCTAAAACAATGATTTTGGAAATGAATGCTGCCCATTTTCTGCTTCCAACAAGAACTAATAAAAGAGCCACAAAACTATGGAAAGCAAACTGCCTTCACTGTATTTCTCTTTTCTTTACAGAATTTACTTTGGGCAGGGTAATGCACTTGTGCATAACTGTAAAGCTTTTGTTGATTGGAGCTTTTATCTTTTGTCTTTGTTTCTTTTTAAAAGTAAGATATTGAGGCAGTTTCAGGAAGAACATGGTATTTGTCATTTTCAGCATTTGAAATAGATAATTTTGAAGCTTTCCTCTGCATTACTTCAGTTTGCTCTCATTATGCTCCCAATTTTAGCAAGGACACAGGCCTAATTAGGTAGTGACTGATTTAAGTCTAGGTAATGTTTATATGTATTAAGTGTACATAAAAGGAAGAGTTCTTACTTTTCTCTGTATGTGGTTCTTGGTGCTAAGAAAGTCTAAAATTAAAAATTCTTCTCTGAAATATTAATGCTTTATTTCTAATTATGTTCAAGTAATTTCTTTGAGATGTTACACCTCTGTTTTCTCATTTTCTTGACCTTCACAGCTCAGATTTAATAGAAAGCTTTCTTTCTAAAGCTGCTGCTGTCTACATGTAAATATGGAACCATCAAGTCTCCTCGTGGCTGTGATTAAGTAGAATAGTAGCATGCTATTATGAGGTTTGGTTGAGCTTTGTCTTGGCCTTAGTATCAAATTATCTCCAGGAACTGTAGACTAAACTAGATTTTTAAATTTATCTGAAATTACAATGGCAGTTTAAATCCTTGGATGAAATTTTTACTCTCTAACTTGAAAAGAATGACCAATGATTAATATTTATAATTTTTAGTAATGGAAAACTCTAGTGATTTGATAATTTTAAGTAAGCTGGATGAAAATAGCTAACATGAATCCTGGGTATTAGGGAAATAAAGAGCAGTTAAAGTACTTTTCATTGTGTGGTGGTTTCAGAATGTGCCAGTGGGATTCATTTTGGGTCAAACAAACCAGAAGTTGTGCCCCAGCAGAACCTCCTGCTCAGTCCCTCCCAGCCTTGCTGCTTGCTAATGGCAGCATTGGCTGGGAAGCACTCAGTGACCATTCCTCTCAATAATAAAATAAAATCCTCAAATCCTCATCTCCAGCAGCTTCTAGTCAGTGTTCTGCAGAGCAATGAAACTGTGCAGCAGCAGAGGCAACGTGCAGCTCTTGGTGGAAGGAGATCTAAAATCCAGAGCTTGGATACAGGCAGCTCTTTGTGTCTTGTGCAATTGAAAGTGGAAGAGTAATTTGGCCTTTCAGCACTCGGGTGGGGAGTGGTGAGTGAGGAAGCAATCACAGCCTGACATCAAAGCTGTGCTCCAGCATAATAAAGGCTTGAATAAAGCCAGTGCCTTTCACACTTCCCCCTTCTGCTGATCAGGACAGTTCTCCTTGATCACATAGCTAGAAGGATGTAGCATGGAAGGCCTTATATTTTCAGTTTCTGACTAATAAGTTACGTGTCCTAATTGACTCGGAAGATTTTCAAACACTGATCTGTTTCCAATTTTTATATTTATTTTTTGTCAGTAGGTAATATATACTTCCTTGCTACGTGATATGTTAATGTCAGGGAGTTTTATGTAGTGATTTGTATTATATCTGCTTTGGCTACGTAATCACCTTCTACTGTCTTCATATGCTTAAGATCATAAAAGCTGGTTTAAAATGCCTGCTTTAAATCTTAAGTGTACTTGTAACTTGACACATTTAATTTAAAGCTATTGAGATTAAACTGGCCATTAAACAGACCTAAAGCACTAGCATGAAATGTAATTGTTTTCTGAAGCTTGCACTTACAGTCTTTACTTTAAAACATGAATTTATATCAGATTAGCTAAGTCATTCAGAGATGATCTCAAATACACTATAAACCCACAGACTGTTGAAATTTGAATTATGTTTAAGCCAAAGTACCCATAGAAATATAAAAGCCTCATAAGGAGCATTGGTGGATTCCTCAGTGGGGAATAAAATGGACTAAGTAGAAACATTCTATTTTGTGTTCAGTACAATGTATGAATGAAAGTGCATTGGGAACATGAAGCTTATTTGGAGGTGCCTGCAGCTAGCTGGTAAAAATGTTTTTCTGCTGCTTTGGTGAGTGGATACAAAAGAGTTCTTTGAACATTTGAATATTTGACTTTTTAAAAATTAACTTTTCAATTTGGGTTGTTTATCAGATGCACGTCATTTATTTCAACATCAGTTTGCTATGACAGCAGATAGTGTGTTCTTAGTGGTTTGTTTTTTTTGTTTTGTTTTTAATTAATTGCTTGGCTGTATTCTTACTCGATTTATACCAGACAGGTAGCAGTACCTATTGCTGCAGCTGACAATCAGTTTCCATTGTAACCTCCTGTGTTACCTTATAAAATATCTGCATTTTACACTGAATTTTTCCATGCTTGGAAGCCAGATATTGCTTGTCTGAATCTAGCAAGCATTCCTCTGCTCCTCAAGTGCATAGCTACTCATGAGCTTTTCACAAAAAAATGGAATGTGTGTTAGAAACCCCTAGTTTTTCTTGTTATGTTTTTCAAATTGCTATTTCAGCTTCAAATATTGGCATGCATTATAGTCAAAGCATAATACTGATTAATGTCCAAAGACTTTATGTTTTAAATATTTAAGCTACAAAGATGAGAAATGCAAACAAGGTTACTGCTATGTATCCTACTGACAAATTTGTTTATGAGGATTAGGCAACAGTGTGATATATACAATTAGCTAAGAAATATGATGGGGTAATTTTGATTCTCTTCTGCCTGTAAATTAGGAAAATCTTCCAAAAATATTGTTATTAATCACTAGCACTTAACAGGTTTCTTTACCAAAGTATTCTACAAATAGAAACTAAACAATGCACTATTAAGATAGGTCAGTAGGTGTTGTAATTGTTTTACACCTGGCAAAACCGAGGTAGAAATGATAAGTACTTTAATCCAGGCCACTCGAGATTTAGAATGCATCTCTCTCATCCATTAGCCCTGTGCTGAAATCCCAGGATGACATCACTGCCATGTTCCCTCGCAGAGGATCTGTGCATAGCCCAGTGAAAGCAGGGGAAGGATGCCAGATTATGTCAGCCCCTCTCCTGTCTGGGCTGTGCCTCATGTCAAGGCTTGCATCAGCTGCAGCCAGCTCAGGTTCTGCAGCAAGCAGCACTGCAGACCTCTTCTGGTGGCCTTATGGGGAAACTGTTGTTACCAAATGTGGATTTGTTCTCCATATTTTATTACTTAATTATGCATCAATAAGGGCAGTTGGCTCAAGTGTAGAAGGGAGATCTCTGCTGCAATAAGCTTTATAAAAATGTAAGGATAATATGGTGTGAATATGAATTACTCTTATGTAGGCCTGATGAAAAAATCCTCTTTACAATCTTGTTCAGTCTTGCATGCTGAAATGTGACCTTTACCCTAGTCTAGACATGTCCTTTGCAAGCTATTTCTAGTTTATATGAAGACTGCTTGATTTAAACCAAGTATGTTAATCTGATGCTGTCATGACTGATGAGGTTTGCAGTCTGAGATGCTGACAGCTCTCAACAGAGTAAGCAAAAGCCCTGTAAGCTTCTCCAGACCATCCTGCAAATGACATGCCATCTGCTTTTTATGAGATAACTTGTGAGCTTCAGAAGGTGAACTTAATGCAAGAGAGAAAGTGCAGTAGGTCTTACCTTCCTTTTCCACCACGAAGTGCTTTAAATTATGTTGATTGCTTTAGGAATCTCTATTTAGCTGGCACCTATATTTGGTACAGCTCTAGCCAAGAGTCTAGAAACTGGGCGATGGCATCTGTCAGCTTTCATGTGAAATTGCTGTGTAAATGTCAAAATATACAGTTTAATTACACCCCTATTTATTAAGTTTATTCACTGGTAAATGTCCAGCAGTAACTTACACATTTCAGGCCTTTTTTTCTTCCCTGAAAGGTTTCAACCTTTTAGAAGGGAATGTTCATCTCCTTGCCCTGTCCTCACTACACAGCTGGACTCAATATTCTGCATTCAAAAGATGATTGCTTATTTTCTCTTGTATACAAACCAGTTGGCTTCTCAGGACAGTGTTAAATGCAGGAGGAACAAGGGCAGAAAAGTCTGTGAATAACATTTGCTGCATATCTGGGTTGCTTGAGACCTCCAGTGCAGGGAGATGCTGCTGGCCCAGCACGGGCTGGGTGTGCTGAGCAGCCTCAGGTGTGCTGTGATGGCTCACCAGGCACAGATCCTCCAAGCAAAAGCTGTGTCTGATCAGACAGACGTCAGACAGCCCAGCTGGAGGTGCCAGCTATGATTCTGACAGAATTAACTCCTCTGTAGCTTGAAATGAGCCCTTTTTTCTTTCCCAGCCTGTACTCAAATGCTTTTCCCCAGTTGTGAATAGCATCCTGAACTAATATGGAGCACTGCCTGTGTTCACTCCAGTCATTCCTATTTCTTCCTTGCAGTAATATCTTCCTGCAAGATAGGAAAGTAATTCATAGTGTCATGGCTTCCTATTGGACTAGATGAGCCCTCAAGATATTTTCCAAGCTGAGTTAATCTATGATTCTGTCTTTTTTTCTTCCTGTAAAAATAAAATATGTTGCATTTAAGAAAAAGCCTGTTACCTGCAGTAGCCACTTCTGTAGTGAAGTGTATGAGGACAAAGAAAGTGTAACATTGCTTTTTGAATGTCTTTGAGCAGCGATGTTTGCTAAGCCAGAGATGATCTCCTTTGGTTCAGTAGATTATTCTACAATTGAGGCATCTTGGTTTGAACCTCTGTAGGCGTTTAGTGTGTCTCCATCACAGCAAAATATCCACCCAGAAATACCATGCCTTAAAACACAACACTTTTTTTTTCCCTCCAGAAGTTCACGTCTGGATTTTGTAATTATATGCATAGTTTTTAAAAAAAAATTACTTGTGTTTGTAGTAGGTGTAACATGACCTCTCTGATTTCCTTACAGACAAGAGCAGAGCAGTCCCAAGGTGCATACTTCCTGCCCGAGTTTGCACTTTCTCCACAGGGGAGTTTTCTTGAGGACACCACGGGGGAGCAGTTCCTCACTTACCGTTATGATGACCAGGTCAGTGTGCCGTGTGTGAAAATTGTACAAATTGATTGGTTCATGTAACTCTGAGACAAAGATTGCTGTGGAACAGGTTAAGATGGAGAGCGTGTCTTATCTTTTGAAGGCACATCAAATTTATAGCAAGTTGAATGATAGCACATTATACAACATCCAAATTAAGGCACTCAGTTTCATAATTAATAAATGAAAACACTTTTGGAAATATTAATAGGATGTAATGGAGACAAAAGCAGCAATATTTTAGTGATGTGTTAATAGATGTTTATAGTTACATCTGCAGAATGTGTAGAATTAGAAGTTATTGCCCTTTCTGTGAATTGTTTGACTCAATTTATTTTGTTTAATGGAAAAATAAGTGTCAGGCAGATTTTGCATTTTCCAGCTTGTGAAAAGTCAGAATATTGTATTAGTTCATGAAGTTTTTGTAAGGGAAGGTTGGGCAAATTATAAAGAAACAAATGGGAATAATGAATGGAACAGTGTTTAGAAAGAAACAAATTATATTTTTTAAGGTTAAAAATTTTTAATGCTTTCTCCAGACTCATAGAAACATTATGTTAAACATGGAATATAGATATAAATGTAAAGAAAGCAACATGAAAGAAATGCTGTTAATCTTGGCAAAAGATCTGAAGTAAACCTAGGAAATGTGTGGCGTGCTGTGGAAATTTACTCATAACACAATGTGTTCCAGGAGTCAGTTGAATTTCACATCAAAACTCTCTGAATTACATTCATAGACACTTACAGTACATTTCTTAATGTAAGATGAGGGAGTTTGTTAGGAAACACTCCCTGTAGATGTGAGAGAAGAGCCAGACTTCCCCTGCATCCCAAGGTGTGGTTCTGTCAGTGATGAGCAGATTTATTTTGAAAGTTGGGCTCCTTGCAGGAGCTACTTGAAGAAAACAATTTGCTCATCACTATCCTAAAAGAGAGAACTGAGGTGAGTTTATTTGAGCTTTAAACTGACAATGTTTTTAGATAGAAGGAAGCAGAAAAGCTACCATAGAAATCATGCTGAGCCACTGTGAACTATTTGAATTTAGTTTAAATGTTTACAATAATTCATACTTTTGCTTCCCTAGAAGGTCTTGATTATCAACAGAAAAGGTTCTTGGATAAGGCCTTCCTTGGACTAAACACCTGGGAAAGCAATAACTTACAGGACAGTAAAATGCAGCTGCAACTCAGGCTGCATTTAATGACAGTAGTTGAAAAACACTATAAAGGTTATACACTTTGATCAGAATAGTTTCCATTTAATGGAGCACGTTTTCAAGAAGATGATAAATCAAATATAACAGAGGCTTAGTCTGAGTCTTTGACTAGACTGTTTGGACTATGTGAATAATATAGCTGATTAAAAAACAAACAAAATGAATCCCCTTGAAAAAGCCTCAAATACCAGCATAGCTCTGTGCAGAAGCCAGTTCAAAGCCCAATTCCATTTGATGGAAAGAATTCCATTTGCTGGAAAGTTTTCCATTAATTCCATTGAGATCTGAGTTGGATCTAGGATATGGCCAGCTTCTGTTCTTTCATAAATGTGATTTAGTTTTGAAGCCTGCTCTTCCCAGACACTTAGCAGTATGAAATTTAGTTTGAATTCCTGGAACTGAAAGTGGTGCTGAAACATCAAAATGTTAAAAGTAAAAGCAACTGTATTAGCAGTAGTTTCTTTTGAAGAAAATTCAGTCCCTAAGCATTATTTATTGAAAGTTACAAATACATTGAGTGCAGATGGGAACTGATCTGTATCTCTAGCTTTATCTTCCTGCAACTATACAAGGATTTCTTTGGTGAATAAAAAGATTTTCCTTGATTCTCTAGGAAATTAATCATAGGTTTGTAATAGTATGCAGTTACAATTACATTTTTGCTGAAATGCTAATACAAAACTCAGTTGTATCATTGGTCAAACTGGGTAAGAAAACTAGATTTTCTGTGCTTCACTCAACTCTTTCTTATGACATTTATTGGTATGAATGGATGGAAATCTTAAAACCAGAGGGTGAAAATCCTTCTTTGGGTAATCTCTTGAATTTTTATAAGCTGGAATGGGTGCGTTTGAGACATGATAAATGTCATAAGAATACACAGGTGAATAAAAAGAGAGAAATATATATACATTAAAAAGCCCATTTTAACCTATCCAACACACATGGAATCAGTACTGG
The DNA here is from genome assembly GCF_901933205.1 of Camarhynchus parvulus. Lineage (NCBI taxonomy): Eukaryota > Metazoa > Chordata > Aves > Passeriformes > Thraupidae > Camarhynchus > Camarhynchus parvulus. The sequence continues at coordinate 11,135,361 of NC_044580.1, forward strand.
AAGGTTACCACATAAATAAAGAATACATCAGCATCTTCTCACACACCTTAATTCCTTAATTTAGTTTAGTAATTCATTTTCTGTCTTGCCCTACTGTGAAGGGCTGCTGGCCTTTGGGAAATACATTCCTTCCTTTTCCCTGATGTCCAGAATTGTCCTCTGGGCATCCCCACAGAGTCCTGGTGTTCCTGTGCATCCCAAGTTACACCTGAAAATTGGCAAATTGAAATAACCTTGTGTACTTACAACCTCTGTTCTTTTGGCTAGCCAGTCTTGAGACACTTGCAGGAAAACCATCTATCCCTATCTTCCCAGTGTGCCCTTTTCCCCCTTGTGCTGTTCCTTTTCTCCAGGCCAGTAAAATTTCCAGTGAGAGATGGATAATATTTTTACATAGCAGCATCATCATCGTCATGATCCAAGATTAGTTTTCTTACATCCTCCAAACACAGGAATGTTTCAAAGGGGTTTTCTTTGGCTGTTGTGTGTGATATTTTTCAAGCAGGGAGCCAGTTTAATCAGAATCATTCATTCCTTTGTTAGTAAGTAATCTCAGTAAAATAGAACTAGCTGTTACTTAAATATTCAAAAGTATTTGCTATCTGAAATGACAAGCTTACAGTTTGAAATGAAAGATGAGTAAATATTCATAGGAACACACTGTACTCTGCTCTAGCCCAGCAGAATTGCACATGGATTCATGTTGTACATGCAAGATAGTACATTTTGTTCTGGTTTAATCTGGCAGGACTGTGCTCTCATTTTTGTACAGGACTGCACTAACCTCTTTGCATATTTTGTTGCTCTATGTGTATTTAAGAATTACATGCAGATGAAATTCTTTGGCTAGATATTTTCAAAATTCAGTGAATATCTTTCTTACCACTTCTATGACTATAGAGGAAAATACCTTTAAAGATCTGATTAAATATGGACGCTCTGATTCACTGAGTGACATCTGCATACAGTGGGACATTACAGTTTTGACACATTTATTGCTGTATCTTCAGGGAAAAACAGTGATTCAAAGCAAATGCTTCTCAGGGATCCCAAAGAACAGAAATGTAGAAATGTTTAAATTGAACATTTTCTAAAGGCTTCTGTATTGTTGACCATATGATGTCTTGTATCAGTGCATTGCACCCTTTATTTCTGAGATTCTACTGAGTCAATGCAATTTAAACCTAACTTGGTACCAAATAGATTTTGATGCAAAGCCAAAGGCTTCAACTGCTGTAAGAAATCTGAGATTAAAAAAAATATGGCCCCTCTTACCATTCATGAAAATAATTAAATAACTGAATGAATGTCTGAAAATAAATTAAATTATTAAATGAATATACATGTAATAGCCCTTTCTCCAGCTTTGAGATAAATGTTGAACCTTGCCATAAGGAACAATTTCCTAGTATTCTTTCTGATTGCTTTTGGCTTTTCACCTTTTAATCTACTAGAAGGAATTTTTTTCTTTTCCAAAATACTAGTAGTACTGGAAAGCTTTCTTGCAGAAATAAAATGTTCTTGTTTTCTGACACTTAAGGTATTGCTTCCAAGTATTAAAACCATTCCATATGACGGACCACCAAGAAGGACAGCAGTGAAAACTTGGTTGGGCTGAATGTGTTTGAAGTACATTTCCACTTTGATTGGCTGGCTGGCTGAGAGTTCTCTTGGGGGTGTGGGTAAAAAAGGGGAGGAAAAAAGAAAATAAGTTTATCTTTAAAGAGAGAAAATGTTTGCTTGACCAGTTAGCTTTCTAGTTGACCTTGGTTCTTCTAAATTGCATGATGTTTACCAACTTAAACTCACAGGAATGGCCTGATTCTGGAATTAGACATATGGCTCTAAGTAGTCCAATCTTGGCAAAGAAATCTTATGTTTCTAAACAAATATTAATGAAAATCTGCACTATCAGGCTTGTGTTTAGCTATACAAGGTAAGTCTGTTTTCAACTAGATGTGCAAGTAATACCCAGGCTGCAGGTGCTACAGTTCATTTAATACCTGCTCTTTCTTTGGGTTTGCTAGCAAAGTGCCTTGTTATACAGTGAATGCCAAAATCAGGAAAATATTCTCATTAATGCCTTGTCTTCCACAAATAGAAATAGTCTGTCTTGGCTTCTGATTTCTCGCAGGGAAAAGGAGCATGACAATTAAAGTATTAATTTGAAAAAATGCAGTGGAACCCAGGATCTGAATTACTTCAAAAATTAATATTGAAGTAAACTGATGGAACCTATTACTCCACCTTTTAATTTGTAGTCCAGCAGCAATACCTATTTGTGTCTGTTCTAAAAGCTTTTCCTATTACACCTAGGAAACTCTTGTGTGGGCAGCAGTTGTCTTATGGGTCCCACTGGGCTGACAGACATATTTCCAGGATTTCCTTCATCTCTTTCCCCATTCCACCTGCTGCTGATTGTCCTCCTCCCTGTTCTGCCTCTGGAGGGGTACCTGAGTCGCAGCCTGGCTTCGAGTGTCAGCAGCTGCCTGGCTTCTGCTCCCAGTCTGAGCCTTTTTATTCCCTTCCCGGGTAGTTTGCATCTAAATCACCAGAGAAATGGAGCCACGAGTTTTCAGGCTTGGGGATGAGTCATGTAAAGGACATTACTGCAAATTAACACATCCGTGAAGACAAGCTCTAATCCCGGGAAGGGAGGAAGATTTGTAGTTGGTGGCTCACTTGCTACCCATGCACATAAAGCTTCAGTACTCTGAAACTTGTGTTTTCCTCTGGCAAGCCATTTTTGTTGATACCCTAAAAAAGCATTCAGAACTATTAAAAAGGCTTAACATCTTGAATCTCAATGTCTAGCTCTTCATTTAGAGATTTTTTTTTGAATAAACAAACTGTTTTCAAGTGGCCACAAACTATTTCAGGAATTCTCCTATAATGAAAACATTCCACTATGGAACACTTGATGGTTTCATTTGTGTATTTGGAGAAGGAACTGATAAACTTAGTTTTATCCAAGCACCAGAATTGCAACCACTAATATGTGGCTGTGGGAATTTCAGCACTGTGCTAGAAATTCTCCTTTTCTGCTATGTAGAGGACTGACCTTGCAGTCCTCATTCAGCCAGTCTGCTGATATTAGAATAACACTGATTTCACTGACTTGAGTCCTGCAAGTCTTTCCATTCTCTTAGCTAGGACACCTTGTGTAAGTAACAAATTACTAGGTCCGGTTTGTGGTACTCCCTACTAATCCTACAGATGTCTGTAATGAGTTTATAATCATATTTAAGGAGTTTACAGCCATGTGTTTGTGAGGCTGTGTGAAGATAAAAGGCATCTTTTGGTGTTTCTCTGAAAATTTAACTGAAGGTGATGTTAGGTGTTCCCTAATATTTTTCATTCTATTCCTTTTTTATATATATACCTTTATTTCTTTTGTTCACAGGTTTAATTTTGGTGTCTATTTTTAAGGGTCTGTTTTTTCGTTGCGGTTTTTTTTGGTAAGGAAGTTAGCTCCATAATCAACTGAAATGTGTTTCTGATTTGGAGTGGAAAGGAGGCAAGGATTGAGAGAAAATGAAAACCACTTACAATTTCAGGCAAAACTACTCTTAGAGAGACTGGTACTGCATAAGTCAGGCATGATCCTATTCAAACAATACCTTTGTTTAGGCTAATTGCTGGCTGGAAGTGTGTGAGCAGCATATGCACGAGTAATTATATCATTACTTGTGTGTGATAGGCTGCTTAGTGAACTGAAAAGTGTTTTTAAATAGTTCTGTTTATTGGCAAACTGAATGGGGAACTGGCACTTCTTAAAAGCACCAACTACCATTTTTAGTTCAGGGTTTTGTTGTTCGGAGAAAATAGTGGAACTGCTGTTTGCAGCCCATGTTTCTTTGTGCACTAGGAATTACAGACTCCCTTGTTTTCTATTACAGCCTCAGTCGCAGCCCTGCCAAAGGTCTCTGTGTGTAAATCATACTTACAGAAGCCAGTAGGTCTTCACCTTGTGCAGCATAACAGCCTTCACAGGGAATCTGCAGAAAACACATTTTAGATCATTTCAATTTGGACCAAATGCATTCCAAGAGGCTGTAATCCTATTCCACCAAGTTTTGTGGTGAAACTCACTGGCCTGGGTCTGTAGTCCTCCTGTGGCTGTGGTGATACTGACCTCAGCAGCTGGTAGAGCATTCCCAGGTAGCAGAAGTGACCCCTCGTTTGCAAGGTCATCCCCCAGAATGATTTGTCAAGGAAGAAAGGAGAATGGACAAAACTTTTAGTTGTTTGTCTTCTTGCTCCCCTGGATGCTGGACAGATACTGGGGCTGCTCTGGTGGATGATAAAAGGGTATGCAGGGGGTGTACTGATTTTCTTCCTTTTCTCTTAGACATACTTTTGGGGCCACAAATTGATGTTCATTCAGTTTGAGTTTGAGCTACATAGAAAAACCCACTTTAATACTAAGTACCTTTCTTTTCTAGCATCTCTACCATGAGCAGTTTTCATAAAAGTCTGAAATGTTTAAACTTACATTCAGTGTTTCATGTTGTAATGTTTGCAATTCTAAGTTTTCTCAAATATGCTTTTAATTTCTAGCCATAGATTAAAAGTATTTTTTAAATTATTAATATTATTTTTTTAACTTTTCATTCTCCAAGGAGCAGGTAGCAGGATGTGTACTTGGGCAAACATTCTACTCTAAAGTCTTTAACTCAATTCTGCTACACTGGGCTAGTAACAGGACACCTGATGAATTAGCATTATACAGATAGGTGCTCATTTGGCATTCTTTAGAGGAGCCCAATGATTAAATCGTGAGAGATTGATACAATGCAATGTGAATTCCCCACTGACCTCCTCATGCCCCTGGTGAACTTCCAGAAGTTGGTAAATGATCTTACCCAAGAATTCTGACATTGATAAAGGCTTAGGTTCAGCCTTCTAAATTAAGACTGAAAGGTCTGGAGGTAACAGAAATAATCCCATGCTTGCACAGTAGTGCTGCTATCATCTATCAATAAGAGTTCATTGAGATACACTAGAGAAGTACTTCTAAATCAAAAAGATATATTTTAAGTACTGTGGGAAATGCAGTGCTTGGAACTGGAAAGTCATTCTTCAGATATACATGGTGAGAGGATGTTTTAGGCTGATAAAGCCTGATGGTGCATTAATCACTTGGCTTATACAGCACAAACATTTTGGAACTGTTTTTTCTCTGGTCTTAAACAAGGAAAGAGCAGATTGTATTTAGTTTTTTGATAATTCAGCTAAATTTGTTGAACTTCTTGAGCTGTTTAAGCTCCTGTTAAATTTTGCACAAATGAGAAGATAAAATTGTTTTGCTGAATTTTTCATGAAGGATGAGTGTGATCAATATGGATTTTGTTTTTTCTGTGTCCTTTCTGCCAGAGATAACATTTAAAGCCCTGTGAGAGTTTATAGCAGCTTCTTCCTTTTAACATGGAAATTCTTAGTAAAAAATTGAAAGAAATTTCAGTTTATGCTGTCCCTAGAATAATGATTTGGAAAATGCTTGCTTGATAAAATGTTTCATCCCATGTTAAGGTGTTTCTGATAGAATTACATTGTTTTGCAAAGCAGTGGGTAATTTAAACAGCATTTAAATTGTGGAGCATGTGGATAATATCCCTCACATCCTTAACAGTCATCCTTTCAGCCCTGTCCAGCATAGGAAAATTATTTATAGGAGAGACTGAATGTCACAATGACCCTTTTAGTAGAGACGTACTTGAACCTAAATTTCTTCCAGTTTGTATACCACTAATGTAGAAGATGAAGTGAAAAATCTTCTTTTAAAAATCCGCATCTTTTGGCTTTGTTTCTAGATTGGCTTTGTTTCTAGAAACAGGTTAAGTGCTTCCTGATGTCATTAACACTTGCACAATGAACCAGGCTTGGGACAACTAAAGAACAATCTCTTTACCCATTCCAACAGTAATTTTGCTCTTTACTGTTTCAAAATAACTGTCAGAATTGCCAATTAAACCTAAATTATTTCTACTATTAGACTTCAGATGCTGTTTTCTTACACAGAAGAAAATGAATTATCAATTAATTATCAATTTTGGCAATAACAGGAAAAATGGTAGATGTGGGTTCATTGAGAGGATCACCCCTGACAACTGTATTTTTCATTTTCAGAGCTTGGAATGTATTTCAGGCTGTGGTACTGTAGGATCTGAGGCATTTTAATTCTCCTGATGTGCAGCACCCTGGTGCTGTGTGTGTCAGGTGTAGGTGTAGCTTCCCACCAGCGCTTCTGCTGAGCCTTGGCTTGGAGCCTTAGGGGTACAGAGCGTCCATGACTTTCAGAAACAAAACTGGGAGAGTTTGTATTTTTTAAAAAAAGTATATGGAATTTGTTACTCATTTTTTCATCTTATGGAAGCTCTGATTTTTGTTCTTCATTCTTCTTCTGTTTTATATAAAGCAGTTGCTTGCTATATTGTTTGGACCATAAGCTATTGCTATTTACTAATCCCTTTAAACAATTTCCTCCTAGAAAACACAAACTTTGGATGCTACTTCCAGCATGCAGGATGTCCTGTGAATGTCAATGGATTTTTTTGCATGTCTGAAACTGTTTACAGAAATAAATGCTTGCATGGGATTTGAGGCAGTAGTTGGAGGTGCTCAGTGCTTGGTTGAGTGTTTAGCATGGTCTTTGGTAAAGGGTAATGCTGGATTGGAACATGAGCCTTAAGTACTGTAGCGTATTTGACACAAATTGTGGGTCCCACATTTTGTGGAATGATTGGCAAATCAGATATTCCCTTTTATTCTCTGTGTTTTTTCCCCCACTTTCCCATAGACAGGCAACTGTTATGCTGATTCTTGGTCTGGAAGGAAAGGCAGTCAGGCCTCTGAGAACTGGAAACAATCTGGATTTTTTTTAATACTCTTAAGACTATAAAATCTGACCTCTTTCTAGTACAGCCTATGTAATCTAGCTTTATAAAATTATCTCATTGGTAGTAAATTTTTTGTTTGTTTGTGTTATATTGCTGTAAGATATTTTTGTGCTTTGATGGTATAAGCCTTTATTCATTTAACATTTTTATGTTGCATAAGAGAAGAAGGACTTTAAAAATGGCACCAAACCCTTTAACTGATTTACAGGTTCATGAAGCAGACTAGGGTATTTGCACATGGGTGAGAAAAATTAGTAGTAATAGGCTGCTGTATGATGTGGGATGTTTTTGTAATTTTTTAAATAGCCCTTGGGAGATGGTTGCAATTGTAAATACAAGATATGTTCTCCTTTACCTGATTATTTAGGCTTTGGTCCAAAAATCATAGTAATTTCAATAGACTTTGGATCAGCCCTTCATTTTTTACTGCAAAAAGAGATTTGCCATTGATTTCAGGCAGATTGCATTCAGCCACCCCAACAGAAATACTATAGACTGTTTGATCAGGGAGCTACTGGGAAATGGGGTAGATGCTGCAAGGCACCAGCAGCCTTGCAGCCCCAGTTCTCTGCAAACAGACACATTCACTGTGTTTATTTGTTTGTTTCTGTCAAATCTGGGGTCCAAATGATGTGTGAAGATTTGTACAGTGAACTTTATTTTCTCCAGCTTCTGGATTTGGTGAGGATCACAGAATTTTCTGTGATTTATTCAAGCAGACCTATTTGCACATCATGAATGCTGAAATGAATCCTGTGTTCAAAATATTTGATCTGTTTCAGTAATTATGTTGTACTCAAATCACCTAAAAAATGCTGACAAAATGTAGTTTACTACTCCATTCTTATGCAAAATCTTTGCTAAAAATACGCATATTTGCTGATAGGGTATAGGTCAGTGACCTTCCTTTGTCTAGGTAATGTTGTATGAGGTATAAATCTGAAGAAACAAGCTGTGGTTTTTCAGGCAGCTCACATAATGTCTCATAACATCAACACAACATATGGCAAAATACCTTTTTTTTACTGTTTATTAAAAAAGACTTGGAATGCATCACCTTTACTTAAAAGAAATGTAGTGCATTGGCTTGAATGTTTTTTGATATTATTAATAGATGACATAAAATGTGTTCAAATATCAGACTATAAACCATGAAATTTTACCACCTTTGAGTGCTGGCTCCAGTGGTAACAATTCAGGGCAATATTGCATTCTAATGTATGAATCAGAATTATATCCTAAGTCTACTATTAAAATACTAGGGCTAAGTTTTAAACTTGTCTTGCCCTTTTTATTCCATTTGAAAAAGATTTTGTTCCTTTTTTTTTTTTTGCAGGTATTTTTATACTTTACCGTGAGCTTGCCAGTTAATGTTCATTCTTCTCCTGCTTCTTCAATACTGAGGCTATAGGATAATCTGTTTTCCTCGTACTTTCAGCTCTGCATTCTAATGAATGTGAGGCAAGGAAAAAGAGGGTGAAAATATTTCTTAAGAAAAGTCCTTTTTCAATATAGTTAAGTGACTTTCAATGAAGATTATTGCCCCAAAATTAATTTTAAAAGCGATGTCTTTAGGGAGAAAAGAGGTGATCATCCTTGTAAGGTGTAATTATAATGGAAATGGTCTCCTGTACTTCGCTGTACCAGAGACCAAGGTCTTGCATGCTGAGGGGAGGCTCTGTGGGCAGCACCACGAGGGCTTTGAGAATTGGTTCTGCATATGTTTGTTAATATTCTGGTGTGTGTGGAGAGAAGATTTGGAACCCTGTCTAGAGCAGATGAAATAGATTACCTCTTGCACAGACCTTGGAGTGTACAGCCCAGGCACTTCTGCATGTGCATAACTCAATTCTTGTGAGGACTCCCACGTATGTCAGAGCTACCCCGTGAGTGAAGGGGGACACGTTCCAAAGTGTCAGCAGGATCAGGACCTCCTTTCCAGCCCTGATCTTTGAAATTCCATGCTTAAACTCCTGTGAGGACCGCAAAGAGAGACAGCACCTCTTGGGAAGACCTGAACATCTCCTGCTCATATTGCAGTGAGTGGAAGTTGAAATAATTTGTTGTAATATGATGGGGCCAACAGGTCTTCCCCTTTCATAGCTCAGATGTGTACTGATTTAATAACTCCCATTACTCCAGCCTTGTCATAAAGCTTACCATGAATTGCAATCAATCTAGTTTACATTTTAACCATTATTTTCCTTAAATGACGGACTCAAAACCATTTTTGCAGATTGACGACATCAGACGATTTTCCAACTTAATGAAAAAATCCAAATGACCACATAATATTTTCAAAGAACAGACTGATGGAGGCTGGCCTGTTGTCAGAAAAATAGTGTAAAAATTAACTCTTCTACATTGTGATTTAATTTAAAATTAACTTAGGGTTCTTTGACACCATTCATATTTCATAGAATAGGTGTAGGGTGCAAGTTTTCTGTATTTCCTACCACGAAGGAAAAAAAAAGAAAAAACATTAACTCTGACATCTGTTTTTAGCACTTTCCTTCATATTTTTGGATGAATGCCTGGCAAAAGCTGGAAAGCAACTAAGAGATCAACCAAAGATGGCCTAAGGGCCTGTTCCCAGCTGGTACGACATCTGGAATGTTATATAGAGTGGATAAATTCAGAGTTGTACTTTAATAAGATTGGTATTCAAGCATTCGGCCTACAGCAAAGGAAAGGACAGTGAAGCTGACAGCATGTATGGTGCATAATATGTTAAGGTGTCTGAAATATAATTTGCTGGGTTTTCACTTTCTTTTTGGCAGATCCCTTATGCTTACATATAAACTTTCATCCAGTATTGTTTCGAACCCTTAAAAAATAAAAGGTGAAGTCATATTGGTATTATATCCAGAGTCTTATCTTTTCACTAAGCTTAGAGTATGTCTGGGTTTCTTTCTTTCTTCTTAGGAAAAAAGTGCTAAAGACAGATTTTTATGAGCTGACTAGAAATAACTTAAGCTGCTACCTTTGCAAATTTCAACTATATGCAGTCTTTTACAGTGAGGATTTTACAGAATAATAAACTATTCAGGAATCTGGACTTGTGCTCTATGGAACCATATTTGCAAGATTTATGTCTCAGAAGGCTTGGGTTTTTTTCTGTTTAGTGTTTAGTTAATCTTTGGTCATCTAATCTCCAAACTGTAATTGAATGTGTTGCTAGACAGGCCCAACAAAGCTGCAGGCAGGGATCAGGACAGAGCCACCTGCTTAGAGCAGCCCTGAGCATGGTGTAAGGTCTGAAAATGAGCTGGGGGCGAGTTCTGTTTGAGCAGCCCATGGTAAAAGGTCTGAGAATGAGCTGGGGGTGAGTTCTGCTTGCAGCCCTGTGGCTGCACCAGTCCCACAGAAACCTCTCTGTGTGGGGCTGTGCTGTTCTGCACATGTTCCCTTTCTGCTCTGGGACACTCTGGGCTTCTCTCTCTGATCTGCCTCTTTCTGTGGGATGCTGGAGCAGGGGGAGGCTGAGAAGCTGCACTTCTCATTGGGACTGACAGCGTGGGCAAGGGAGTGTGCAGTGGAGGAGGATGCAGGGTGTGAATGTGACTGGGCTATAATTGATGGAGAGGGGGGTAATCAAAGGTCTTATTCCTCCATTTGTTTTTAGAAAGGACTTGGTAATTCCTCAGCACGTTGTGGTCATTTCTGTATTATTTATTGCTATGCAAGATCTTGTAGGTGAAGACAAGCAACTTGAATATGACTTGGCAGGAGGCCAGCAGAATCCAGGAGAAGATGGACCTCGAGAGGGAGGAGAGATCACTTTTGCAGCTGCACTTTGGCAGCAGTTTGGATTTGGAGGTGGGAAGGTGAGATCTGAAATGGCTGCAGCTGACAAGGAGGAACTGATTTGTCTGCAGGGTGGTGTCACTAATTGGTGTAATTGGTTATAGGATATTAACAGTTAACTCTAAGTCCTTCAGACTGAATTTCTTGAATACTGCTTTGCCTTTGGAGTTGCTGCTATTGTCTGGTTTGTTCTTAGTTCTTCCCTGACTCTTCTGCCCAGCCCATGCTGTGTGTTTCACAGGCAAGTCCCCAAACACTCCAGTAGCCTGATGAGTCTCCCCAGGCACGCACAGCTGAGTTCCTACTAGAATGAATGATTTTAGCTTTTTCCAGACTATAAGTAATGCAACAAAGTGTCCACCTAAAGTAAACGTTATGTTAATGTGAAACAAGATGTTAGCACCACAGTCTCTGGTGATGCTGCCCCATTGCTGTGAATTTAAAACTGAAATAGGATGGAAACAAGCAAAAATATAATGGGATTTAAAAAGGGGGAGGAGGGGTCTAATTGACAGATCTGTACATCTAAGACTGCTAGGTGTCTGCATAAACTATTTCTCATTTGGGGTCTGATCCTGTGCTTGTACTGCAGACCAAAATTGCTCTGTCCCTGTGATCTGTACAGTTGGAGATTGTGAATTTGGTTAAACCATATGGAGTATTTACTCTTTCATGTGTACTGTTGTCTTTGGGAGTTGGTTATTTAAAAAAAAAAGAGAAACGTGATGCTGTCACCAGTCTCTATTTGAAGCCTCAGGAGCTCCATTCTTGAAATTCATTTTTTTGGAGTACCAGTTGTGGGGAAATACATGCCATGCTGGTCAAGCACACATATTTGAGTTTAACACGTTGGCAGTCAGAAATGGTATCAGCAATGTTTAACTAGTTTTTACACGTTAATTTTTGTGCTTTAATAAATATTTATTAGAGTAATATATGAAATTATAGTGGATTCGGGGACATCCCTAACCTGTATTACTTGCTGAAGTATTTATGCATTGCTCATTTGGATTTTTCCTTGTTACAATCATTTTCCTTAGCAATTCTTGCAATTGTTAACCTATTTGTTTGAAATAAAATTCCTTCCTTTAATCCTTTAACCCAGCATTTCATGGATGACATGCATAGATTAAGAAAATTTCCAGCCATTTTTTGTCAGTGAGCTGGAATGCAAATGCATCCATATACTGTTCAAGTTGGTTTGGCAATAGCTCTGTAACTTTATAGGTTTATATGCTTACACTAGGATGGTTCCTGCTGTTTTAAGTATTGTCCAGAGGATATAATTTCTTAAATGAAAATTGCTTGAAGCCATTCATTTTTTGTATGAAGAGTAAAGGTATCAATTACTTTCTCTTATTCCCTGTGCAGAATAGGAAATGTTAATGAAACTCAACTTCTGAACCTCCTGATTGGTGAATTTTTGACAGCCATGTTGAAAGATCATTGTGGCTCAAGAAAATGCTTATTTCAGTCTTTAAAGGTTACACACAGGACACAAAAATGGGTGAGCAATATAAAGGAGAAGGTACTGAGAATAGATATAATTTATTAAAACTGAATTCCAGTTTTCATTAAGCATGGTATATAGATCACAATCTGGGGCTGTTGCACTGCAGCTTCAGATTGTGCAGTGATTGCAGGATTGTGCCCTTTGGAAAAGCAGAGGGTTGAGTTAACCCAATTCTGCCTCTGAGACTGGATGCTGAAGAGTGGGGCACTGCTGATTTCCAGTTCAATTAGATTCTGTTTCACACATTAACCTTTTTTGAAGGATCTGTTTGATGCCATGAAAGGTTTATATCAGGTATAAGCTGTGCACGTTAAATTTTCTGCCCCCATGTACTGTATGTTTAAATTTCACGTTTCCCTTGGGCCTAGGGTTTTTATCCAGAGGATGTTCAGGCTTGTTTTGTCTTTCTGAGGTGCAGTTAAGCACCAGGTTTCAGGCAGGAGGGTGACAGTTCATAGCCATGAGACATTAAAGCTTAGCTGTGTGTCAGCTGAATCTGACTTTTTGTGAAGAGTGATTAAAAGTGTTCAAATATTTTTGCTGAGTTGAACTTGCTGGACCATGGACAATAACTTTTTCTCCTAGAAAAAGCCTTTTTGTTCTTACTTTGGAGACAAATTTTGAACAGATTTTCTGAGGTGGAGGAGGTCCTTGATAACACTGCAGGGAGACAGCATTAGGCATTCATTCAGAATTACCAGACAGGTATGTCCTGTGCCTGAGTTGTTCCCTCTTCTTTACCTAGCAGTATTTTGGCTTAAAGTCATAACTAAGATAAAAGGTAGCATGGAAGCAAAAGAGTTTTGTTTATCTTATAAGAGAGCAACTCACTGGCAGTACTTCTAATTCTGACTGGTTACAGGAGTGATTTTGGTATTCTTCATTTTTGCCAAGCAGAGAATCATATGACAATAAACAAATTTTACTATTCTTAATGCTTTAATATAACTTTATAATTGTTAACACTTGTATTTTTTTAAACTGGAAATATTTATACTTTTGTATCATTTATTAACTAACTCAGAAACTTACTGACATGTGCAACATTCACCTTCAGAAGAAAAAGGGATGATCCACTTGGCACAAGTAGCAGAACTCCCCTGCTTAAAAAACTTCACTTTGCAGATAAGTTCATTTGAGGATATTCTGTGGTTGCTCATGTTTCACCAGAAATCACTATTAAGGCTGAATTGAGATAAGAGTTTGCCAGCCATAAAACAGATGGCTTAAAAGCTGGCCAGCTATTATGACTGGTTTTTTTATCTGTGGCCTGAAGAATGAGAAGGTTTGAGACATCCTCTGTGTGTTTGCACAGAAAGGCTCAGGACTTTCATAGGTGGTGGCTATGAATGAGCAAATTAGATGGTGCCCCTTTGCTGTTGGGGTCTGGGTGACTTCTCTGGCTCTGTGTCTCACTGCTGAGATCCTTTTTGAGTCTGGACTCTCAGTAAGGCTTAAGTTTCCCTCATGTATTCAGCATGACCCATCTCATGCGCTGATGCAGAGCTTTGAGGGTTGGATCCTATGCTATGTGATAAATGCTTTTTAAAGTTCTAAGCTTTCCAAATTTAGACCCAGACCATTGTGAGCTGTACTCTGCATGCTTTAGCCCTGCAGGACTTCAGGGTAGGGGGGCATTTGTTAATCCCTATCTCCTCTGTGTAATTAGATGGTGCTGTGGGATCCTGGGCTGGGTGGAGCATCACGAAGTTAATAGATCTCTTTTATCACAGAATATGTAAACCATTCTCTGAACACTGCCCTTTGAAGACTTCCAGAGGTGTATGCCCCATTAAACAAAAATAAAGACAATGGAACTGGTTTCAGTATCTTTGTTATTTTGGCATTATTTTAAGATTTTTGGTGGGTTATATCATGAGAGTAAAAACATCAGTGTGTATTGCTTATTATAAATCTGGAAGTGCTGTGGTTTCTAAATGGCAGGGTAATGGACTTGGGAGGTCTTTAACTTTTCTGAAATGGATATTTTAAAAGCTTCATATGTATTTGTTGAAATTTTAATGAAATATATCAGTTTGGTACTAGATGTCAGTTAGAAACAGATGAAGCATTAAACACGTCCCCTCCTGCCAAGGTATGGTCTGATAACCAAAGAGTTCAGGTAAAACTGAAAGGAATTTATGTCAATCTACTTGGGTGCTAAGTTCATTTCAGGCTTGAGTTAGGAGTACTTGATGCAAGCCCAGAGGCAGTGTGTATGTGCATGTGTGCTTTTAGGGATTTGCAGCAGTTCCAATGACAAATGTTTTTGTGTTGCTTTTTGAAATTACCTTTTTTAAGGCACATCTAGAAATGTAACCCATTGACTGATCTGCAGGTACCTTTTATAGCTACCTTCCTTTCTTGCCAGGTTATCAGATCGGGGTAAAATTAAATGGGGTTTTTTTGTTGCTACTATGTTTTCACAAGTAGCAGTCCTTTATTGCATTGTGGGTTTATTGGGTGAGCTTTTGGGCTTTTTTAATGCAGTGTCATGAAGAGGAGAGTATATAATTGTTCATGATTCCTTTTTAAACAACACATTTCTCTTATCTCTGTAATTTATTTTTAAAACTATCACCTGGAGATAGTCTGGCTTCACTGGGAAATAAGAATTGACTTCAAGGCAATAGTTGTTCATATATTTGTTCAAAGCCACTCACTAATGGGCTTCAGTTTGATTTATAAACCAGCTCTCTCTTATCATACAAACTTTAATAGTTAGCTTTTGTTCATGGAGAACTGAGTGAGTGAAGTCAGTTTTCACTGAGACAACACTACTGAAATAACAAAACGGACAAGCTATGACTGAAAAGAGCCTTAAATATAAATGTTGTGATTGTGACGAGGGTAATGTTTGAATTTATAAAGGAATTTAGATAAGCAATATGATGTAATGCTTTCAGAATTTAAAAGAAAATAATTTTCTTTTTAGACCAAAGGATTCTGGGTAATTGGTTTGAATATCTGAATAAGAACATACAAAGTTTGTGTGAAAGAACTGTAGAACCCCAATGAGCCAGTTTTAAATGATTGGGGAAGTAGTATGCACAGGCTCAGCAATTCCATAGTTAAAGAATTTTGCAGCCTTTGGGACTTTGATGATCATTGTGCATTTCTGGACGTTATTTTCCTGCTTGGTTTTCACTTGCAGTGGTTTTCAGGTGCATGTGTCACTGTGCATGTCTGTAGAGTGCATGGAAGGTTCCAGACTGAGAGTTTGAGTTCTAAAGTCCATGGTCAAAGGTTTTTAATGGAGATTGCAGTGGGCAACAGCTCTGATCCAGCAGAGATCAGCTGCAGTGCTGCTGAGGGCTGGACTGAATTTGGTGTGTTAAGGATCTGGGGGTTTCAGTGGAGAGCTCTCCATTGCTTTTTTGCTTTGAAAAGTGGATTGGAGCTTAGGGATAATCTCTATATTAACTGGCTTGAGGAGCTTTCTCTGGATGATCCTATCAGCTTGAGTAGATGCATAAAACTTGCATATGTACATGGCATATATGGGTATAAAACCCCCACAAATAACATCTAAGATAGTTGCTATTTTTCTGCCTTCATAAGGAATAACTGAACAATGAAGTCCTTGGTAGTAACCTTTGGAAAATTGCCTTTGGTTGGTTGTGAAAGTATTTTAAGTTGCAACGTTGACACAATAATAGTAAGTGTTGTCAAATTGGTCCTGGCATTTCCAGGGATAGCAAAGTATTTCTGCAAATTTCTATTTCAGTCCTAATTCCTCTGTATAGCACAGGATGTTACCAGACTCTGGAGTGAAAGGAAGGCATGGAGCTTTGAGTACTGGGGACTCTGTTTTTGGAATGATTAAAACTGTATGCAGATACCCCCGCTTGGTCCAAGAGGAGTTTGAGTCCTTGCTCCTTGCAAACACAATGCTTTTATCTACATTTCTGCTTAAGTAGGTGCTGAAATAAAGATGAGTACAAGCAGGATGGAAATGTACTGTACGTGGCACCTCTCCTGTAGGACAGGAACAGTGCTCCAGCAGCAGGACTAGGGACTGATACCAGGGTCCTCAGCCTAAAGGCTGGGTGCTGCTGCTCCTGAGGGAACAAAAATAGCCATGGAAATTAGTGGGAGCTCATGTTAAAGATTGTAGGATATGGATCTATATTTTTTGATTCAGAAAGGCGATAGGGTTTCCTGTAATATGAGAAGAAAGACAAAACTGTTTCTCTTCCAAAGTCCCTTGACTATGGAGCTTGGAGAACTGTGGCTCTAGTACACCTATAAAAATACATAGCAGGGAAATGAATCAAGATGTAATCTTTTAAAAATGAGGAGGTTTTGTGGTACCTTTCAAAGGCATGGTGGAACAGACTGACAGGGAAAAAATCCAAACCATGTATTGCACCTAACTGCTGAAAAATTTGGGGTGGGATGACTCATAGTGATAGGGATTAGAGTTTTCTATTCCAGAATTATTGGTTCAAAGTGAGTAGAGACACTGTACTTCTGTGAAAGAATTGGAGGAGAATGAGAAAGTGATTTCTATCCCCTTAGATGCTAAAAAGAAGAATCAATACTAAATTTTTTATGCTACCTTAGAGTTTGTAAACTTCTAAGTTAAAAGAAATATACTTAAATAAGTATTCTGTTTGAAAGCTGAATTTGCCAAGATTCTTTAGGACCCTTTTCTCTTTTTATGTTTTCCTTGTTTATGGTGAAGGGTGAGGTAACATTATTGACTTCAGTTTATGGCATCAAAATTTTCTCATCTTTCCCTTTGGAGAAGAGTTTACAGTTTGTGTCTTAGACTCACAGACATATAAAAATGTAGTAATGCTTTTGGTTCACTTCACAGAGCACATGCACTAATAGGCACACCCTTACTCTGACAGAGCTCCATATCAGATTCACACTGGCTGCTGATTGCCACAAGGCATCAGGGTGCCCACAGTGGGTGCATGTAAGAGCAGAGCAGAAAGAAGGCAAAAGAGCTTCTCACATCAGGTGATTCTGTGCATAGTGTGGAAAATTCTTGAGTATTTTTACTTCATGGAGTAAGGGTCCTTCACTGCTATTCTGTCCTGGCTTACTGGAGTATCTCTGTTAGGAGGCCTGGCACTGGGCAGGGCTGAATGCCTTCTCCAAATTCAGAGATGAAATGCGCTCATGTTTCACTCCTGCTTTATTTTTATATATGACGTTACGTGGCTTCATAGGAGAAAACAAAGCAGGAACCATCCCTGAAAACCTTTTTTTTTTTAATAAGCTTCATAACATCACAATTTACTTCTTGGGGGGATGGGGGGAAATTTAAAAGTAAGACTACCCTCAAAATTCCTTTCCTCATGTGTGAGCCGTGATGTAACGAGCGCATAGGGTTTTTAAAATAATTTATCATGCAGTAATTGTCATCATTCCCATGCTTCATTTGTCTCTATAAGATTAGGAAGCAGTGGCATTCTTTATGCTTAATGGCACAAACAATTATAGCACTGACTTGGCACTGGTTTGCTGCTTTGGCTGGCCCTGATGCTGCTGGTTTTGAAATTGGCTGCAAAGCAGCCTGTGGGACCGATGCATAATCGGTCGTCTGTTGGCGCGTGGTTCTGGACAGCGTTTTTCCTTTGACTCATCTCTGATTGCAGGGAATCTGCTATTGGCTGCAGCAGACTGGGGATATGGCTGTGTGCAAGTTCCTCATGAGCTGTATGCAAAGTCCCTTTTATGGCAAAAGCAAATAGTTTCACATATAACAGGAAAATATGCACCATCCCAATTTACTTTTTCATTACTCCTTGGGCTTTCTTTCTGAATTTAATATTATAAGCTCTTTCTAATGTTCCAAGTTCCAAATCTGTGTGACTGGGTTTTGCCAAATAGTGCTTATACTGTGCTTAGACATTATGCTGCAGAAGTTGAGGCTGAACCAAACTAGCATCCTTGCAGTATTCTTCTGTGGCTGAAATGACTTCAGCCTCTGAAAGTGTTTCTTGGGGAACATAGTAAGAGCCCAAGCAAGGAAATAGGAGGAGACAGGCCAGATCATTAATATTGTAGTGCCTTCCTTTGTAGTATATTTATGGTTCTCCTGAGGCAGGGACCTTTGGGAGTTGGAGAGTCCATCAGTTTTGGCAACCACGTTGGCTTGAAAATGGAGATAGTTGCTGAAGGATTTATGGAGAAGATCAGTGTTCCTATCTGACCATCTCAGAATGTCAGTGCTGCCCCCTCAAGTGGGCATGGCTTTGTAAACTTCTGCTATACCAACATTTATACCCTTGAACTGTCTGTGTGTGATTACAAGACACATCTGGCTGTCACATCTGTGCAAAGCATAGTGCAAATAATTATGTGTAGTAATACTTAAAGCACAGAGAAAAATGCTATTTATTTCTGTGCTGGAGGTATGGAGGGCTTACCTGTGAGATGTAGGGAGGAAATCTGGGAATACTGAACTGTGGCTTCAAGAGCAGCATTCACATAGTATTTTCTGAGGGAAAACTCAAAAATTTTGTGTGGAATTGGAAAACAAAAAATGAAGTAAAGAGGCTAGTAGAGGCACAGTCAGCATTCATAATGTCTTCTCACTTGTCATTTTATTACTGTGCACTTTGACTCCTGTGCCTTGATATCTCCTGCCTGAACCTGTGTGGAACTGTCTGACTGAAAAGCAAAACCTGTGGACACCTAATGATGTAGCAGGAAAAAGAAAAATCCCCTCCTCATCTATTTCTGTGATTATCAACTTCAGTCCAGTTTTAAAAGCCTTTAAAGAGCTGTTAATATGGGAAATATGGCCTTTTAGTTGTACTCACTAACCCATCAGCTTCTCCAAAGCTGATACCCACTTTTCCCTTTCTGAATTTTTGCTTGCCCTGATAACAGCGCTCTGCAGCGATGCTGGGCTTACCAATGAGGCTGGTTGCATTTTTCTCTCTTGCTGTCTGACTTCTGCTGTATTTAAAAATATCTTTTCACCAGTCTTAGGTGTTGATTTCTGTCAACTTAATTTTAATGAGTCTTGTGTCAATATATTGTGTCATTTCTTGAAACTTGTACAGGTTTTTGTAGTGAATGTTTACCACAGATACAATTAATTCCAAGCAAGCAAAAACCTTTCAAATTTGAAGGATTATATACTATTAATTGTTTTCCAAGTTAATAACACTAGATATTATTTTATGTTTGGAATACCCTGATTGGTTTTACAGAGCAAAAGTGGTTGAATTAATGATATAGTGCAGTGTGTTTAGGCAAACACACAATGGCTGGGGAGGATCTGTGGGGTTTGCTGCATCCAGAACTGCTTGGGCTCTTTGCGCAGGGATGATTGTATTGAGCCATAACGATTCCAAAGCTGCAATTACTGCACAATGAAAACATAGCCCTTTAAAGTTATTTGGGTGGATACTTGTGCTCTGTGGACTGAGCTGTTACTAGAGCCTGGAAGTTGTAAATGCAGTGTTTAAACCATGCTGTGTATTAACCAGCTTGTTGTATCCATTTTCTCTCAAGTGCAAGAGAAGCCAAGAAAGCTTTCATTAAAGAAATTGTTCTGCTAATTGAAGGTGGAATGAAGTAGTGTGAAGTAATAATTTGGCTTTGGTTTGCTATACAGCAGTACCTCCTGGAATGACCTGCTGTCAGGTTGTGCAGGAGCTGGAGCTACCAGCGGACATGTGAGAAGCATTTTTCATAACTGAGTGGCAATGACAGAACAATCAGTGTTGCTAATGCTCATTTATTATTTTAACTCTCCAAGTGCCTTCCAGCACATGGACTGCTTCTGGTGCTGTCACTCTGCCCATTAGAGCAGCAGCTCTTTAATAGTCTGAGCAGAAATCACTCTGCCTGCTTGGTGCCAGAGGAGATCCTGTTCAGTGCTGTCTTATCACTCTCTGACGTGGTGGAACAATACTTCACCCCAGTCAGGGATGTTTAAGATTTGAATAAGGTCAGGAAATTCTTGAAAGTGAAATGAAGGAAACCTTAATTTTTGCTTTTGAGACCAGAGATCAGATTTCAGGTTATTCTAAAATGAATGTGCCTGAAGCATGTTGTTGTAATTGCTTTCATGTTAGTAAATGATGGTATTTTCAGAAGACCACAAAATACTGAGGATACTGGAGGGGGGAGCCCTGGTTCACATAAAATTTATTCTCAGTTAAGTGCCTCTTCCTGCTAGCTGCCCCCAGCTCTGTCCCCAGGCTGGGGCACACACTGTGTGTGAGGGGAATAGCTGTGCACCACATCCTTTCTACGAACACCTCCTGTAACCCACTGGTAGCTGCTGAAACAGCTGGAGTTAAAACTGCATCACTGCTGTGCTCAGGAAACCCTTGTTCCTTCTAGTGACCCCCTTATTGCTCTTATTGTAGAATTGAGCCTTTATTTCTGTTTTTCCTTTCATCTGAACTGTTTTCATCTTCTATTGATGAAATGGGCTATAGCTGAAGCTGTATTTCTGTCTGGAATGCTGTTTAATTAGAATAAATGATCCAGTGTGTACGTAAGGGTATTTTTCTTTAATAAATCTTTTCTCCATGTGTATATTCAATGACAAAACTAATTAGGAATGACAAACATGTAATTCAGTAGGTTAGAGGGAAAGATTTGTAATGCCTCTTGTACTGCTTTTCATAGCCAAATTGTGGACACTGTGGGTTCTTTGTTTGCTCTGTCACCTTGAAGTTCAGCTTACCAAATTTAGCTCGGCATTCTTGTGTTTTTGTAATTTGTGCTGTTGGCCATCTCAGGGTTCTTATTTCAATTACATTTTTATCTCACTGGTTCTTTTTTTATGAAGTCAGCCTCCTTATAAAAGTTAATTTTAATTAACTCAAGTAATAAAGAAGTTATGGAAACTGTAACTGAGATATGGTAACATAAATTTTCACTAAAAAGTGCATTAAAAGAAGAATGGAAAGTTTATTTCTTTTGCTATTTAATTAAAAGTTAAGAATCAGATGTGCAAGCTGAAGGGAAAAAATATAACATGCTTAATAGAGTTGAAATGAAATATTCTGTACTCTCTTCATAGTTTTTTTGTTGATGTGGGGTTTTTTTTGTTGTTTTCTTCAAGTTATATAACTTTCCCCATCAGCTTTTTCATTCTTTTCTGTCTGAAGTGATGCATCACACCTGCTTCTGATGCCCAGGGACAGCTGTTTCTCATTTTCTTCCATTTAAGAAATAAATGTTGCCATTGGAGTCAGTTGTGAAACTTGTAGGGACTTTCTGGTATAGGTTTAGGCTTTTGGGAGTCTCAGCCTGGCAGTGCTATAATTTTCCTGGGCCCTTCATTATTCCTGCAAGCTGTCACACTCACTGCCCTGCTGTGCCATGCTCTGACCCAGACACTCCTCTGTCTCTTCTGTACAGAGCTGCTCTTGTTTACTGTTTTAAACATCTGTGTTCTTTTCCATCTTCTCACCACTCACAATGGAATATAGTTCAGCTTTTTCTATAATACCCCAATTTCCTTCTCTGTTCCCCCATATCAGACACAGCCAATGATGAGGGGGACACTGGAGGTGTTACTGCTGTCCCACAAGTTCCAGCACAAGTATGGTGTAGAGCTGAATGAGCAGGAGGAGCCTGGTGCTGTACAAGATGCTCTTTCTGCTCTAAGCAGCATTAGGCCAGAAGAGTTGCTGTGTCCTGGTGCCAGGGCTGATATTCTTCCCTCTCCTGGAGTTTCTTCAGCCCTTTCTCCCCTGTGCCAAGGGCACCTCTGTACACTCCCCTGCAAGCACAGCTCTTATGATGAGACCAAGACACCTCTCATGTTTGTCTCTAAGCTGGACCTACCTTAAAATTTCCTGCAGGTAGTAAATCAGTTCAGCTACCCCAGTAAATTTCTCTGGAGAGAAGCCAAGGGAAGGAATCAACATGGTTTATAAACTTTCAAAATACATACTAAGTACTTTTCCCCTTAACTTTTGGTGATTTACTTCTATTCATTGTTAATAAGTTAATGTGGAGAAACATTGGGATTGGTGCCAAACATCATCAGGAACATAACCCAGAGCAATTTTTAAGGGCGCAGCTTTTAAACAAGCTTCTGGAAGAAGCATTATTTGACAGTACAAAAGTGAAATAACCCAGTTTGTTATTTTAATCTCGTATCTCTACTTCTGGTGTTCTGTCTTGTGGATGATTTGCATTCAGCTGAGGCTTTGGCTGATGGGTTACCATAAATGGCTCAAAAACAGATTGTTCCACTTACATACAGCAATTTTTGTGTGTAATTAGAATAAAGCCAGGCAACTTTCTGAAATACCTCTTTTCACCTGATTAAACTTGGAGTCATTGTTCCTGAAATAAAACAGTTGGCTTTTTAGGAGTCCATGGGCTTTTTCCTCCATGAAAGATAGGAGTCACTGTTCTTTGAAAAAGGCATTTCTTGAATAAGAATATTTTTAAAAATTTATATGAACTCTTGTAGGTGGGAATTTGAAATTAACTGATTTGTATATATATATATATATATAAAATATTAAATCCCAAAGTATGCTTTGAAGACCAGTGATGGTCTTGGTAAAAAGGAAAAAAAAAATTAGTTTTTGCTCTTGCTTATTTTGATGACCAGGGAGAGACACTGTAGGCAGTTGTACAACTGATTTTTCATGGAAAACTGAATACCATTCTTGTACAATTTATCCTCTGAATGAACATTAGTAGCAACCTTGGTAACTGGCTCAGAAGTTCAGCTGAAGTTTGGGAAGACTAAGCCAATATATTCTGGGTGTATGCAGAGCAAGAAAGCAAATAGCTTTTTGGAGTAGTTTATTTACCCTTGTCAGATGAAAAGACAATGCAGCAAACTAACAGCGCAGTCCCTGATGTGTGGCTCACAGCACAAGCACAGGAAGGATTATTAGAGGCTTTCCCAGGCTGTGTCACTTGGGTATTACAGCCCTACCTCACACATGGAGAGAACACTTGTTGTTCTCACCACCTTGCCAGACAGTCGTGGCGCTTTATTCTGCACCAGTTTGCCCCAAGATGTGCTGCTTGCTGAAGGCCTCCAGGGGGGTTCAGCACCGTGGTCTGAGAGGCTGCAAATCTCTCTCACCTCGTTACTATTGCAGGGAAGATGTGGATGATGGAGAGCAGACATAGCTAACCTCTGAGCATGTTTGAGAAATCTCCTTTTTTGGGCTGGGATAGGGTCTTCTCCTGACCCAGCAGCATGAGTTAGTTAAGATTGAAAACCAGAACAGACAGGACTTGTAAAAGGGTTCCTGCTGTCTGCTTGTTTTCCTACCATTCTGGTGAGGCCTCACAACAAAGTGACAGCTGCTTGTGTGCCAGCCCTCATTTATAGGTAAACTGGTGTTGTATCACTGTATGAACTCCTAGAAGAGTCTTCACAGCCCAGCAGCTCTGCTCTGGGGCTGAGTGAGCTTGCTCCTGGTGGCTGCAGGGTAGCAGTCCATGACTGCAGTGCTGAAAAATTAATGTCAGAATAATTCATTTTCAGAAAATGCAAATTAATCCAAAGTAAATCAAGTTCATGGAACAGAAGTCTAGGTAGCAGATAACTGATAGAAATTTCCTGTGGGATTCCCTTCTCTGTGGGAGGTTGCTGTACATTATAGGAATAGAAATGTTGGGTTTTTTCAAAAAGGCACATAAAAAAGAAGGTTGAAAACAGTTTAAAGAAAATAAGAAACATCTGTCTTTCTCCTCACCCTTTTTTGTGTAGGTTATTAGCCACTTCCCTGCTAAAGCAGATTGTCATATTTTACTCTTTTTTTTGTGTGTGTGTGTGGTGGTTTAATATGGAAAAGCACTGGCCAACTGCAAGCTGTTACTGCATTTTAGTTTTTGTGTGTGATAGCATTTGGAGAGAAAAAATGAAGACAAGAAGCTTACTCTTTAAAGTTTATAACCAAACTCTGAATCTCCAACTTGGTTACTTATGGCAGCTTTCTTCAGATTTCTTCTCCAGCTACATTCTTATTGACCATTTCAGCTGCAGGTAAATATTTCCCTTTAGCTGATGGTCATCTTGGAACAGGCAGAGGATGTTGCTGGAGCATGTCTGAAGGCACAAGAGAAGAGCAATGAGGCCATTCCACCCTGGGCAGCTCTCCAGAGGAAGTATTACACACTTGGCTTTCATGCCCTGATATGTGAGACCTTGTGATTGGACTACTCAAAGTGGTAAAACTCCAAGTGTGGTTTTAAGTACAGTTGGTTTTGCACTGGGCAGCATTGGACTGTGTTAGCTGTAAAGGGTATATTGCAGTGATATTATTTAGTGTCTAATTAGCATTTTCTCTCAGAGGTTATTGACTGGACTATCTCCATCTGTCTCTTAGGTGAGTGTTACATCCACATCAACTTTTGAAACACAAACCTGCCTTGTGTGGGGCCAGGATTAGGTGCACATAATCTCACTTATTGTTTGGGAAACTGAGTCAGGAAGTTACTTAACTAAACACTTGTAGCTGCTTCTCATCAGGCATCAGAGGAGGCGCCTGGACCCCAGATCTTCTGTCCTAAACACTTGTCCATGCTGCTGGTGTGCTGTCACCTAAAGGCAGCTTCCCTTCAGAGGGATGTTTGAGCTTTACTATGCTTCGATGCCCTCTGCTGCTCTGTTAAAATACTGCTGTCTCCTCACTGTCTGTGGAACATGGGTAATTTTGTTCTACACTTTTTTTTCCTATAAATTAATTGGCCTGTTAACTCCCCTGGTGAGAAGTTGCTCGTAACAAGGATTAGAATAAGGGACATAGAGTGTACTGAAAATTACCTTCTTTGAAGACATTTCTTCACTTCTGAGATTCTGACATGGTTCAGACTGAGATAATGAGGTTTTCTTGTTTTATGGGAAAGGTAGATCATGTAAATGTACATAAAAGTAGTTTTTATTGCTGTTTTATTAAGTTTTTGCCTATACAACGTATAGGATCTGATATTCAAAAGTACAGAGATTTCAGATTCCTGAAATCAGGAGCTATAAATTTTGACTTGAGAGCTTGAAGTTATCTATGAATTGCATTGTAGATGCTTATTCTTTTCCTGTGGTTTTGTTGGTTTTGGTTTTAATTTTTTTGATACTCCCCTCCTTTCCTCTAAATTTTTTTGTTTTATACCAGTTAAAACAAAAAACTGGATCTAGTTTGGTAGATCCATCTCCTGGTTACTCCTGTTCTCTAGAAAGAAGCCTTAAGGGTATAAGCCATTAACCTACAATTGGGGGCCTGTTGTTGCTCTATGGTTCCAGCTGCAGTGATTTTTGTTAAAAATCTGTGGGTTAAGATTCCTTCCTGCAGTTTCAGTTTCTTTAGTGGTTCTTTCTAGCTGTCAGGAACACCCATAATAAAATGCTACATTAGACTTGGTTTTCCATATTATTAAGATAGTCACAGAAGTTGAAAGGAAAAGTGCTATTAGGTGATGTTTGTGACCGTATGTATATTCAATTAATCCAGTTTTGCCTCAAGCCAAGCGGTTGTTCTTTGTGCTTTGTGTCAGAATTGTGTGCCCAGTGTCTCATTTGAATTTGTCCAATTTCAGCTTCCAGTGGCTGGTTTGTTACACTGTCCTACCGTTCATAGATATAAATAAACTTCTAGTACCTGTCGTTTGCTTATGGGGAGATATTTGCAATACTGTAATCCTGTGTTCTCTCTGTTCATGAAAGTCCATAGGGGAGACATTGTCTTGTCCCTTAGACCATTTTTATTATTACTTTATGGACCTTCAGATTTTCAAAAACTTATAAAAATGTAACAACCAAAATTGTGGAGGGCTTTTAAAAATCAGTTTTTAAAAATCACCATTTGTAAGTGCAGTTGTAATTATTTTCATATTCTTACTGACTACTGAGTGCTCACCTTAGCTGTTTTTATTTATTAATTAGTAATTGTACCTAGTTCCTAATTTCCTTTGTTGATTTCTTAATGAGAGTTACTTGAAATCTGCCACTCACATTCATATGAACTATTGATTATGTAGATCTTGTTTTTAAAGCTATGCCTACTAGATCAAATGCTGTCCAAACGTTAAACAGTTTTATAATTACCACTAAGCTTCCCAGCCATACCTGATATCAGAGTGTGGCATCAGGTTTATTTGACAGGATTGCTTCTCTGTTGGCATGCACAGCAAAGTTTTCTTGCTTCTCTGCTTATGCTCTTCTGTTTGTGAGAAGTTCATGATTTCCCTTATCTGTATGGAGCCATTACCTTGGCACAGAAAGTGAAGGCAATTTATAATTCTGTTTTTAAGATAGGCTGTCAGCAAATCCTGTCCTGACCACTCTTGAGAGTATCCCATACAAAAAATAATTGTTCCTAGATTGGTGATTGATGTAGCAGTACTGATAAAAGTTACATTGTTTAAAAGTGTTTATAAATCACCCTGTCCATATGTTCATTTCCTGTAATCTGTCATTATGGTTTCAAACATAATTGTGAGAGACACAAAACTGGCTTCGTAGCACTCAGGAATGAGGTTTGCTTCCATTTGGTCTACGTTGAAAGGTGACTCAAAGCAAAAATTATAATCCTGGAATACCATGTATGTTACAACAGGATATCTTTGCTCTGTGGTTTTGAATTACTGGAGGGCGTAGTCCGTCTTCAGAGTTTTTCCTCAGCATTGCTGGGATTTATGCAAAGTAACTGGGCCAGTTCAAGGGATTGCTTGGCAGAGAGGACTGTGTTTTTTTAAATACAATTCTTTTTCTCACTTGGGAGGTTAACGTTATGACAAGCTGGGTTTACAGTCAGTGTTGAGTGGGGATTTTGGCTCTGTCTGACACAGAGGACTACTAGAGCACTGTGTGGTATGATCACAGCACAGAGCTCTCTGCTCTGTTCCTGAAGATGCTTCCCAGTTTCTCAGCTAGACCCAGAAGCTGAATGAGGGAGCAGTTATTGCAGCAAGACTGAAATCTGAAACACTCTCTTCATGCACCGGTTTTTGCACTGCAAGGGATGGAAAAACGGTTTTGGAGAAGCAGTCTAACTTTTTCTATCTTTTAGTTCTTTGTCAAACTCAGCCAGGACCATGATGGAGGCAGAGGTTTACTCTGTTATAAAGTGCTCTACTCCAGGGTCTTGCTAAAACAGGAGAATAGGTAGAGCATAAATGTTTTTGAAACTCTGTCTCTTGGGTCCCAACCATGACTGGCAGCGAGGTCACCGAACTTCAAACTTTTCTTCCAGTTAAAGATTATTCCTTTAAAGAGGCAAAATAATGCACACAATATTGTCCTCTAAAGCTGCCACACATTCCTCCAGAAGTATTATTGTCTCCACATCCTATCCAATTTTCCTTAATCACGAGTCTTGTTAAGGAATCTGTCCTTTGCCAGGCTTCATCAAACTATAGGAGCCTCCTGTTCTGCATAGTGGACAAGGATAACATTTGAACTAAGTATGGAAAATCAGGAAAGTGGTTTTTTCCTTTCTGCCTTATTTTTTTCCTTAGTACTTCTCTGTTGTCTGGGTAAATTTTCAGCTCTCTCACTTTGTATAAAGGGCTTGTACTGACAGACTGAGATCCTTTACTGACATCTGTGTCAGTTAAATAAAACACTTCCTTATTGCAAACTTGTTTGGAAGAAGCAGATTTGAATGAATTCATAAATGCAAAAAATGTGTCATATAAGAGACACATGCAAATTGTCTGTACTGGGAGATTTGATTTTATGAGCTTAAGAACTAAGGAATCACTTGGGTCCTGAATTAGGATTTGGGGATATAATAAAAATTGTTAGCTATGCAATTGAAAAGTATCCCTTAAGTCCAACTCAGGATGTGCTTCTCTCTCTCCATTTGAAAAATTGGAAAGAAAGGACATACTTGAGTTGTGTTGCTCAGTAAAGCAGGAAGAGTAAATTCTATTGCTGGTGTTATAAGAGGTCAGAGTATATGATCAGCACATCTTTCTTCTCAAGCAGCATATCAAGACTTTATTCCTGTTTTCTAACAGAGAATTTATTAGCTGCTTCAGGCATTATGTTCATGCATTGCATCAAAATGGGTGTGATGATACATTTCAGTGCTCTTTGATTTGTCAATCCCTTTATGAGCATTTTAAAGTTATAATTTTAGAAGAGCTTTCCTTTAAAAACATGATCAGTTTTACTGTTAATTAAGGAACTTTCTCTTGGGAAAATTGTTGGTAGTGTCTAAACAGTTACATGCCAACAAAATTGGATTTTTGTATTTTCCCTCAATGCATCTCTGACTTAGATTTGTATTCACTTTGTATGTGTGCAGATACAGTTGAGATCTGCTTTTAATTACTGGATAGGATTTTCAAATCAGAAATGCAAACACAAGCACACAGCTTTTTAATCATATGTAAGTCACCTTTCAAAAACTGTCAAGGAATCATATTTTTAGAAGCCTATTATTTGTATAGACACAAGTAATGCAATAGCTCAGTCTTTGAGATTATGAACATGGTTATGATGAGAATATTCTTGGCATAAGTCAGGAGTATTATATAATAAGGAAACAATGTCTTTTTATACTTTTCTTCCAAAACATTCCCTAGTGAGAACTAGGCGAAAAAAACCCCATAGGATTGCCTATGAATAGATCCCCTTGCAACATGATAACTTCAGCCAAATTACACAAAGTAGATTTAAAATCCTTCTCATGTTTTCATAGTTATGTTTTAAAACCCTCTGTTGGCATCTAATATGAATTCTGATTGTGTAACTGTAAGACCCAGACAAACAATGTACAGATGGTATTAAACTCTCCCTCTAGCAGTATGGATCCCTAAAAGACAGGAGACCCAGTTGTCAAAAACAATAAACTATTTGAATGAGGTAAAATAAAAGCAGTGGGTTTAATCTGGATTTACCTGGTGCCCCAGAATGTACAGAAAAGCAGCGCTGAGGCTGAGGAAAATGTCTTTGGCTCAGTAGTGCTATAGGTTTATGAGTGTGTACACCACAACTGTAAAGCCTAACTTAAGGTCAGATCCTCTGTAAGGCAGCTTGCAGAAAGGTCAGTGCCCTGCCGTAAAAAGAGGTGTCAGAAGGGCAGGGGAGGGACTGGCCCCTACAACAGTTCAGATTCAGAAAATAGATGAGTGGTGGGTGGGTGGTTACCCCTCTTCAGTCCCTTTGCTTCCCCTGGGACTTTTGCAGCTCCCCAGGATCACACAGAATAGAGCCCAATATCTTCCACATGGCCATGTGCAAATGCTGAGAGCTGAGGTGAAGCAGTGTGAAGATGAATGTGGCTAGAGCAGCTGCTGTCTGTGTTTATGATGTTTCCTAGTGTTTCATGAACAGTTTCTAAAGAAAGCTGTTAATCCATGGTCACCAAGAGAATGAGAAAATATATTGGTACAATAGGTGGTATTTATAGTGCAGATGAGGATTTGGGAGTTCAGTTAATGATCTAAATTGGGCAGGAACTGTTCATCAGCAAGCTTAAAAGCCCCAAAAGAGAAGTAGCTTTTGGGTGTGCAATATATCTGTTTCCAGACAGACCATCTGGGAATAGGTATGTATAGCCAGCCTCCAGAACACAGAAGACTTGATTCATCCAGGCTGCGTTTATATTAAATAAGAAACACAAAGTTGATTTGTGATAAAAGAGTAGAGCAAAACAGTAGTTAGATGATTTGGAGGATGCTGCCTAAAGTGGGAAATATATAGTGAGATAACGTGTTTTGGAAGAGGCCTCCCTCTGGCAGGCCCAAACCAGGACACACATCTTGGAAAAAGCAGACAGCTGAGTGATGGACCTTGTCTCTGAGCCAAATATGAGATGTTGCAAGGCCTGTGGATTAAAACAGTGCAGGCCTTTTGTTACTTTTGTATCCTTAATCCTGATTGCTTCTTTAGAGTAGCCGTACCTTAGCCCTTCTCCCCCAGCACAGTACAGATCAAAGGGAGAATGGCTCTGGAGGACACCCTGGTCTGTACTTGGCTTCCAGGCAGGATCAAATCCAAGTGGGCTGTTCCTGGTGGATATTTGTCCAGCTTGTTTTTAAATCTGTCGACCAGGATTGCAAAGCCTTCCAAACCCAGCATTTCCCTGTTGTTGTAGCTAGCTTCCCTTACTGTTTGTTATTCTTATCTAGCTGCTGCTGTGGCTTTGAACATACAAAGGGGAAAGGAGAATGAGATCACAAGCCAAATTTATACTTTTACCATTATCTCTAGAAGAGATCTTTTTTGTAGAGATAAAGAGATCTGTTTGTCATCTCTACAAAGGCTAAGAAGCTTGTTCTTTATTTTTCAACCCCCGAGTTGCTACTTAGATAATTTTTAATAGAGTTGAATGGTGTGCATGGAAAAACAATGGAATTTATAGATGGTAGTGCATCAGTGAGGAAAAACATGGGTGCTTGGTCTGCCTTTGTGCTCAGCAAGATAAATATGAGGAACTAGTTATGTTGTGGTTTTGAGTTGACTGATAAATGGTGAACAAGACCTTTCTTGAGGAAAAAAAGGCCTCTTTTGAGGAATCTATTTTAAGAAGAGAAATAAGTAACGCCATAAAATGTGGAACATTTAAAAGTGTTTGAAATTTGACAGTGGATAAACTCGCATAAAATCTGTTAACTGTGTGTTGTGGACTGCACAGCTCATTGATCTCCTGGAAAGCTTCACTTAATTAATTCAGCTTTATATATTTCAGTGGAAAAAATGTGTGCAACCAAGCAGGAAGTTGTTTCAGGCTTTCAAAATCAATTTGAATATGGAATATGGGAAAAGACATAAAAGATATCTCCCTCTTCCATGCCAAAAAAGGAACTTTGCTATGCTAAAGATGTTGGAAAAAACACCATTTAAAATCTATTTGTGTGTGTGTAAAATCGTATTCTTAAGTGGATCTTTTTTAAGGGTATTTGAAGAAGTATAATTTTAGAGTCTAAACAAATACTTTATAGCCAGGGGAGACTGGTAAAAGAAATGAAGTTGAGAAAAGTATGTAGGAGATTTTTCCCCTCTTCTTTGATCTTTATCTGCCCATATGTGTAAGAAATCACATCCCCATCTGTAGTTTGGCTGTATCTGACATGGAATTCAGGGGTTCTTGTAGGTCCTACACAAAACCCAACCAAGTGAGTGAGATACTTTCCATCAGATTCAATGGCTTTTATATCAAGCTTTATTCTCTAAGTGCCTGACAGTGATAGTCTGGTTAACTTTCATTTACCAGAGTATACAGCAGAATTAAAAACAAAAAAAGGGAATTTATTGGTTAATTTATTTACACAAATTTTCCTTAAGTCCAAATGCTAATAATAAAAGCCAGAACCCACAAAACCCCCCAAACTCCTCCCTTCTCCAAACCCTTCAAATACAAGCAACCAGGGAATTTTATAAATAGATATTCTTACCTTTCCTACAAAAAATTCATGCGGAAGTCCTATCTTGGAATAAGCTATTCATTAGTTGGCTTGGCAGAAGGAACATAATCCAAATGAATGAGCTGCCAAGAGTATTTTTAGTGGTTTTATATGTTGCCCATTCAAATCTTGGAAAATTTCTTCAGAAAATTGGACAAACTGACCACTCATTTTTATGGGCTTTCACAAGATCTGAAAGTGAAAAACAACTATTGTATTTAGCATCTGTTAATGGAGGTTTCAGGCTACAGAACTTGAGAAGGTACTGCTGGGAAGCTAATACAATAACCATAAAATATTGGACTGATAATAGGAAACACTGGCACTGAACAGATATGGAAAGAGTCATTCTAATATTCCATATCCAGGGCTGCTGCCCCGTGCCGAGTGCTAAAGATACTGTGGTGAAACACACACAGTAGTAGAGATCTGGAACGAAATCAGAGTCAACTCAAGATAGATGAAATTGTCTTTTTCTCCCATGAATGCTATTCATTGGATAATTCTGCCTTTGGAGAATTAAAAGCCAGGAACTTGGACACAGAAGAGAAGCAAGTTGTGCTAACATTTTTCCAAATGGGGAAATATATGTCTTTACCCCACATGTGTAATTAAGCCCTCATCTTCCTTTATTTGAAGCCAGTGGCTTTTTCTTTTTTCTCTTGCTTCTTTGGGAATTGGATCTAGACCTGTGCTGCCATTGTAACTGTTCCCTAGACAGGTTTTTTTCTCCCCAAGCTGGAAGCTAGACAATCAATAAAAGGAAAACTATTCACCAGATATCAAATGAGTTTCAGTGGATTATATTTTATTTGACTTAAAGTGGAAAGGAATGACAAGAGAATATTACATTTTTAATCCCACGTAAAATACATTTCTGGGAAACTGTTCTCTGCACATGGACCCTTTTTTTTTTCTCTCAGCAGCAGTCTTTTTTTAACCTGTACATAAGTTACATCCAAAAGCTGCCTTCAGAACTTCTGAATATTGAAGTCTTCTTCTGAAGACTTCAATGTTTTTGAATATTGAGGTCTTCTGCAAGATGAGTTTTAGGCAGGAGGTTTTAATGTTTGGGGTTTTTTTGGTTGGTTGATTTTTTTGGATCTTTTAAAGAAATTCTCTAAAAACCCTTCCTGACAAATTTAAGTGTGTTTTGCTGTTTGTGAGGCAACATAGCTGGAGGAAGCTCGAGATGTCAGAATTGGTACAGGCTTTTGACTGTGAATAAGCAGAGATCAAACAGAAGTTGCACCTCTGGTAGAGCAGAAGCAGCTTAAGGACTTGTTTGGCTGGTGCAGGTGCCCACCACGGAAGGTTCCTGACATCTTCAAGCCAGGCTGCCCTGTGTAAAGCAACCCCTTCCAAACAGTGAATGAAACTGCTCTTCAAGGACAGGAAATCAGCTGGAGCCAGTGGAGCTGAGCAAACTTAAAAATTAAATTTGTCTCTAAGTTAAGATGTATAAGAAAAAGAAACACTGAAATTCTGATTTTGGATCATTTATGCCATTGCTTAATATCACCCAAAGATCAGCTCATGGTTGAAGGGGCAAGAACTGCTTTCTCTGAGAAGAAAGCTCATCTGGCTAAATTTGATTTATGCCACAGTTAAGAGGCACCATGATCAGGCTGACAAGTTTTAGAGTTACTTTGGGCAGAATTTCAGTCAGACTGCTTTTCAGTTATAGGCTTAGTAAATCTTCTCCTTCAGTATATTAATTTAAAATGGCTCTTGAAAAAGTGATATCTACCTTAAAAATTGGGGTAAAAAATACATTTACATAAAATAATTCCTTTGAAATTCAAAAGTTATGAATTTGTCTCGATTTATAGAAGTAGAAATTAGGATTCATATAATTGCTGTCATCTAACTATATGGATTTAATATTTTTCCTTTTGACATTTGTTCTGTTGCCTGCTGTATCTGCTCATGGTCTGTGATCTGTTTTGCATTATGTTTATAGAAATATTACCATTAAAAGTGCTACATGTAGTATTAAATAGCAGGGTGAGGCAGGAGACATGAGTGGAATCACTTGTTCACAAATGAGGAGTTTGGATGCCTTGTCTCAGTGATAGGGTATAAATACCTATAATCAAATTATTGGTCTGGCCCTATGGATAATACTGGTATGAAATTGAGGAAGGCAGGAGTGCAATATCCCAATATCCAGGGTTATGAATATTGCAAATTATGGATAGACAAAATGCACAAAAAAGACTTTCCTACACTGGCTGCTCTTGCTGCAGTTTATTCTTCTGTCAGTATTTCCCCTATAAACTCCTTTTATTCATAGGCTTGGCAGTTAGCCATAAAATTTTGCTTCTAGCAGGAACTTGGCAGACAGTGTCTCAAGTTAGGAAAATTATTTTAAACAAATTTTTAAAATGTATGTATTGGGGCTCTTTTAAAAGTTAGAGGTGCAGTAATTTTTTTCTGAGGAAAAGGATTGGTTTCAGTGGTTTTTTCCATTGTAGATTCTCTAAACATTTTCCTAAAAAACAAATTTAAAAAAGTTGTAACCAAATAGTGAAAACATGACTTTTATTTCAAAAGCATGTGTATGAAGGTACTGTACATAAGTGTCAATGACTTGTGTATTTTTAAGTGATGGTTTTTAGGGTATTGCTTTAAGTCAAATACCTCATGTGTCACTGTGATGGAATAAAGCTTGTTTATGATGTTATAAACTGTTAGGGAAATAGCATGCTCAATATGTAATTTTAAATGCCCACACTCCCTCTTGATTTACTTTTCCATAACCTGCCTGTAAGTTTTGTGCACAAGAGTCTTGGAAAATCAGCTCTTCAACAAGTTCAGCACAATGCAATAATTAATAGGCTGTGTGAGCAAGTGGTGCCATTATGTCAATCTGCTGTAGGGGGGAGTGCACTTGGGTTGTGTGAGCATTCAAGGGAGCAGAACAGCCTTTCCCATTCTTCAGTTTGCTGTGGTGACCTGGGCAAAGGCCACCTGGGCCACCACAGCAACCACAAATCAGCAGGAGAGCTTGTGATGGTGGATGTGGCTCTTACAGCTCACCTGTAGGCTGAGAAACAAGTCCCCCCCTGCTCTGCCCTGTCACTTTTCTCCTGCAGTGAGCTGTAAATTTGCTGCCTGACTGATTTTAGTCTGGAGGTTCAGTCATTGACAGCATTCCTGCCATAGCTCTCCTTAGCCCGAATGGCTTCCTCAAATACTGCCAAGTGGGTCTCCATCAATTGAGCACATCAAGAAGGACATGTGGAGTCCTAAACCAGCACAGGAATTTTATCAGAAGGAGATGGGTCTGTGATAGCTGCCTGACCCTCAGGAGAAATGCACAGGGTTTCTTTTTGTTTGCACTGTTTTTTTTTACATGGAAATCTTTATTTAAAAGCATTGAAAAATATGTAATCACAGAAGTAGGATTGCAATTTCATATGACATCAGAATATGGGAAAAAAACCCTGAAAAATCTTTCCTCAACAAGAAAGGTTTTGCATATTTGACAGTGGCACCAATGTGGTCCTGTGTGATCTTTGAAAGCTGATGGTCCTCTCCTTTCACAGACATAAGGCCCACATTCTCATCTGTGTTTCTCTTATTTTTCCACTGCATGCACTGAAGTGAGACCAGTTTTAAAAAGTGCATGGTAAAGCATTTAAAAGAACCTTCATTTGGATGTTTGCAAATACATTTAATAAGTTAATTCAAAAAAATAATGCCAGATATACTTCCCAGAAATTGGAATCTCTTTTTCTATTATGCACCTGAGGCATTCTGCATGTTGGACTCTGGCTGACCTGTCACACTGTTTGTGCTGGATGGGGAACATGTGGTGTGCTGTGTGAAGGTGGAAAAACCCACTGGATCCAGGCGCAAATTTTGAATATGCATTCAGTAAAGCTTTCATGCATTATTACTGTTTTATGAGCTCCAGGAAATACATGGACTGGTGTTAATGCAAATTTTTAAGTAGGCCCAGAGATAATGAACATATCCAAATGTCTTGGAGATTGTCTTCCCCCTCACCTACTGTACATACCCATATTGGAAAGGGCAATGTTTAGAGTTGCAAAACAGGAGGTGAAGAGCTCTACAAGGTGCATGAAAATCTGCCTTTGGGCACTGAGGTAAAATTCTCAGCTGCACAACTCTCACAAAGCACTTCATCCTTCTTCCTGAGGTCAGATTTCATCTGTAAAGTGGACATAATGCATAACCTTTAAAAACTCTTGTTGTGTCTGTGCCAAGTTTTCTTTGCACAACTACATGCAAGGGCTGAGTATTTAAATATCATATTGTGGAGAATGTTTTCTAATTGATGATAATGTATATATTTTTTTTTTACGTTCTAGGACATAACTTCTAAGTTCATGGGGACTGGTAATATAATCAATGTTTTTTTAAAAAAGAATATCATGTTTCTAACAAACATTATAAAGCATTGCATTCTGTCTTTTTTGCTCATTTTAAAATTCTGCCTTTATCTCTCTTCCAAGCTCTGCCAAACGTTTGCCTCAGGCTGGCTACTGAGAAAGTGGGCAGAGTGTGCTACAATTTATATTGGTTTATTGGTTATGTTTCCTTTCAGAACCTCTGCGTGCTCTCCAGGGTCTGTGACTTTGGAGCTCTTTGCCAGCTACACATGAAAATCTGCAAGTTCTAATTCTCCAGACCACTTGAAAAAGGAGGGAATTGGAGTGATGCTGAACATTTCTCAGTGTAGTTTCCCTTTCAGATGGGGCAGATTCAGAGGAATCTGTATTGAGAGTTCAGATTTATACACTTCCATCTATGTAGTCACATGAACTTTTTAATCTTGGAAGACAATTAAATACTGGAAACTCAGGGATAAGTTTTTCATATTTTTCATCCTGGGCAGCTGTCCTGGATGGTTGGACCTAAAAGCTGATTAGAGACTTGGTGTGCCTCCCTGACTATCACCAAGGGTAGTGAATAGCCTTCCTCCCTGTTTTCAGGAGAGTATCTTCTCTATGTTCTAATGCTGGGACAATATTTACCACTCCACATAAGCAGATTCAGGGCTTATATGGCTCTAGTTGGGCAAGCATGAATGCAAACCTGGGCAACTAAGTCTAGATTTTCAGCTGCATTGCCAATGATGTAACGCACCAGTATTTGCAGGATGTGCTTATCAGGGTTTAAAAAAAGGGTTTCTCTCTTTTCTAGATATTTTTCTGTCAACATATTAATTTATGAAATATGATCCAAGAAAATAAACCAGTTTGCTGTTGTTCAGAGAGGCCAGAGGCAAGTGCTTCTCTTGTCAAAGTCAGCAAAGAAATGAAAAGGTACCCTGGGATTTTGATGTAGGTCACCAAATCTGTCAATAAAATAGAGTAAAATAGAATTTGTGTAATTCTATTTGGAGTCTGGAATTTGGAGTTTTTGTAAACCCATCTGAACAATGTAATTAACTCAGAAATTCAAAAATAGCAACTTAAATTATGCTTTAAGTACTTC
Source organism: Camarhynchus parvulus (assembly GCF_901933205.1). Classification (NCBI taxonomy): domain Eukaryota; kingdom Metazoa; phylum Chordata; class Aves; order Passeriformes; family Thraupidae; genus Camarhynchus; species Camarhynchus parvulus. Next base: position 11,172,366 of record NC_044580.1, read on the forward strand.
AATACCAATTCCTTTTAGCAGGAACATGTAGGTGCTGACCTTAGCAGCTAGATGCAGAAGGGGCTGTAGGTGTCAGGGATTGTAGTGCAGTTGCTTTCTGCTTGGGCTGGTTAGGGAGGGATTTCTTCTCTGTGCCCACAAATTCCATGTTCCCTCTGTTACTGCTCACAGAGAAGGAAGGAGGGGATACAGACTCCTTTCAGTGCCAAAAGCCTCAACTCGCTCATAGGTGCCAAACAGCCAAGCAACATTTCATCCCTTCCTGGATGCCAAAAGCCTCAAGTATCCCTGCTCCACCTGCCAAAACCTCCAACTCTGTCCTGACAACTCCTGCAGAGCAGGCCTGTGCTGTCAATGTGAAATTTTGCAACACTCTGACAACGGAAAAATCTGGATGCAGTATAACACTGAAAACCACGCTGAGATTCCCCTTCAGTTTAGTAAGAAAATGAATTATGCTGTAAATATTTCCTGTGTGTGACACTTGTGCATGCTTTATTCTCCAAAATTTGAATTTATTCAAAACTCCTGTAGAATGAAAATAAGTTGCAGAATTCAACACTGAGAGGTCTAAAGTCCATTTGAGCCCCCAGATGTGTTTTTTCATGCAGCTCAATAAGTCCATCACTTGCCTTTTGGCTGATTCCTTGCTGGTGATTCACCTTGTTGCTGAGCTTTACCAGCTTGTGTTTCTGAAATGCTCTTCTTATTGTGGGGCGCAGGTTCCATTTTGCAGTGAGTTTGCAGAACTGAGGCCAACTGCAAGGAATAGGTAATGTAACAATTTAAATGTTAACAACGTTAACAATTTAAAAATGAAATAATTTTAAACATCTGCTTAAAATAGCTGCATTTACTCCCAGGTGTTTTTTATCAATTTGAAATAATGATGCATTGTTTTTTCTCCAGGATTTAAAAATTCCAGATAGGTTCTTTTTAACATACAGAGTTACATAATTTACTTTGGTACACAGAAGTAAAATATTTATTAAACTCAATGACATGTACAGTGCACAATTAGGTAATACATAATGCACTCAGCAACAGAAGAATTATACCAGGAAATGTCTTGAAACCTGTTTTAAGGAAACAAGAGGAGTTTTTAAGCTAAAACCAGGCAATGCAAGATCTTTTATTAATAATTCTTATTTGTCTGCAAATATGTTTTGACTGTTCTATTTAGTTGCTGCCACAAGTGAAATAGTTTTTCCCAGATCTGTAATCTGCATTCTGCACCTCCCTTAGAATACAAAACAGAGGTGTAAATTATTTTTGTATGTGTCCTTAGCAGAGAAAGAGATTTGTAGTGTTGTTTCAAAGCTCTAGACATAACCGCCAGAGTTAAAATGAAGGATACAGTTCTGAGGGTGAATAGCACATGCAGTGATTATTGCAGGTAAATACTTGTTCTTTCCTGCTCAGGGGTACAGTCATCACTGCAATTTGATACCTCTTCCACCAAGTGTGGTGTCTGGAAACGAGGATCTGGGAAATGCATCACAGAGCTACTCAGGCAGGATGTGCTCCCTTCAGTGCCATAATTCCTTGTGCTACCTCTCTTTGGAGCTGTTGCAGGTATGAGGAGAAGCAAGTGGCACAGAGCAGTGCTGCACGTGAAGATTAGTGAAGAGCAAAATAACCTTGTGCTTTGGAGGACTCTGAAAGTCAGGACAGTGTTAATAGTATTTATGGGTTGTGAGAGTGGGAAGAAGCAATGAAAAGGAAATGCTTCATCTCTTTTCAAAACACCATCAAGGATGAAATTCACTCCTGGGACAAGGGCCAGCACTGAGCTTTGGGTATTGCTTAATTTAGGCCTTCAGTGGTACAGAAGTGGTGTTTATACTCCTCAACAGGTTCCTCCCCTTGGATGCGTTTAGTCTGAAGAACCTAAGTTCTGTACTTAATTATAAGAAATGCATTATTAAATAGCAATATGCTGTAACTGTGCCAGTGTAACTCCTTTTGGTGATTTTCTTCTAGAATTTGGCAAGCCTTAGTGAATTAATACAAACCAGTTTAGTAAGCAGCTGTGAGAAAAGCAAAAGCACAGCCACCCAGAGAGCTGCTGTGACATTGGCATAATAGCAGATGTGTTGGTAAATATTCCTCCAGATCCAAGCCCTTACTTGAAATGACAAAGACTTACTTTCTGGGCCACATCTCCCTAACCTGTTTGAATTTCTGTGTATCCACCCAGCCCCAGGGGTGATCTGTGACCGTTGCTACATCTGCTGCCCAGAGCTTGCTCTGAATCTCTGCTAGAACCTCACAGAGCTGGGCACCTTGCCCTGGGGAGGTGCTTAGGGGCTGTAGGGGCTGTCACAGGGCAGGATTTGTGTTGATGTGTGCATGGCACAGGAGCTGTCACCTGGGGGCTCTGGCAGGAGGAGTCTGTGTGCCAGGTCTGTGCATTTCTTTCACTGCACATACTGCTGCTGTAACTCTTGTGTCAAATACTATGGACTTGCTTTGTGTTTAAAGAAAAAAATTATGCTAAAAACGATGCAAAAACAAACATTTAAGGTATCAGGGCATTTCTATTGAGAGGCTGAATCTTTGTTACACTGAATGCTAAACATTTACATATCCAAGCCTTATGTAATAGTTGTCTGAATAATAATAAAACTGCATAAACTGACCTTGGTTCTCTGGCACCACTTCTCCTTTGAAGTCTGCATGACCAAATTCAAGACAATTATGTCATCCTTCATAACAGCCAAACAAAAGTTTGGCCAAATAATCTTTTTTTTTCTTCATCTGAAAGCGCTGTGTTTGATTTCTGTAATGTGTGTCAGTGTAGCTGTTGTTATTTACTGGGTGCTACAAGTGACAGTAAAAATCCCCTTGTTTTGGAGCAGTGATCAGCCCTGTTAACATCTGGATTTCATTTATTTTACCTCAGTGCCCTTGTTCTGGGTTACTTTGGGTTGTAGGTTGCAAGGGGAATATGGCCTGAGAACTCATGCACAACCAATAATTTGCAGAACATGGAGGTACAGTATGTGCCCGTATGTGACAGGAGCAAAAACAGAGCCCTGGACAGAAGAAGGAACTGTCACAAACACTTTCCCCTCTGTTCAAATCTACCAGTGCCACACTCTAGTAAAATTCTCTGTGGACAGCACTGTCTGTGTCACTTAAGGGTTGTCAGCACAGAGCTCAGATTGCACATCACTGGCCCTCAGATCTTGAGGAAGCCTTGGCAAATTGTCATCTCAGTCTTTGAGGCTCTATGTCACCAAGTGCTTCAAAACTCAAGAGTTTATTTTCCCTTACCCCCTGATTCCAGTAATCATTGTCCAGGTCCATGTTTAGTGTTGTGACTTTTTTTGCTTTCAAAATGAGTTAGATTGGGATGAAATACTTTGAGTCTACCTTTCTCATATACACTGGATTTCTGCGGAAACTTTGTATAGGTTCTTAGCTGTTGCTCTGACTGCAATGTTTGCATCTAACCCTGTGTTCACATGTGGTACAACTCTTCCAGTGCCATGTTTTCCCATCCAGCTCTAGGTAAAGAGCAGCAAACAATCTAGGTTGTGTTTATAGCTGGTTTAAATTATATTATCTGGATTCACTACAGCACTTGTGGCTTCATCATGTACCATCATGGCTGCACATGTGCATGTCCATGCACACATTTACATTTGTGCTGGTACACAAATGCTTCCACAATGAATATGCAAAATATACGTGTTGTGCTTTGTCTGTTGCAAAATTAAGGCACTAAAGGCAAAAAACTATTCTAATATGATTCAATTTTTTACTGCTGGACCACGTTAGAATTATGACCGAAGACAAAGATATGAAAAACTGAAGTCAAGCAAGCTGGGAATGCAGTCCTGACGTACAATAATATCCTTCTGTGTCCAATTGCAATTAGCTCTCAGTTTAATTCCTAAATGAGTTTCCAAGGCTTTGTTGGTGTAAATCATGTTGTTGGTGATCTTTTCTTTATTTTACTTCAATTTAGTACCATGGTGAAGACAAATGTAATGTGTAGAGTTTATGAAACCAGACAGCTAGTAAATCAATATTATTTTGGTGGTAAATTACTAAGTCAGTGCAAGCTGCTTTTAACTCTTTCCCATGGGACAAATAGCTTGAACTAGCTGGAGCTTAAATCAACACTGTGGGCACTGAATTAGTCAATGATTCTAAAGAAGGCTTTGTTGGCATAAAGTTCTGCTTTGATCGCCATAGTATTTACAGCTTTTTAATTAGATACAGTTCAGAACAATGGCTTTTATCAAAGCAGTTTTGGAAGTGAACAACTGGACTTTGTTTAGAGCTTTGGATGACATTCTGTCTGTTAATATCACGTGGCTGGTTTTAATACAATGATGAAGTTAGGATTATTTTAGGCATTGTCACTGCTTTGTTAAAAGAAACTAGCTATTCTAAAAAAGAGTGGCATGTGTGGCTTTTTTAATATCACAAGTTTAGCCATTCCTCAACATGCTAAAACCCAATCATTTGCTTTGGACTTGTAGAGAACAAACTAATTTTGCACCTATAAATTTGAAAGAAGTGACCCTCTTGTTCATCTTGATTTATTTTCGTGTGCCGAGTGACTTGTTGGGAAGTGCTGAGTTTTTTTGTCAAGACTGAAGGCAGCCGGTTCCATTTTCAGTGTCAGACATTTCAGACTTGGCTTCCAAAATAAAGTAAACCCAACATCAGTGTGAAAATTCCTCAGGGATCTTGGCAGAGCTGGGCTCTATCGTTTTTGGAATGGTGGATTGGCCTAAGAGTGCTTTTAAAGCTTTACGGTAAGCAATTGTAAAATTTGTAAATTTATAAGAGCAAGAAAGTTAAAAAGCCACTGATGTTTTTAGACCAATTTCTGCAATTCAGTGTTCAAATAGAGATGCTCATCCTCTAATAAACAATTAGGTTTTTTTTTTGATAAGTTGAGCACTGAAGTCAATGAGAATAAAAATTTGGCTGGAAATAGTTGTTTTCTTTAAACGTGAATTAAATTGCCATGTTCTCTCAGTGGTGATTCTTTTGGAGCAGGGTAAATATTCGTCAATATTCTCTTCCACCTGAGAAAAATTACTCACTGCCTCATTCTTATGCACAATCTGCTTTCATAATGATGCCAAAAGCCATTACTTTATGTTAGTGGTATTTTTATGTGCAAACAATCACTGTGGTGGTTTGAGAATTTGGTGTTTTAATCTTAAGCTGGGTGTAATATCGGATTCTAAAAATCTTAGTTCCATTGTAACAGGCCCATCATGTGTTTGAATATGATGCCTTGTCTGTGTGCTCGAGACTGTTTGGTTCCTACACAGCAAGTTGGGCATAGAGGAGTTGTGCACGTTTGGGCACAGCAGTGCTTTGCCAGGAGGCAACACATCATCTACACTGGATCTTCAAAGGCTCTGCTTTTCCCCCATATAATTATTATGCATTAAAGCAGTAAATTTGAAATATGGTAAATAAGCAGCAAAGTAACATAATTGGTACTATTAATGCCAAGCAGTAAAACATACTCAAAACTTTTTTTTTCCTTCTTTCTGTCTTCTTTTCCTTCAGAACTCCAGAACCACCCGCTCAGATGAAGATAAGGATGATTCCTGGGATGCCTGGGGGGCCTGGAGTGATTGCTCACGGACCTGTGGAGGGGGAGCCTCCTACTCTCTGAGGAGATGCTTAAATGGCAGGTGAGCCACATGCTGGTGTGTGGAGGTTCTTCTGCAGCTCCGGCACATTTCCAATCCTCCTCTGGTTTCTTCTGTTTCTGAGACTAAGTGCTGTGTAAGATAGATCAAGTGTTATAATATACTGCCTTTAATACACGTTTGTAATAGACAAATACCTTAAGCTTTAACTCTGACCTTTAATGTGTTATGAGATGTAATTGTGGAATAGCAGGAATTATTTATTTGGTATGGTCGGATAGAGAGGGGAGTGCCTTTCACTGTAATACAGATCTAAGGGTGAGTCACCTGTGTACCACTTAGCCTGCACTTGGACATGACTTGCCATAATGTGCTGCTCATATGGATCTATCAAATGCTGCTCTCTGTTAGGGAAGGAAGGCTAAGAAGCTGTAGTCTCAAATTGCACCAAGGGAGATTCAGGTCAGATGTTAGGAGGAATTCCTTCTCAGAAAGGTGGTTAGACACTGGAATGGGCCCTCCAGGAAGGCAGTGCTGTCACTGTCCCCACAAGTGTTTAAGGAAGGGCTGAACCTGGCACTCAGTGCCATGGCCTAAAGTGACATGGTGGTGTTGGGCCACAGGTTGGGCTCGATGATCTCAGAGATCTTTTCCAACCAAATTGATTCTCTGATTCTTCCCTGCCAGCTCTTCCTATGCAGTGGTCCTGGTAGCTGCATGTTTTCATGTATAAGTCTTAGTGTGACTTGAAGAGAAGAACACAGGCAGTGAAAGCTTTTACCTCTGTGGTAAAACTGGACTAATGTAGGACTTGTTGGTACAATCCTTAAACTAGGAGTAATGCACTAGGCCTGTAGTCAGGCAAGAAAAGATCCCAGCCAGCTTTGAGGCATTTGTGCTGGCATCCATAATTGCCTGTTTCACTTGAATTATTCTTAAACATTTTTAAAACTGATGATTGCGTTTGCATTTTTATTTAGTTGAATGCAGTATCAGCCAGGAGGTCACTTTTTTCTTAAAGAAGGCTTGGAGTGTCACATGCTACTTAGGGGCAAACTGTATGAAATACAGAGCTAAAGATGATTGATTAAAGCACTGCCTGTTTTTTAGTGAAAAATTGCACAAAGATCTTGGAGAAAAGTAAAAGTAAAAGTTCCAGGCAAGAAGCCTTGATAGTCTACCAATGTGTTAGGGACTGTGAAACAAGCTCAATAAATTGTAGCAGTATAAATTCCACTGTGGTTTTATTAATATTTTTAATGTGTTCCCCTGTGAAAAACATGTGTTTTCCATACCTTGACAAATGCATAGTTTAAAAGGTTTTTTCTATGTTTGGTTGTTGTAGTAATGTCCGGGAAACACACAACTGTGAAACAAAGTTTTCACATTTGTCTGTATCATAAACATTTTTAATTTGCATGTTGTGATGCAGTAAGTCTTGCAAAAGATTGGAAATTTGAGACTTGAAATACCTTGAGCTTTAACAGTTGTACCTTCAGCTGAGTTGAGCTCTTTCTTCAGGCATCCATTTTTATTTCCTTTTCAAATGCTATTTTTCGGTCTCTCTCAGACATTATTAAAAAAATTTTATTTTCATACAAGAAGAAAATTTAATCAAAGAGATGTAAATTATCAGTTATATGTTCACACTTTCTTTAATGTAAGGTGCATCTTTTGGTATGAAGGAATTATTCCAAAACACTTTCCTGATTTTAGAGAAATCACTAATTATAATTTCTTGTCCAGTCATTTGAAATATGTTTTAAGTTCTTTCAAAATCTTGATATTGCCATTTTTAACATAGAAGAATATCTTGCACTGTGCAAAAGTGCTGGTTTGGTAGTGAAAATTTTGGCAGAGTGTATCTTTAAAAAAGTGTGAAACCCAACCTCCCCAGATTTATGAGACCGCAATAAATAACCATGACTCTATTACATGCCTTTTATTTCAGCTACTAACAACAGACTGAGGATCTGAACTGCCTGGATGTCAGGATTCACATGCTTTGGGCACATTTGCATGCAGTCCACAAAAATTCTGTCTAATTTAAAATTATGAATCAGATATTCTGATCTTCTCCTCTAGGTCACATCATGTTTATTAGAAATTACTTGGTTGCAATCAGCATAGAGCAGGCTTAGAGATGTCTATTTCACAAAATAAATGTGGTTTTCATAAGGTTTGCAGTAAATTGGGCTTATAGGAAAAGTCACACATTCTTTGCTGAAGAGAGACAGCGGTGTAAAGCTCAATACCCAGATCCCCTCTGTATTTAAACCTTGTATTTTGAGTCCAGATCATGGTAGGGCAGTAGCAATAAAAGCCTAATTTTCGAGAGAATAACTAGCTGTTAAACAGGCAAGGTTGTGTTTTGCTATTATACAGTGTAACTATTTTTTACTCTTTTTTTTTTAGGAACTGTGAAGGTCAGAATATTCGATACAAAACCTGCAGTAGTAATGTGAGTCTGGCCTTTAATCCTGTTTTACTCATTCAAGAAATGTGTTAAAGTTTAAGAAATGCTGCTTCTCATTTAAAACCTTATGGTGCATAATTTTCTTTCCATCATTATTACCGTTTTTAAACATTTCAGTCTGCATGACACCATGAGGTCTCAAATTTAGATTTCCCGAATGGACATTTTCTTTTGAAATTATAGTGCCAATTGTGATTCAGAATGTTTTATATCACTTATTAGGAGAGTTACACATTTTGGAGGATTAACGGATCAATTCTCATCTTTAACTAGCAAGTGATTTTCCTGGGGCTGCTGTCTTGTAGATGAAGCATTAAACTGAGCTCGGGATCATTTGTGATCATTAGTGATATGGTGACTCTCCTCATGTGAACAAAGAGTGCCTAGTCCCTTTCAGATCTTAAATAGGATAATTACTCCTTATATTCCCTCTGTTTGCCTAAACTCAGATCTTTATATGTCTGTGTGCAAGAACATGCACATTTAGGTGCACTGGCACAGACAATGCCCATGAGTGAGTGTGAAGCTGGAGCTTTGACCATACAGTTGCTGTTGCTGTGATGCAATCACATTTCATTTTTATGGACACATTTTATGGAAAGCATTAATGTACAGCAAACCTCATGACTCATGTTCCCCTGATTTGCAGTTGTGCTTTGTGCTGTTTAAACAACTGCTGCCCTTCAGCCTGGTCTAGGCTGCCCAAGGTGAGCAGCTCAGCAGGGCTTTGTGGTACCACAGGTCTGCAGAAGGTGTGTGCAATCACAGTCATGCAGGGTGGGTTATGGTCTGCACTCACCCTTGCTTGGCTGACCTCACAGTACAGTGTGACAGTCATATGTCCTGTTCCAGGAAAGACAGCCGGCAGATAAATAATTAATAATTATACTGAAATGTGGGGCCTGAATTTCCTTTGGGTTGAGTTGTGCCAAAAGGTGTGTAAGCTCAAGTGACACTCAGTCATTACCAATCCCATAATTTTTGCCAGCAGCTGTGGAGTGGGACATGTACTCCTTAAGAGGCTTGACACTGGAAGTTGCCCAGTAAATATTGAATTGGTGCATCTCCTAGGAGAACTGCCCATTGCTGCTTTTCAGTTTGCCGCGCCTACAGGGTCTGCTGTGCCAGTTGGCTCCTGCCCTCCTTGAGAACAAGGTTTGCTCACACCTTGAGTAGCTCTACACTCCACTGCTCAGTGTTGGATGGATTTCCCACCACAGCAGCTTGCAGCCGAAGTTCCTGCCAGCAGAAGCAAGTGGAAGTGATAAATGAATCAGTCCCAGTGCATGCAGAAATCAGATTCTGGAGACAAACCCTACCCCTTGCCCTTTCAGAAGAAAAGGCCCAGCAGCTTGGTGCACGAGCTCATAGATAAAAATGCTACCTGCAGAAGTACCCTGATGTTTAAAATCTGTGTGATAACTTGGTAACTTGCAGCCAGTCAGGATGTAAGCAAGGAACAAAATTATCTACTTGTCTACTGCCTATCCAAATGTCTGTTTGTGTGCACTGTACGCAGTAACACCTCTGAGTGCTGGATGCCCTGCACTGCAGTGTCCTGCAGGAGTACAGGGAGGTCACCCCAGTGCCCCTTGTTCCTCCAGCACCAGGCCTGGGGAACTGCCCAGGGCACGGAGAAGGGAGGGCGGTGAGGTCCATCTGGGCATGTTCCTGCTGTCATGCACAGGTCTATATGCTTTTAGGATATCTATTGTATTTTAGAATAGCTGTGGACACTGTTCATTTTAAGATTTATGCAGCAGAAATCTGATGGAAATGACGGCGCTTTATGCTTCATCATAGAGAAAATTAAGATGATTCTCATACTCTCTTTGAACTCCCAGAGAATTTATCTGAAGTCACTGGAGCCTGTTTTTTAACTTGAGGACTTATTTTAAAGCGATAAGTGGCAGCGCCTTGTATGTGAATCTGTTTGAATTTATGATGATTCAAATGTTAATTTCCAGACAGGAAACTGCCTTTACAGTTCTGCTTTTGGGGCATGTCTGAAAGGGATCAGGTTCCCATTTCAGTTCAGATGCAGTCAGAATTTCTCAGGAATGGTTTTTCCTAGATTATGGGTTAGATAATGAAGAACTCCTGAGAAAAATATATTTAATGAGATTTCCACTGTTAATACAGTTGATCTCTGAAATTGGCATGCCTGAATTCAAACCCCATGTTAGATCTGAGTTAACCTTGAAACAGGACCTTACACCTAATGTAAATCTGAGACTACTAGGACAGTTTAGTTTCAAATGATATAATTTTCCCAAAAGCATTATTTCTAATCAAGGCTTCTCACTTTAGGAGTGAAACTGTAGTTTGAAAATTAAGAGTTTATGCTAGCTTCTTTCCATATTAATAGGTATTACTGGTAACCACATGAGACATTCGGTATAAATACACAGTGTAAAGCTGTCTGCAAATGTAATTTTGCTACATGATACATTACACCACTAGCATCTATATTGGGGAGTACAAATGAAGCACAACTTAATATGTGTGTCATTCTAATGAAAAGAACAAGAATCATTTTACCAGAAAATTGGTTTCATGTGGATTTGTAATGGAATAGTAGTAAGTTCATTGAACTCAAGCATAGTTCCAGAATAATATTAGTGATATTTCAATCAAAAAATTAATTCAAGATCTTAACAACAAAATAATTGCTAAGATTAAGGTGTATGTATAGCCTGGTTATCTTTCTATCATAACTGAGATGCCAGGTGCATGATTTCCTAAAACTGCTTGTGTGCTTTCAGCCTTCCATATAGAGACTTTAGAGAAATAAACTACCCATTGTATGTTGTTCAATGAGATTTTCAGTCTTTCTTGCACCCCTTTTTTAAGTTTCAGTTTTTGTATATAGTGTTACATTCTAATGCTATGTGGAAGTGTTTAAGTTAATCCTTCAGGGTCCTATTCACAGAACAAGTTATTTGGGCCATTTCCCCATAAATTTCACATTCTTGTGTGCCAAAAAGTCGCTTATATTTTTGCCAGAGTGATTCTTCTGCAGTCAGAAAAAACACTATTTTGTAAAAGATAGCCCCATGTTTAATTCCACTGTAAACTTATTATATGCAGATAATGCTCACACTTGTTCAACACATTTATCTATAACTGTCCCAGCATCCACTTAAACCAGCTATTTTACCCCGTTCAGAAAGTCTTGGCTGTACTGTGTCTACTTTAGACTATAATGTTTCACCTTGAGTTACATAGTTTCTCTCTATTCTGTTCATTTATTTAGTTTATATTTACAATGCGGATGCACCATAAGGCTCCCTTGGCTGGGGTGGTTTCCAGCTCAGGTATCCTGATTCAGCTTAGAAGTGGCCTGAAAATTGTGTAGGAAAAACATGGAACCTGAAGCTAATTTCAAAAAGAAAACAAAACAATGACTTCATCAGTTTTGGCTGGGTTTCAAAAAAATGAGATTCAAAGAATAAAGCTAGACAAAGGGCTAGACTTTCTTTGGTGTCATCATTTTTACTGGGAATTTTCTTGCCTTCTCTTTTGTGCTTTTTTCAGTAGAGTAATTGTTGGCAAGAGTCACAGGGTCTGATGCAACCTTCATATTTTGTACATGAACATTGCCTACAAAGATACAGATTTCCCAGGTCAGCTTTGTTTTCAAAGGCTGAGGGTGCTTATTGCCAAAGCTCAAAGATACATTTCATAAGAAGCTAGCTCTTGGATGCAGTAGTTTTTAATTGTGTGTCACCAAAAAAAAAAAAAAAAAAAAAGGGAATCTATCTATACATTGTGTGTGTGTTTTTAATCTTCATGGTAGTCATGTCTAAAGCATCTTTTTCAGATCTGTCTACTATGTTCATAAGTCATGTCATGTTTCATTCCACTGCAAGGTCTGGGTGTGATTGTTTCTGCCAACATTTTCATGTATGAGACCTCATAGATACGTCTTCAGCTCCTTATGCAGTGTATGAACCTACAAATGGCCTGGCCATGGTTCAGGGGATTGAGTGTGATAGAAAAGCTATTGCTGAAATTAAGAAATTGCAGAAATCCTGACATTAGTAGCAAAAAAATTTAACAAGTAAGAACAAAATGTATAATATTGAGAGGGAAGAGAGAATGGTGGAATGAAGTGATGTCTGAAATAGATTAAAACCAGAGACACACAAACAGGATGAGGGCTGGGTCCCCCATCTTGTTGTCTGATATTATGACCCTGCCCACTTCCTGAACGTGGTTCACCCTTGCCTACCATTCACATCTTTGCCCTGCCTTTTCCTTTCTGTTTTCTAAACCCCCTTTCACTTTTCCAAACCACTCTAATGGAATTAAACTGATGTTTACAAGTCCTCTTGTTGTCTTGATTGCATTCATTCTGTGCTTAGTTGTGTTTCTCTTTAAACTCCTTTCTTTACACAAATATTTATTGTTCCCTGGATAACTGGGATCTGGACTTGGTTGCCATCCAAACTCTGATATAAGGCAAATGATAATAATTTCAGCTCTTTGGTACCCCTCTGTGATGCTCCTTTTATGCTCCTGCTTTTGCACAAGCTCAAACATAAAGCAGGTGGAGCTGGCATGGGAATGGAGCTGCCAGAATCACTTTGGGTTCTTTGAAGGTGCCAAGAGAGAATAGGGAGATGAGGATTCACTTGCTCTGAAGCAGCCAGGAGGGAGTGGAAGGAAGGAGCTGCATTGTGTTGAATCAATGAGAAACATGCAGTAACCATGGGCTTGACATCCTGACTTTGTGGTGTTTGTGTCTTGGCATCGCATCAACAGCCAGTGATAATGGACTGTAGCAGCAGCCTGTCAGAGCTCAGCTGAAGGCCATCACTCTGCTGCTGTACAGATCACTTGAATTCTTTGTGATGAAAATGCAGCCGTGCATGGCTGAGTGACTCTGCTCCCAAATGCTGCTTCTAACTTTACCTGAATCTAGCGTCCAATTTTTATTTTTTGATCCTTAGTTGCTCCTCTGTTTGCGTTGGTGGGAGGGAACCATATGGGATCCATATGAACTCTGAAGTCCTCTCTGCTTTTTAGAATTGCTATTGTGGAAAATGAGAGGTGACAGATAAGTCGGAGCCAAAATTCTGCTCTCATTTACACCAGTGCAAACTTGAGGAATTTCTGGGGAGTGACACTGCAGTAAATATGTGTGGCCTCTCACAGTATTTACTCGATGTTCATTGAAGCTCTCACTGGAGGGATTTTGTAGAGGTAAAATATTCCCTGTGTCTTATTCCATCATTGTACACTTTCAAAAAATATGGCTCAAACTAGCATTATCCCAGACTAAAAATAATACAAAATGTGTTGGTATCATTCTAAATTATTGTTACTGTAAGGTGTAGCATTAGACAGAGCTGAAAAGTTTTGCTGGGAAAGTTCAGTAAACTTGCTTAGTGCTCAGCTGCAAAAACTCCATATATTGGTCAGTAAATTGAATACTGATTTTTAAAAGGTTTTTTATGTAGATTACAAGCAATTCAGAGACAGTTCTAGGCTACTGTTTGCCACAGTGAGAAAAAACCCCAGACTGAGTGCAATATTGTTGGAGGCATTGGACAGTAATTCAAAACTTTCTCCTGTATATTTTACTCTCCAGTCCTGTATGATGCACTTGCTATTTTGTCAGCTTTATTCAGGGAAGGCTCAGCTCACTGATAAGGTTGAAGCTGTGAATCAGTATTGTTAACTAATACTTACTAATAAGTTCCATGAGTTCGCCTGACACATCACAATCTTTCAGTCTTCCATCCAAAGGAAACAAAACTTCACTAGAATCAGCCCCACATCTGGCTTATATGTGCAGTTGGAATTCTTGGAAGAATATCCTTTCAGTCTGGCATATGGACTCTTTGACACTGGACATACTTTCAAATGAAGTCTGCAGTGAGGAATTGTTTGACACAGTAACTCCTTTGCCAGTACTTTACCAAAGTTATTTTCAAATCAATCAGTATTCATCTCCATTCCTGTCACTATAGTTTAATGCTAACATCATTGTTTGGGTGCAATGCTTTATGTAGAAAAAAATATTTTAGAATGTTTTGTTTCAAGAGGTTCTCGTATTTGGTCTTTCTGCTGTGTGTGCTGAGGAACTGTGTGGGAGAAGGTAGGGAACTGTCTCATTAGAACTGGAAATACAGGATCAATTGTTGCCAATTTGAAGTTTAATCCAACAAAATAAGTCTTACTGCTTCCATGAGATGAAGGTGCTTTGTACTTAGACTAAAGGACTAAGCACTGAAAGTTCTGGTGTTTCCTCCTAAGTCTTGTGCTTTTCTCAAGCAGTACCAAACAATTAATTAGACAAATTTTATTTTTTTATTTACATGTAACCATATTATCTCTTTCATTACTCTGACATATGAATTGATGAATGAGCATAGAGGCCTCTGAAATCCTTTAGTGGGAAAAGCTACTGAAAAGAGAAATGTCAGACATCACCTTGTAGTTGCTTAAAATATATAGATTCCTTTAGAAGCCAATTCTTACTATAGAACCAGACTTTAACTATACTAATTGGTATTATAAAAATTAGCATTTTTAATTATCCTCTCATATCAGTTATGTTGTTATTTCTGGAATATGCATGATATTCTGTACTTGTACTCCAAGCAACGGATTAAGCAACATAAATAATTTTAATACACACAGTAAAACTTTGTAGTGTGGCATATTTGTCAAAGCAGATCAGTTCTTGAACCAAGCCTGCCTGAGGAGCTTCTGTGTTATTCATCAGATAACTTTACTGCAAATGCAAAGTATTCCCTAGTTATAAAAAAAATGTTTTTTTGGTTTGTTTTCAGGACTGCCCTTCAGATGTTGGTGACTTTAGAGCACAGCAGTGTTCTGCCTACAATGATGTCAAATACCAGGGACACCTTTACGAGTGGATCCCCGTGTACAATGATCCTACTGCACCTTGTGCCCTGAAATGTCAAGCTCTGGGGAAGAACCTGGTAGTGGAGCTTGCCCCAAAAGTGCTGGATGGCACTCGTTGCAACACTGAATCCTTGGATATGTGCATCAGTGGAATTTGCCAGGTATGTTCATTGTATGAATCTAAATGGGGTCTTTGTTGAGAGGCACTTCGCCCTTCGGTTGGTGTTTTGGGATTGTTTTTCATTCTATCTATCAGTCTCATATAATCTCTATTACGGAGAAAATGGGACATTTTATGGGGTACAGCCCATAATGGCAGGTATGAGTATGTAGGTCTGTCTTGTATGGATGAGTGACTGCATGTCGTGGCTGCATGAACTGATTGTTTGAGTCTTTAAATGGCAATATAAATTTCTAGATATCTTTATTATTTATTAGTTATGCTATTGACTTTATACAGTTAGTGTAAAAGCAGAGAGTTACAATATTTGAGGCTCGCTAGCCTTGCCCATGTCTCACTTACAAAGCAATATTGCAAACGTGTTTTATGAAGAGAGCAGTTTATAGAGAATGGACATGTTATTGCAATTAGTTTTCTTTCTCTGCAAGTGGTTGTTGCTCTGCTAAATGTCTAAAATGTGTGTGACTCAAAAATGCAGGATATGGCCCAGTGAGAAAAATAGCTCTATTATAGAGGAAAATTTGACACATTTGGCAGAAGACTGGTGCATGGATTATAGCAGCATTAATATATGATCTGGACCTTGCTGTGGGTTTTATGTGACTTCTGTGTACGCTGCAGTTCTGATGCCAGTCGTGTCAACACAGGGTGCATCTGCTGCCTCTGGAACACAAGAATTCCTCACAGGCAGACTCCATTTGTCAATGGTGCTTCACTCTGGGTCCAGCAGTGTTTGTTACCCTCTGTTGGAAATAGGATATTCCTCCAGAAACTCTGGAGGTATAATAATGTATTTACTGGATGCCAAATAATGTATTTCTTGTGCCATGTTCCTAGTGATGCTTCCTACCCCAATAAAAAGGCTTTTACCCAGGAGGGTTGCCCAGCCTTTTCTAGGAGGTGAATTTACAGCAGCCTTTGCTGTCTGTGCCCAGTGCAGCCTGAGTGTCAGCCTGGATCTAAGGCAGCTTTGGCTTTTCAAGGGCTCTGGGGTACCAGTGTCTCCCACAGCAACTTCAAACACCTTCTTCCATCCCTCATACACGGTATAAAATTCTCTTCACCCAGAGTGGATCCAATTTTGGGAAGAACATTTGGGAGGTATATTTAAAAGGGCTGCTTTCAATGTTTCTTCTCAGCATTTTGTAGTATTCATGTGTATATATGATGTAAAATGCTTGGAAATGTAAATAATCCATTTTTAAAATAAATGAAGTGGTGGAGAAGAAATTAATCGTTCCAGAAGCAGGAACTGGAACTCTTACACTGTTGAGGAAAATCAATTTCTTTTCTCTGTCTTCCATTTTTATTTTCTTCATTATTTCTTCCAATTTCACAGAAATATTTTTCAGTGTGAGGTAGCATCTTCAGGAAAAAAACCTGGAACAAACATATTTAGAATGTGTCCTGTGCTGTAACTTATTCAATTTTTTAAATTTATTGCTGATACTCATAAACAATTAGCTTTTTTAACTTAATTTTCTTGAAGTCATTGGCTATTCCTGAGGTGTTTTTGCACAAATTGAACATTTTTGCTTTTTGAGGTATATTTTTGATAATTTAGAGTTGGATAATTTTATTGTGGTAAAAAAACCTGAAGTATAATTCAATTAAATTAAATGAAGATTCACTTAAATAACCTTTTCCTGTTTTGGGGGGAGAGTGGAAGGTTTCTTACGTGAGAAAGGGGCTGTGGGAGGTGAGGTCTTCCTCAGAAAACAACACAGAGCTTTGTGCTACTCCTGTTTGAGCAGGAAAAGAAAACAAATTGACATCTAATCTTTCCCAGAAAAACATGGTTATTTAGTTAACTGCTCTTAAGAGAGAGAGCACGGTCGTGATTCTCCACAATTGTTGCTGTGAGATCTGTCTGGTGGGTTCTGACATGGAATTGGCACAACCAGCAAATTACTTGGCGTGTGTTTTTACAGCTAACTCATCTAAATGAGCATATCACACTGCTGGTGTGGGGATCTTCACTTCTGCGCCTGGGAGCACCAAAGACTTTCTGTACAGGAGACTGGTGCTGGTTTTGATCATTTATTGTCTCAACTTCCCCTCCTCTCCAGTGTGATTTCACTTTTGTCTGTGTTCTGGCTCCTGCTAAGGTGGGCTGCATCACTAATTCTGCCTCTTGCTCAAGCTCTCCCCTTGGCAGCATTTGTATTTACAAAGATGGTGAATTCTTCTTCTCCGGCTTCAGTTCTCATCCTTTGCACTTCCCTTATCAAGCAAATCAAGCTAAATAAGCTCTATCCAAGAAAATTGTGAGGTGACAAAGCTGCACACTGAATAGGAGGTGGGAGGCTTTACAGGAGGTGAAATCTAAAGACTGGTGGAGCAGGGAAAGGTTTATTGGGAAAATTAGTAAGATATTTTGGGGTTGCTTGAGGCTTAACTCAGTCAAACCATTTGATCATGCTTTAGTTTGCTACTGTCCTGCTTCTGTTATCAACCCAAGTATCTGGGGCTGTTGTGTTAAATGGGGACAGGTCAAAACTTCACTGCCAGGATTTTCACACTTCTGATATTTTTTCTAGTCTCTGCATAACTCCCCAAACATTTTTTCATATAATATGTTCCTGCTGTGCCCATCTGGCTGTGGGTGGAGACATTTAAAAACATCTGCATGTCAGACACATATGTGGGCAACATTTGCCCAGATACTCTGCCTGCTTTGGGGCCCTGCCTCTTCTTGGGTTTTGTTTTTAATTTGTGCAGACCTGCTTTTTTCCTACCAGAATGCAGAATGGGGTGTTACTTGTGCCAGCACCTGAAATGGTTACAGTGATAATTTTCCTAATATGGAGTAATATGTTTGGACAACAAATACACGCATCACCCAAAAAATCTGGAGTCCTGAGGAGCAGCCTGAGTAGTTCTGTCCTAGGCTGTCACAATTAGGTCAAGGATGATGTAAATCCTGCAGTGAACTTTCCATTTAGTGTCAGCAAGTGGTTTGTGTTCCAAAAAAGGCAGACACTACACTGTGCCTTGTAGCATATGGCATAAATTTAGCTGACATCAGAACACATGCCACATGTCAAGGGGAGCACCATCCACTTCTGCCATGCCAGCTCTCCTCTGTCACATGTCATCATATGGCAAGTAGGTATCACTCACCACCAAAGCACTTCTATGCTGGATGTAAATATCTGTCAGAGTTTTCATTGAAAACAGTTTCTGTAAGCTCTTGGAAGGCTCTTGCCTTTTTTTTTTTATAAGCTTTGTTTGTGCTTTAAACTTAAAATTATAGCAGCTGATTAATTTCTTTGAATCTTGACTCCTTTTATCTTGAGAGTTGCTTTCTCAAACTGTTTGTTTTGTGTACTTTCTCTTTTGGTTCCTGCAGATTCATTTTTTTTGCTGTAAATATGTTTAAGGGCTGCCCAAGATGCACAGGAGGTTTGGTGTGCAGAGACTCAGAAAGGAAGGTTTCCTTTCCATCCCATGTTACTGCAGACATGTTTCTAACACATGTTAGTCTGAGTAGTTAATTCCTAAATAGCTATTAAAAAAGCAGCTTTTTCCCCTCCAAAATTAATATTTACTCTTGATCTCTTCTTAATATTTAAAATTAGAAAAAAAAATGTCTGTGTTGCCTTTTTCTTCATTTTAGCCTTTGAGTGATTCATGGGAAGAATTGATTTTGAGGTAGATCTGTGTCAGGCCAGCTGTTATAGTAAACCTGGCATTCTTTCCTGGGTACCACTAATTAGCAGATGCACAGAGTAAAGTAAATTTGGAGCATGGAGGAACCCTGTGTAGATGCCTGTGCTCTGTCTGTGTGTTACTGCACCAGAGCTGGACCCTGCCCAGAAAGACTGGCAGTAACTCAGGGAGATCCAGCAAAACTTTCTGGCTCTCAGAGCTGCATATCAAAAACTTCATGTGACTGCACACGTGTGACAGGGATCATAAAACTGGGAGTGGGGAGCTCCAGCTGCAGCTCAGCTGGGAGATGCTGGTGGCTCTCCAGAAGTCCCACTGGAGGATGGGGCTGAGCTAAGCAGGGGCTGCAACATCCTGGTGACCTGTCAGTGTCACCCTCCCTAGCCTCAGGGGGCTGGTTTCTCATCTGTGGAAGCTCTTGGCACTGCCCAGATCATGGAGCCACCCTTTCTGCTCCTGCCCCTTTGAATGTCCCTGCCCACCTTGGTGTAGTGGTTCCCTTGTGATGACATTGTTGGCAACTCAGTGGTGGGCTTTTATAAATAAATAATAATGCCAGAATGCTCTCAGACACTGCAGGTAATAATGGAATACTCTCAGACATTGAAGAGGTTTTTGAGATCACTTGTTTTTTCTTTTGCAGTTTCCCACTTCTGCTCGAAACTGGTGGTTTTTTTCAGGTCTTATCTTATTCTCTCTCCTACTGTTTTTTATGGAGAATGCTCTCCATAGGGATTTCTTGCTGTGGAAGTTTATCCTTTCTTGTCAGATGAGTAGTGGGTTTTTTCTGATCTCCAGTGCCTTATCTATACCTCTTTGGTCATAAGTGGTTCACTGCCAAGTTTTGTTTTGTTTTAGTGAGCTGAGTGCAAATGTGACTTTACTTCCCAGCCTAGCAAGGACCTAAATCATGTGAGCAGTGATAGCAGAAAAACTCATGATTTGGGTGTCATCTTGCAGTAGAGCCTTAGTAACCTTCAAATCCCCCAGTGCTAACTTCACCAAGCAAGGCAGTTTTGGGTGAACCCAGCCAGAAAAGGAGCAAAGTAATTTGATTTCATGTACTGATTTCCTTTTTTGAAAGCGTTCTCACAAACAAGAAGCTCACTGGGAGTTTGTGTCCTATCCTCTGGCTGTGTGTATGTGTGTTTTTTTATATGGAGACCATGTGGGAAAGGGTACTTGCTCCTGCTGGGTGGTCCTATAATCTTTCAGCTCCTCTAGCATGTGACAGATCCTGTAGTAAGAGTTAAAGGTTTTGGAAGCACTTTGTTTTATTTGATGGAAGTGGATTTACAGAGTTGTGGAACACTCTTTAGCCTCTTGCCTTCAGATATAAAATGTCAGCAGAAATATGTGGAAAGTCTTTTTAGGAGCCCTTTAGTATGCAGTGAATTTTATGCACTGTATTTTTTTATTTTCTGGGGGGTTTTTTATTGCTTTACATTCTTTTCCTCTGTATGGATGGCTCAGGAATTTGAACATCATGCAGCGTCTCCTTGTGCCCATCATTCTGACTTATTTTGCACGTCCATTCTGAGGTTTGCATTTTGACACACTTTGCCTTTGCTGCCTGATTTCTTACCTGTGAGGAACTGAAAATGCTCAAAGAGAGGAAGTTTTCCTCCTCCCAGCATGGCTGCTGCCCATTCACCTCGGCAGCTGGGACTGCAGCTTCGAGGAGATGGGCTGGGGAGCTCCCTGGTGTCCTGAGCCTGGAGGAGCTTTATTCTGTTATTAGCACATGCTGAAGCCTGTGTCAGCTTGTCTGGGCTGCTACTGTCCTGGGCTGGTTTGATGCCAGAGATGTGGGAACCCGTGCCACAATCAGGCCTTTGTTAGCTCAGACATAACTGAAGAGTTGTGAGACAGGACCATGTGAGAAGAAAATCATGACTCAGATAAAGTCATCAGACTTTAGACCCAGATAAATCCTCAGTGAGGATAAACTTGGGCTTGAAAGCCCTGCTTGAAAGCTAAGATTCCACACTACTTTTAAAGTAAATTAAAAAAAAACCAAGAAGTTGCTTAATTGGAGGGATGTTCTGGTATCTCTCCCTCTGCTTGTCAGAATCAATTACTTGTGGCTGATGAGCATGGGAAAGAGACAGTGGGAGCTTTTTTCTTTATGTTCTCTCTGGGGACATATTTTATCTGTGTAGGAATAAAGTGCAAGCTGAAGCTATCATGAAGTGAAGGATGAGAGCAGGGATTGCAAAGTCCGTGAATAGATGGGCTTTGAATGACAGCAAGGTTTTACAGCAGGGCAAAGAGACGTGGAAAACAGTGACCAAGGGAGAGCAGGATTTTCACATGACAGTTTTTAAATTCATTTTTATTACAGTGAATTCCCATAGCCATATTTAAAATTAATTATTTGTTGTGTGCATACAGTCAGTCCTGACATCTGCCTGTGCTGGATTCTGTGCTCAGACAAGTAGAGCAGGGGAAAATGCAGCAAATATCTGACATTGATGCAATGAGATCTCTGTACTGTCATAGCACATGCAACTGTGCCATGAAACACAACCTTAATTTCTCTGGGTTTTGGATTTTGTGTGTGTCTGTGTTTTCGGAAATAAAAATCCCCTTTCTCTGAGCAAGACCCAAAGGACTTTAATTTTCCCTATTCAGTGATTCTAATAAATTGCAATAAAGATTTGTCTTTTTGAGCATGTAAGGGTTTTTCACTGTTTTCTTCCTTTACTAGTAAATGCTGAAATAAAACATGTCCTTCCTTAGTCAAGTAAAAAACTTGGAAAAGGCATTTTTGTCAGAAGTAATTTGGAGGTTATCTTGTATTTTGGGCAATGCTGTTAACCTTTAGAAGTATGTAGATGTTCTTATTCTGTTTTTATCTTAGTTCTCATCTCTTGTAAGCCTGAAATAAATCATTTGCTTTATAGAAGTCCAAATACTGCTATCCTGGTGGCTGGGCAGTCAGATCACTAAGTTGGATGTGCTTGGTGTAATAGTTTCTTTTCACACTGTATTTTGCAAATCCTAACAAATTTTAAAGGCAGTGGAAGGCACTTGCACCTGGGACACAAAGCCTTTGCCCCCCTTCAGATCTGCTGCTGGCCAATTGTAAGACAAAAACCACTGGACAATGTGTACTGAGATAATTACAGACTGTTCAGCCCTTGAAGGGAAGGATCTCCTGTGCAGTAACTCTCTCACATTCTTGTGAGAAGTACAATTATCATCTCCAGTTGTGCATTCTGCTGTGCAGCTCCTTGCTCAGCAGAAGTACAGCACCTCTTTGGCATTTTAAGCACATTGGGCACTTCCCCATAAATGATTTGCTGGGTTTTCTGCTTCAGCTGAATTTCAGTAAGTGCCATCTGTATGTTTGTGTTGAAATTCCACTTGCAGGTTGTTCCTGGAGTGCACATTCTGTGCATCCTTTGAAAGAGCCAGGCCACTGGAAGCACATGAATAGAAATGTACCCAGACTAGCCTTCAGCTGGGTTTTCCTGAACACCTGAGGGGTTTTCTCAGCAGCTGTAGAGGGATGGTAATTATGTCACATTGAGATATAGTTGAATTGATTTTCTGTTTTCATTTTGTTAAACCAAATCTCATTAATAAAGGGCATTACTCCCTGACACTGAGCTGCCAGTCCCTCAAGCAAGCATAGAACACTGCAAAACAAAAGCTTACCTAATAATTTTAATGGAATCACTGATAAATGAGAGTCTGTATCAATAATAAATTTCTTAGTTGAAGTAGGAAGTTATTTAGTTTTTAACAAATACATTGCTAAATATTTAAATGGCATGTCTGCTAAAGAGCTTAGTCTAAGTCATGGTTGATAGAAAAATAATGGCACTAGTGCAGCTTCAGTTTTAATGTTTCATAGAATTTATGTATCTGTCACAAATAAAAATTGCAGTGATTTAATTCTTTTGTGGCTGCTTCTATTAGGAGAACTCAGAATATTTGTTTTTTCTGGCTATACCTGGATCTTTGGCTCCAGAGGACCCTAGAAGGGGGAAAGCTCACTTTGAAAGAGAAATATTATTTATAATTATCTATACTGCTGGATATGATTTCATGCTTTTGACAGTAATATTGACAATTAACACTTATGTGATGCTTGTTATACAGAGATGTCTGGTTTTACTCATCTCTGAAATAAATATTTTTATTTTATAAAGTTTAGGTTTATCTTCAGCTTATTTATTTGAAGAATATAATCTTCAGTCAGTGGCATTCCAGAAAACTTGAATAATTGAAATTGAATTTAGGATGGCTAAAGCAATGGTATAACAAACATGTGTTGAAATTTTGAAACTTAATTCTGTATTGGATTCTGCACTTCTAATCCAATTCTAGTCCATGCTTGTATTTTTACTTATTAAGAGAAGTCTCTGAAAGGATGGAGGGGAGGGTGTGGGTGGGGTTTGCCTTGTTTTTCACTACGGTGCTTTTTTACCATATTGGAATTTCAGTTAAAATTTTGTCATCTTGCAGTCCTGTCAATTTTCTTATCATACTTAATTATAAACATCTTAACAAAGGAAGTCTTTTGAATATAACAGATTATTCTTGGACCTTCACAAATCAAAATTAACATGCTACATTAATTTCTTTGTTTAAGTCCAGTTCCTCAGCTGAAACACTACTAATTGAATATGACCTAAAGAAACAGCTTTACATGAGCTTCTGAGTGATTTTTGGATTCATATTTGCAAAAATATTTTTAATGTTCCATAGTCACGTTTAACATATCAGCAGTGATTTCATTCTTCTCTTTCATCTATATTGCTGTATTTTATACCCTGACCTTTTGCTCTTCCTTTGCCTTTCTGAACCTATATGAACTATTCTAAGCATGCTCCAAAGTATTTAACACCCTTCAGGATTGTCTTTCACCACAGCACTGCCATGCTAAGGTTTGTTGAAGCAGATGGGTGGTTTTGTTCACTGCTTAACCAGATGCTTTCTATCTGAGCTGCTTGTGAGAAAAGTATGTATAATTCTGTAAACTATAGAATTCTTTTTCATATTTCTTTTTTTTTCCCCTTTGTGAGAACAGACAAGTAACTTATTCAGGTTCTGTCCAAAAATATTAATGGACTGGGGACCTGTTTCTGAAAATAATCCTGCCATATCCAAATTCATTTGTACCCCACGATGGACAGTTTTATAAATTCACAAACTGCTCATTTCCTCAATACTCTTCTTATATTAAATTTCTGCTTGCTGTTTGTTTTGTTACATATTGGTGAATACTCTCCCTGCTGTTTGAGGAGCTCAATTGCAACCTGGTCATTACAGTACCTGTATCATTTTTTGGGATGATGATATTTATGATTACAAATTTCTTAAATTCACTGGGTCCCCACCCTTCCATTACACAGTTTGTGTTACCGCTTGTTTCATTTATTCAGCCTATGTTAAAATCACCTAATATTATTTCTGACTATGCCCTAAAAGCCTGCAGATGTTTTCCCAGTCTGCCTGTAATATTTACAGCTGATCCCTTTGCTCTGTAAACAGCAAGCAATGTGGGGTAAATTAATCCCACGAAATTCCTTAATTGTGAAAATCATCAGCCTCTTTGGCTGGCTGAGGTGGTGTGTGAGTGGAGGAAGGCTGCTGCCATTTATCATTTTCTTGTCCTTGTTGCAGCTTTATTTGCAAATAACCAGATTTACTGCCTTCAAAATGTTTCATCAAACACTTTTTTCTCTCCAGTAGTTATTGGCTAAATTATGAATACCTTAAATTCATAATATTTTTTGTCACAATGCCATATGCTTTTGGGAGCCTGTTTCCAAGGCTGTACCTTACACCTCCCTCTTCTGGTGAGATCTGTGGCTGTTCAGCTCACCTGAGACATACCTGATCAAGGGTTTACAAACAGATAAAAAAGGCTGGCTCTAGACTCTGAGGCTTGAAATATGTCCCATCCCAGTGTTCACTTATTAAGATTCCTTCTTGAATTAGCTCTAAGTTTGTGAATTGTCGCTTAAAAACCTGTGAAATTTTTGGGTCCTTCATGTTAAACAAAATCTGGGATTCTATGCTCACTTGAAGTCGAAATTGTGATTATAATTTGAGTTGTTTTCTAAATTGTGTTCCCAGATATCATTGCTTGATATTCATATTTGTAACAGCTGATGCAAACATGATCTGGGAAGGAAATCCTGAACACACCACCTTTGCTGTCAGGGGAGCTGTAAACCTTTTCCCACATCCAAGTCCCTTGCAGCTAGCACTCCTGTTTTATTTCTGTGGCATTTCTGTATTATTAAAAAATAAGCAATAATACTATATGAAACAGCCCTCCAAAGCATGCTGCTGTGCTGATTATCTTTTTGTACGTTCTGTGTAGGACACAATAATGCCTTGTGTTTGCACAGTTGTGTGATTTTTGTTACACCCAGTGGGAGTTTGTTTTCACAGGGGCTGTGTGGAAGAGCCCAGGCTGGATGTTTGTTATTGTCATGTTGGGCTCTAATGGGCTGGTCCTGCTCTGCTTGCTCAGTGCCCTCCTCCCACTAAAAACCTGCAGCATCTGTAGCCTACAAATATACAAAAGCTAAGCTAGGAAAAACAGCACTTTTCCACACAGGGTATCACAATATGCAGCTCATTTTTTCCTTTGAAATTAATTGATGAGTGAATAGATTGTTTTTTAATATACAGAAAAGGAGATTTCAGTATGAAACAGAGATGTATTAGAGATATATGTGGAGATATTACACTTGCAGTGATACAACTTACCTCCATGTTCTAGTAGTGTCTTTATGTGAATAAGGGCAGGAGGATCAGTGGACTTTTCAACAACTTGAAAAGTCTTCCAAATAGAAATATAGACTCTCTCAACCTCTGGTATGGTGTCCATCACTGCACCATCTGCATACTTCACAATATTTATATTTAGGAGATTAATTCATGCAACAGCTCTGTCAGCTGGGGATCTGCAGTTAGACTCCTTCCATGGATTGGAATGGAAAAGCACAGGAATTTTGAAGGGTCAGAAAAGAAATTCTGTGGTGGAGCTGGGAACTGAAAGAGTTGTCAATGCTGAGGCAAATATGTCTGTGGAGCACATTATTATTATATCCCATAAAATTTCATCTGTTTTCTGATTCACAGAGAAGCACAGTCAGTTTCTGTTTCTTGAATGATGTTTTCATTCATTTCTCAATGTTAATTGTTTATAAAGTATGAAGATAGACTTGTTTATAGTCATTTGTTTGCAACCTTTTAATGTTTTTCTGGGTGTCAATAATGAGCCCAGACCTAATGCTAAAGACAACTTCAAGTGCAAATACTTTAATCTGTAATCCATGCCTAAATTACATACAATGTTCCCACATGCCTCCTGTGTGGTAAATAAGCACCTGTTCTGAGATGGTCTGAGCTCACACGTGTGTACATTTGCTTTATTTTTACAACTAAGTTTTTGTTAAGACCCAGATGATTTACTGTTAGTGTTAAGTGCCTTATTTATTTTTTAAATTAATTCCTTGCTGGTCTAGAATTAAGGTTCCCTTCAATTGCAGGAATAAAATAATTTCCTGCTGCTAATGTAGGTTTCTCTGGAAAATCTGAAGCCCTTAGGGAGGAGATGCCTTCCCTGCAGGTCTTTCAAGTAAAGGACTGTAAACTGTCCCCATTAATGCCCTCCTCTAAAGGGAATTCGGGCTGTAAGGAATTGGGAAAATAAGGGAAAGGGGCTGAAGGGGGAGGTGGGGCTGCTTTGTTTTCTTTTCCACAGACATGTGAAACTTTGAGATTGCATTTCTCCGTGTTTGGCAGTGGATGTGTGTGATTTGTGTGTCTGTGTGTGTGTGTTGACTCAGACTGGAAGACCCAGCCCTGCCTCTTACCTGTGGACTGGATCCTCACCTCTCCAAGGGGATCGTGTGTCGGTTCTGGCACAGCACAGATGCAGGATCTTGGCAGCTGAGACTGCCCCTTCCAAGCATTTTTATATAGGAAGAGGCGTGTGCTGGCCACTTTCAGAATTCTAGCACTGCTTTTAACTCTGAGTTTCCAGAGGGTTTTCTATCCATTTGTCAGTTTGGATTTTTGTTAAATATATACACCCATGACAAATTAGCTGCCCTTCTCAGGGATATGTGAATGTAAGAGCCAGGTAGGCTGACTTGAGAAAACTCGAAGCTGGAGATCAGCTTTTTACCACGTTGTTCAGCACTTGGTACTCCCAGAAAGATTCTTCTATGAAATGGTAAAGAGTAAATCAGGTGAGGCCAATTGTTTATCTTCCATTCAACTGGAAGCTGCTTTTAGTCAGTTTTGGTCTATTCTTTGTCTTTCCATTTTCACTCCCATCTTTCTTGTGGAGTTGGCTGATATGCAAAAAAAGAAAAACCTGGAAAAATGTTTTCATTATAATTTGGAGTGTTTTCAGTTGACAGGGTTTTTTTTTAAATTGCTTTTTGAATTTTTGGCAGTGTTTAAGTTTGGGTGTTTTTATAATAATCTTTGGAAAGTTTTATAGAATGGGTCTTATATTCATAAACCAGAAAAAATCCAAAGGTGAGAAGTGAATCATCCAAGTTTTTTAAAAGCTGGTTAGCAAATTGATATTGATGTAAATGGCAAATAGATCTACACAAGTGCCAGTTAAATTCTGAGTGGCCAAGACACTAGAATGTTAGCACTGCCCTCAATTCCCTCTCTGTGAAGCTGAGGGCTGAGTGCCCTTTAAATTTTTAACTTGGATTATTTAATTGCATTTATCCTTTCTCAGACATAATTAAACAGGTGATGAAAACCAAATTGTAAATAACATAGCTATGCCTTGTCTTGAAAAGAATAATGCTCAATGGTATTCATTCACATAAGTAGTGGGAAACGGATTCATGTATTTCCTATGCTTGGATAGCTTCATATATCAGTTGTTGTGGTTCATCATTAAAATCATGGAAATGACAGCATGCTTTTAAAATCCTAAATGGCAAGATACGCTTTGATAGAATGAGGCCAACTCATAAAATCAAAAGGATAACATAATAAATAAAATTCCAGAAACCTGAGCATGTCTACTACAGCTTTGCCCTCCTTCTGACTGTGGTGTTGATGTTGGCAGGCAGTGGGCTGTGATCGACAACTCGGGAGCAATGCCAAGGAAGACAACTGTGGAATCTGTGCAGGAGATGGCTCAACGTGCAGGCTTGTGAGGGGACAAGCTAAGGCACATGTCTCACCAGAAAAAAGTAGGTTGCAATTTGATCCTGGGGTGATTTATCCTTGATTGTGTTTTCTTCTTGTGTGTTAGCATGCATATTGCAGTGACCTCTTAGCCAGATACTTGTTTGCAGTTTTGCAAAACTACTTATTCTGAAGTCTGTGCTAGATTAGTCTGCTGAAATTCCGTGAGGGATACCACACATTAGGGTATAGCTAGGAAAGAATTTGAGATATGCATTCTTTTTAATAGAGCTACTCAATTCATTCTATCAGGAATAACCATCAAGATGCACATCTTATTTTAGAGGGTATCCTCATGTTGCAGTATATGTGATGCTGCAGCAATCCATGGAAATCCATCTTATAGATGATTTTATGGAAATAGTGGCCTTTCCTTGTAAGTACCTGGTTTTCAAATTAACTTGGATTTTTTTTTAATTTTTCTTGTTTGTTTGTGGGTTTTTTTGTGACGTCCAATGACAGTTGCACTTCAGGGACAAGTTACTACTTATATGGTACAAAAAGCACAAAGTGAAAGGGGCTAATGCTTCCATCTCTTTTTTGTGTGTTTGTCTCAAATTCCACCATTCTTTCCTCAAAATAATGAGCACCTTACTGGGAGTAACTCTGTAGGTCTCGTAATATCAAAAATATAAAATATAAAAGGGGAGGGGTATTGGAATTAGACCCTTTGCTGGAATCTGAAGAGTCTGCCTGTTTTGATATGCAGCCAAAGTTTTCCAAACAAAAACTCTCCTCTGACACTAGCGCTCTCCACCCTCACAGATGATGCTCCCTGGAATCTCACAGCACATGTCCCATGTGTTTATCATATGAATAGTTGCCTCACCTAATTTTTTCTTTTTCTGAACTCACGCCGTGTATTTGTCACATGGAGATGAGGCCTTTGAGGTTAATTACCTTCTTGCAAAGTCACCAGATAGAAGGGTGCTCTTAAAGTCAGTGCTCAAAGTTCAAATGCAACCAGCTTTTCTTTTTAATGGATGAAGCCCCTGCCTCTGAGTGCTGCCTATATTTTAATACTGTTGTATTTCAGCCTGCAAAGATTTCGCTTGTGCACTGATTTTGAAAGAGCTTTGTCTATGGAATCATGCTAAAATCTTATTGCAGTATATATAACTATTCCCGTGGAGTTTTTAATGCCCCTATTTTCAATTTGGATGTAGCTTGGAGTAGTTTATTTGTTATCTCGGTGATCGTTGCTTTGCAGTGCGGTGCCTTGTACTGCCCTGCAAGGGTGTTGGGCACCACTGTGCAGGAGCATAATTTCTGTAATTCAGTACATGTGTAAAGGAAAGACAATCTAAATTAAAAAGTGGCTGGTTATGTGGCAGTGACTTTTGAAGTCACAGGATAATTTTGCACAAGTCAAAGAGCCTTTTTTACATATTAGATGGTCTATCAGTGTTAGCCTTTGCCTTGCTTTGACTAAAGGTCCTTTTTATTGATGAGAGAGTGTAGTTCAGTAATTTATAGAATTTTTCATTGTGAAAGAGTGAGAAAATGTCTTGAATGCTTACAATGAGCTGAAAAAGAATTTTCATGGGGGCCACTTTTTATTCATTTGCCATATCAAAGGCTCAGAGCTTCTGGGCAGCATAGATCAAGCACTTGTAAAGCAAATACTTTTGTAGTGTCTCCAAGTTGTATTTGGTTTGTGTGTATAGATAGATACAGTTATATAGGGATATATATGCACAAAATAGCTCTTTCCCTTTCTGTTGTGAAGGTCAGCTGGAATTGAAGGCATTTGTGTTGTCTATTCCAGCTTTACAGCACCAGAGATTCTGCTGGAGAAGGATGATCCCTGGGGACACCATAGCTAGTTCTAAGGCAGCCCAAATAAACTTTTTGGATTGGTGACTCTGATTGGATAGTTCATGATAAGTGAAATAAAAAGTTTCACATTTAATTGCTGCTTAGGACGGAACTACAGTAAAGACAAAGTGATAAAGGGGATCTGGTTTTGAAACTGTCAGTTTATGACAGAAAATATTAATTTCACTTGTGGTGTTCTGGCTCAGGTAAGGCTGACTAGAACTGACATCACTTGGTGGAAGCTCTCCCATTGCCTTGAAAATTCTGAAGAATGCCCATGGTTCATTGTTTCCTCTGTTATAACTCAGTGTCTCCTTAAGAGTCCTTTAAAATTAAAGACCAAGAAAGACTATTCTGAGGAAAGATGTCAGTTTTGCCAAGTTTTGGGTTTATCTTGCACTGCAGTAGGCTGGATGATATGAATGAATTACCACTGGCATAAGCAAAACAGTCCACATGATACTAAATTCAGAACTTGATGTTTTTCTTGGTTATTGTGATGGTGCCAAAATATATTTTGGGTCAAGTTGTTCAGCACTATGCAATGAGTTCCATATAATCATCCTGTGTGTGAATGAAATGTGGAAATAAAGCCATCCTTTCTTTGTGGTAAAATGTCAGTGGAGGGAGGCACATTATCTTCCAAAGAGCCATTTGGAAGCTTTCAGAATAGTGTTGAGAAAATATCGACACATGACAGAAATGTATTTAAGAGGGAGCTTAAGGCTGTGAGCAGGATGTAAATTTTACTGTTCAATGAAGCAAATTAAAAAACTGGAAGGAAAGCAAGAGCCAAGGATTTTAGTATAAAAAAGAGGCATAAGGGAAAATAAAGTGCTTGGTTATCTTAGCCTTTATTTTAAAACAAAGAAATTTAGGCATTAATAGCAAATGATTTCTCATGAAGGACTAATTTTGTTTTATCATCTTTTTTGATATGTTTTTACATTAAATTAATGTCTTTGATCAGAAAGTTAAACAGCAGTGAAAGGGAGCTTACTGTTTTGCAAATATGAAAGGAACAATTGTTTCAAAAGTTTATTTTTTCCACTAACACTTAATTGCCTTTGAAAGACAAAGTAAGTTAAACTTCTGTCAGCAAGCCAGATTCTAACATTCTGGTAAAATGATTAAAGGTTTGACTAACGATATTCAAACAAAAAGTGTAATAAGTTGTAAAATGTACCATCCCACTGGGAAATGAGATATCATGGGCCTGAAGTTTCTAGTACTAAATGCATGGAACTCCCATTAACTCTACTGCACTTTGTGCACATGGAAAAATGGTAGGATTGGGCCCTCATATCTCCTTTCTCTACCATTGTTGGCGAGAAATGGTAGAAAAATGTTCTGGTTCTGATACCAACAAAGAAGACAAGATGCTGGTTCAGTGTGGGGTGAAGTTGAAGGTGTGGACTTGTCCCATTCTGGTTTTATTTGATTCCCAAATTGCAAGATACTTGCAAGTTTTGCCTTTCTTAATGTTTTGCTAAAGAGCTTCTTATAAAAGCTTTCACTGGTGATGGCTTTGTAACAGTTTGAATTTCCTTTTGCCATGTGATTTATTTCCTGTGGCACTTGTGTAATATACCATTGGTCACTTCTTCTCACATGATGTATGCCACCATCCCCGAGATTGCTTAACCAAAAACCTAATTTCACTTTGGTCATTTATCTAAACAGAGGCCCTTGGCACAATTCCCTCTTCTGTGTCATCAGCCAGCTCAACTTTGTGACAACTTCTTGCCTCATGTTATTTTCCGTCTTTGAAATAAATATACATGGAGCTAGCAACCCCAATTGTCAAGGTTGCCTGATACTTCATTTTATATGAAGGATTATTTTCCAAAATTAGACAGTTGTGTCAGTAACTTCTCATGCCAGGTGCTATGTGTTTTGGAGAAAATTCAGCCAAAACAGCTCAGCATATTCCAAGGACACAGAGGAGAAAAACATGTTGTTTCCCACTGTCAAAACATTCTTGAAACCTTTTATTTAATATGTCTTAAAATCCCCCCATTGTTGGACTTGATCACAGATCAGGGATTTGAAATTTGGCAGGCAATGATCTTCTGGTCATGGATAAGTCTTTTGCAATGTCTGTGAACATCAACACATATTGTACTACAACTTTTACAAAAATCCCCAACCTTTTCCTTCAGTTTCTCTGGAATCTTCTTGGATGTTAACAGCTGAAATTTCTGAAAACTTATCCTTTCAAGTGTTCTCTAGCTTGTTACAAGTCCTGACTGCAAACAGATTGCATGTGTGTAGCCTCCTTAGAATACATTAACGTGTTGCTCTTCCAGAAATAAGCTATTACAGTTTTTCCTTGAGGTTGCTCTGGCTTTTTGCTTTACTGCAGTGTGGACCAGGTGCCATGGCATGAACTCTCTGATGCCTCCTACCTCACATTCAGGCATTCAGAAGAGATTTTTGTGGAGAGCTTCCAATCTCATGGGCTTCAGACTTATGACAGGGAATTATGAGATCACATGTGAAGTGGGAAAGATGAGATGAGTTGAGCAGGAAAATTTGCCATTAGTTCATGCAGTGAAGGAAAGGCAGATGTGAGAAGGTGGGTGGAGGTTGTGGGACTGGCTGTACAGACACACTGAGTCAAGGAAAGAGGAAGAGAAGACTGAGATTAGATAAGGAATCTGGGTGGGAGATGGAGTGAAAAACACTTGGAGAGGAAGGGGGAAAATCAACTATCTGTAGAGCCAGAAGAGGGAATTGGGACTGGTTTGGCAGGAAAACTGTGTGTGGGGAGGGATAGGATGCCAGTGCATTAGTGTTCCAGTATGGATAAGGAGCACTTTTTTTGACGCAAATTTTACCATGGCCCTAAAATACTGGTCATCAGTTCACACCACAGAGTGGTCTTGGAGAGCATAA
Organism: Camarhynchus parvulus; assembly: GCF_901933205.1. NCBI lineage: Eukaryota > Metazoa > Chordata > Aves > Passeriformes > Thraupidae > Camarhynchus > Camarhynchus parvulus. The sequence goes on from NC_044580.1 coordinate 11,205,118, forward strand.
ATTGGAATTTTTTTGGGTGAAGCTAAACCAGAAGATGTGTCCCAGAAAATCACCTGATGTTCTCCAGCAGCTATAGGATATCCAGTCCATAGAATCAGACTAGAATTAGTCCCAACGAGGCACCTGCATTTTTGTAGTCTTCAGCACCAACTGGCTCAGTCTAGACATACCTTTACTTTGGTTGGTTTACCTGGGGCCGTTACAGATAATATGAATCTTCCTTCTGTAATTTCATGGTCCCTTTTGTCTTGAAGAAATTTCTTAGTAAGAACATTGGCTATTTCATGACTTATTTTGTACTGCATTTCCTTAAGATCCATTCTCTTGAGGGGCTGTTTACTGCATGTTTTTTATGTTTTCTCCAGTGCATGTATTGGGGTTTGCTTTCATTGGGCAGGTGAGACAAAGCCCAGCAGAAATGCCTTCTGGAATTATGCCTGATGCCAGAGTGGATGAGGGAAGCCACTGCAATAAGGTTCCAAATATTTGAGAATTTTAGTTCCTGTGTGCTGTAGTTGTTCCTGGATTACTGTTTGTATTTTGAGAGCACAAAGGTCTTCGATCAGAACCAGGGAGCCAGCAAATAAGTTCTGAGCAAATACATAGATGGAAACATGTTTTATAGACCTGAAATAAACCTCTGGCCTGCTATAAGAGGAGAGAGGGAAAAATCCCAACTGGCCCATATGTGAAACAGTAAATGGGTCCACCATGGCCCACATGGAAAAATAAATAAAACCTGCTGAATTGGATTGAGTTTAGGAATGTGACTCCTTTATTTTGATCCTGGGGATTAGCTCCCAGTCTTACCATAGCAGGGAGTCTGATCTTGCTCTCATTGAGATCCAAAATCTAAATCCACATTAACACCATAGAAACAGGATCAAACCTTGACATCTAAAGTAAAGTAATCCAGGAGCTTAATCAGCAAATGCTGTGTTGTGTGCACACATTTGCTGAGAGAGTCTCTGGGTGAGAGTGGAGGGTGATGACTCCATGTGCTGCTGGGAATGCCTGTCCTGAAAGCAGGGTTAGAATAGAGAGACAATATCTCACCTGCTTCTCAGTTTTTAGGGTGAGACTTAATCTGACCTCATATGTTAGAGTCTGGTGTTTCTGCATGTTCCAGATGATTTTGGGGTAATTTGTTTTCATCTTTAGACAAAGGTCAGCAATTAACTTTCAAAGAAATACTGTAAGGAGGAAAAAAAATTTAATCAAAAATTCTCGGTATGGATTTCAGGGTAGCAATTTCCCCTTATGTTTTTGTAAGAGTTCACTGCTTTTAGCAGTGTGGACCCTACTGATTTAATGGGAAATGTACAGCATAACCATTTTAAATGGGTTTACAGAGCCTTGTGTTTCTTTAAGAATATGAATTACATTCAACTGAGAACCAGAGACCTTTGGAATATATAATTTTTTAGGAGCCAGACCTGGACAACCTTAACTATTGTTTCAAAGCTGTCCCAAGGAGAAGGAGGAGTCCCTTATGGTCAGTTCTGTCCCATTTCTTCCAAACCCTCATCTCTGTTCAGAAGTCCAAAAATCTCACATTTATTTTTTCCTGTAATTTACTTCATCTCAAGGAAAGACTGCCCTAGGTCATGATTATCTCAGTCAGGTTACAAAAATCTCCTGCTGTCGGACTTCTTGACAGGTCTGTGGGCTGCAGAGGTTGCCTGCTGCTGCGGCGGTGAGCTCAGTCATCCCTAATGCAAATAAAACACTTTCTGCTAATATTGTCTCTGCCGCAGAGAAATACCAAATTTAGCACCCCCATGAGACTTTTGGACCATATCAGAGAGTGCTTGGGTGAGGGTGGAATGTCTGTAGTACTGCTAAAGGAATGTGAGGCATCCTGGAAAGGGATCTGCAGGGTCTGCCGGGGCCAGCGGAGCTGCCTGTGGGGAGGCGCAGGAAGCTCAGCAGATCGACCCTGTTGTTCTCCAGAGGAGCAGTGCTGCACATGTGTGCACATCTGCAAAGCCAGCCTGTGTCCCTGCAGCACGGGCTGCCCTCAGCTCCGCTTCAGAGCAGCAGCTCATGCGTTCTGAGCTGGTCATCATCTGACTTTATTGGAGGTTTTGTGCTGAGACTGACCCTTGGTTGTTATCAGGATGGGATTCAATTCCCGACCAAGTAAGCACAGATGGGCCCCTCAAACCTGCTTTCTCTCAAATACTGCCGAGCACATGTGAATTCAGTAGTTATTTCCTTACTTTAAAGATATGCACACCCACTACCTCCTGGCTATCTTTAGCAATTCCTCTGATGAAAAACCAAGATGCAAAAAGATATTAAGTGGTTCAGTAGTTAATGTTTTTTCCAGGACTCCTTAGTTGTATTATTGTTTTACTGTAGTATTTTTCACTCTGGTGGAATACACAAGAATGAAATTAATAAAGCTCATATTTTATTACATCCAAAATAAATTGTTATATTTAAATGTCCTTCCTAGAAATTGACGATATAAAAACTGTAACATAAGAAGGTGTTTATTTCAGAAAAAATAATTGCAGTATTTGCTTGAAGTATTCTGAACATTTGGCAGGAAATCATACTTATGCTAAGGAGATGTAAACCAGAAGCTGATAATTTAGCATCTACTATAAAGGGGTTCAGTTTGAAGTGGAAAGAAACCTTTTTAAACTATTTTTTTACTTAAAACGAAACTATTCTTCCTCTAAATATTTTATGGGTAATTCTGGAGCCAGTGTATCACTGACTTTCAACACACATTTCATTTTGAATCTGTAAAAAGGAACTTCCTCTGCAGCAGCCACTGAATGTGCATTAGTTTCATCACCAAGCAGAGCATCTTGTGCAGGGTGCAGCTGCAGAGGACACGTGTGGCAGGGCCTGCCTTGCAGAAGAGATGCAGTTGGGCCATGATGGAAATGAGTGACAGCTCCTTGGATGCTGCTCTCTTCCTTTTGTGGATATCCCTGTGGATATCCCTTTTCTGAGAGCACTGCTTTTGTTGGCATGAGGGTCTCTAGCCTGTTGGTTTGACTGGTAACTCAGTTTGCTCGGGCAAATCACAGATTTCCTACATTTGAAATGAGAAGTAATAACTTTCTGCCTTTGTAAAATGCACTGAAGTAAGTGTGTTGCACATTATTATATTAAGAGGCCTTTCAGGCAGCCAAAAGCTGTTTTGTATTGATATGTCCTGTTGGGGGCTGGTTTGGTTTATAGTTCATTTTAAATTGAGCCTCTTACTGGAAGAAATGATCTTATATGGTAAGTTAGATGCAGACACCGTTATAACATATACCTTATAGCTATTATATATTTGCTCTTAACTGGTCTGTAATTGGTTAAGGGTTAGTGTTAAGTAGATGATTTATTTCCTGTAAGTCCTGCCACTTATTAAAGTTGTGACCTGCAGCAGGAAATGAGGTGTGGGCAAAATGAGACTGAACAGCTGCAGATTTTTGTAAGGGGGAAGGACTACTTAGCAGATTCCTTATGTCAATTCAGTGATTAGAAAATAAAACTAGGACAACAGAGTGTAAATATGTTCCTAATACACTACTGACATTTCAGTTGTTATTGGTAATAGCAAATTATTTTCCAAGAGAAAGCAAGATTTACAGGTCCATTTGTAGGTCTTAATAGTTGCATGACATGTCAAACAGACTCAGTACACTGTACTTAATAAAATAATATATTATTTTTAATAGAAAAACTGTGAAAGCTGTGAAATATTTTCTTAGACACATTTGAGGGTTTTCTGTCTAATTATGTGATGTACAAATTCCCTGATGAAAGATAATTTCTAAACCAGTTCTTTAATGTTTGTAGGGGAAGAAACTGTGATTGCTGTACCACATGGGAGTCGCAGTGTGAGAATCACCCTGAAAGGACCAGCACACCTTGGTATGACTGAGCTGTTTTATGTATTTATACATAGGCAGAAGATAAAAACAGAACCTTGTAACTGAACTCATCCAAACTTTGGAAAATATGGGTAAGATCATGACCTCGATACCTTGATTCCTCTTCCCATCTTTAATATCCAGCCTGGAGATAATCCTAGGGAAGACTGGAAAGTTTACTTGGTAAAAAGAAATAGAATTCATGGAGGTGGTTTCTATTCCTTCCATTTAAACCAATATAAGGCATCTCAAATACAGTACACTCTTAAACAACACCAAAAATACCAACTTCCAGAGGATTATGTGAACCAACATCCCTTGCATAACTCAGCACCAGATTTCTGTTGTAGGCTCTGACAAGTGATCTAGGAACAAATGAAGTTGGGTGAATGACTACAGAAGTCCTGCTTCCATGTAGTTCTTTTAGTCATTATACATCACCAATGAGAAACAGTTTGTTATTCTGTAAGGCAGTTGTTTTCCAATATTTTCTTATAAGGCTGATGGCAGTATTTATGGCAATTTCCTTATCCATAGGCCTAGTTTGCCTGGAGAATTGATGGTTTCAATTCAATGGTAAGTGAATACTAAGCAATGAGATAAACTATTCATTTAACTTCGAACAATTTTTTATCCAGATGTGGTCTGGATCATAGAAATAAAAAGAACTTAAGCTCTGAGATATGTAAACAGAAGTAAAAAATGCATTTTATTTGAAAATTGCTCATCAGTTTGTTTGCTTTCAAAAATATATTGTCACATCCCTTCAAAGAAAAAAACTGAAATAAAACTCCCTCTTCAGAACAGCTCCAGGGTGACAATAACTCTAGATATACTACTTATATTAAAAACGTACAAAGCTGATTTTATATTGAAATAAATACTATTCCTTTAAAACTGTTGAGGGGATGTGTGATGGAGTGATCCTGACCAGTTCAGGTCAGGACTCTTGGACTTTCTTAAGTAGTTCTGCAGAAGGAAGTTGTTGTTTCAGCTTTGTATGAGGAAAAAGTACTAGATTGAGTGGCTCTTGGGGGATTTCTGGAAAGCTCCTGAGGAATGCAGCAGCAGCTCAGTAACTGAGTACAGAGTGCTCCTGGCTTCCTACCCAGGGTGGTTCTGTAAAGAAGCTGTGGCTTGGCATCACCTTTGTTAGTTCACTCTCTAGCTGGACAGGAATTGTGAAATGTTCCCTTAACCACTTCCACCAGCACATCTGTTTGCAAATCTGCAAGGATTTAGACATTTTTTTACCTAAAATTAAAACTGCAGAGGTAAAAAACAACTGAGAGCTGTGGTGGGGAGGGAGGTGAGAATTGCTTCTGGCTTCATAGCCAGGTCTCCAAGAGCTGATGCTCTGGAGCAGCTTCTCCACCTTCCCACTGTACGTGTTCCTGGGTGTTTGTCACTTAACAGAAGATACCAAATGATCCTTTCCTGCAACTACATCAACTTTTGTGTGGGTGTACTGGTAGAATTAAAGCCAGAATTTAAAAAAATCATCTACTATTACAGGTTCCATTTGTCAGAGATGTTTTTCCTGGCTTGCAATGAGTTGAATTTAACAGGTGAAGCAGGGACTACTTATTGTTAAAGTTTTATACTGCCTCCTGTCGCCAGTATATATTTGTCCTTCAAGTAGAGTCAGCAGCAATAGCAAAAACTTGAAGAGCACTATGGAGTGTCTGGCACTTTTCCCTTTATCTTGTGTTCAGTGGGGCTTCATCCTGGGTTTATGATCTGGTCTTGTTCCAGGAAAGCACAACTGCTGGACTAATCAAAAATGGAAATGTGGTTGGAGATGTAGCACATAACAGATTTGAAACAAATGCTCTGAGCATTGTTTTGCAACCTGCAGTTAGTGTTTGAGCAAGGACTGCTTTTCTTTGTAGCTGGTTAGAAAAAGTGCTTTGTTGGTGTCTCTGGACACTTGAAAACAGGCAGCAGATTCATCAAGATGTTACTTTGGGTTTTTAACAAATATGGCCCCTCTGTACTTCTGCCTGCTAGGGTTTGGTGAAAGATTTGGTGGAAAATAACCAAGTAATTAGCACAAAAATGGGTCTGAATAAAATGTTTCATTGTGTTGGCTTTGTTTTTGATTTGGACTGTATCATGGCTTTTCTAGTAGTTGTTTTAAGAGCATTAGAATCAAAAGTAAGCCTGAAAGTTCCCTGAAATTAATCCTCCAGCAGAAGAAACAGGAAAACCAGAAGCTAATATTTTTACAAGTGGCTAATGCTAGATAACTGAGTTCGTGAACTTAGGGAGGTTAAACCTTACTGAAAGGAACTGAAATGTTTTTCTTTTTGTCAATTTTTTCTCTGCTCACAGAGATTTGCATCATGTGACAGCCTTTAGCTGTGGGTTTGTGCACTGCTCTGCCTTTGACAGATGCTCAGAGGAGCATGGTGTTGCTTTTGCTTGCATTTTGAGAAGAATGTTTTGTATTGTGCTACCTACAAATGAATCACAGAAAAGAAGCAGCTTTTGGACAGCACCATACTTGCTCCTTATTGCACTGAGAGCAGGAGCAGTTTTCCTGGGAACTCCTTCATGCACAGGGAGGTTCCTGCAGTGGGTTTCCTGCTCCTTCCTGCCACCAGGAGAATGGGGGTATTCTGCTGGGCAAGGCATTTGCCATTTTTGTCAAAGGAAGGAAAGTAACTAAACACAGATAGTTACAGGTCTTTGGCGCTGGTGATTGTCCTGCTAGGCACAGAAACAGGTGAGCACTCAAGAGAATTCCCTGTCCATGTTACTCTTCACATCTGGAGTCTCGAGGAATTGATTTAAGATGGGCAAGCTTACTCCTGAAGTCAAACTTCCCAGGTCTTTTAGTATAACAGGACTCTGCAGAACAAAGAAACATTTGGTGAATTGTTTTCTTGTCATGAAACCAGCTGATCAAACGTGTGTTCTCAGTTACTTCTCTGAAAGCAATAAATGAAGTTTTGAGGAAGGAATTCCTCCCCAATAAACATCATTATGTTATTTATGTGTTAAATACACCAAGTGCTTTGTGTCTCTCTGTTTTGGAAGCCTGTGATGACAAGCACTAGGTACGACTGAGCAGGAATGCATTGCACCAGAGGTTATCATTGTGCTGTGCAATTGCTCCTCATCTCCCTGTGTGACACAGGAAAAATCTGAGCAGCAGTTCTGAGCTTCAGTGGTGTCACCTCCAGAGACACAGACCATGGCTCCATAGCTGCACCTTGCAAATAAACACATTATTTGCATCCACATCTAGTGTAGCTCTAATGTAAACGTGTCAGCTCTCTGGGAGTTACTGTCTTGTTAGTTGCTGAACAATATTCTTGGTTTCTGCTTAGAAAAACATCAAAAATGGTTTTTTATTTTAAAAAATGGTAAAAAGACTGTTCAGAAATGCAGCTGAGGTCACCAAAGAAATATTTTCATCATCTTTTTGCACTAGCTGGATTGTAATGCCTTGTAATGTTCTTGTAATGTTAAATCCTAGTTTCGAAAGGATCCTGTCCTCCTAAGCATCTCACTGAATTTATTTTGAGTTGGAAGTACTTAATATTTGATTTTACACTTACTTTTAAAAAATGAGACAATAACAGGCACCATTAATTTTTACTTAATTTTAAGCAGCATTTGTGATCAAGCTGTAAGTTTGTGATTTAAGCATGAAGTTTGGGATCAAGGCTTGCAGAAACTTAATTCAAGAATTCTGAGTTCTATATATTTTAAAGGGTTATTTTGTAATGCAATCAGGAAAAGACACTTCCATAAAAATGGCAAACAGAAATATGTAGTAATCATCTAAATACTTATTTTTTCTGGGATTAGTTTATATCTTTGTTCCTAATGGAATGTGTTGGACAGTGGGGCACACTGATTCCCAGAGATTTATGTTTTCTCTTTGACAAAGTACATTTTATTCACCACTAGATTCATACCCTGTGATTAACATAAAGTCATTTCCTAGAAAATCCTTCCTGAAACTTCCTTCCAGCCATGTATGTGATCTTTGTTATACCTATGAGCACAGTGGAACCTAATGCTTAGAAGCTTGGGATAATGGTGGTGTGTTTTCAAGGAGTTTAATTCATTCTGTAATTTCTTTATTCTCTTTGTTTGGGTGCTCCAGAATGCATATTTGTTTAAAAAATATGAAGGAAGAAAGCAGTTAATGATGGATTTCAGCATTCAGAGTATGTTTTCAGTGCAGGTAAAACCAGATGCTTTTAACCTAGATGACTGACTTAGGTAACTTTGTTTAAAGTACCAAAAAAGGCAAGGTAGTGGGAGAAAGAGGGTATTTATATCTCATCAAAAGATTCCTTTTAGCTTGGCCTGAGCTCATCTGAGATTCATGCTTTTCTCATGCCGTGCTCTGGTGGATTGTAACCAGACCAGGGTATTTCAAGTCATGCATCTTGCTGTGCCTCTATGCTGTGCTACACAGAGCCCAGAATTCTACCTTCGTTATGAATATCTTCCTTTAGCTTTGTCCACTTACAGTTCAGTCAGCTTTCTGGAAGTGATTTAATCTTAAAATGCTTCATCTGTCTTCTGGAGGCTGTGGGCTGTTAGTTTAATCTGTTTCCAAGGAGTAGAGAACAATTCAGAAAGGGTTTTCATCACCAGCTGTTCTGGGAAGGGCCGTCCCTGCAGCTGCCCGCCTCCTGGCCCTGCTCGTTGCTCACATGGGAAATACTCAAAGCTGAGTTAAGGATCTTGGGGCAGTGATTCAGGTATTGAGGTGAGTGTCAGGTGGGTTTGGCACCGCTCAGGTTTCTCTGGAGACTGACTGCTCAGATTGCTTGGCTTCTGAGTTGCATGGAAGTATGAGGTATTTTCCTCTATACTGATTCTATCAATTTTGAGTTTCTTTCAGCTTTTCCTGCTCAAGCTTTTGCTTATATCAAGTGTTACAGAGCACTTGGTGTAGGAAAAACCATCTCAGAAGTGCTTCTGGTATGAAAGAATAGTTTGTTCAGACAATATTCCTGTGTTGACTTGTCTTGCAATTATCTGTCAGCCTGTAATCTGAAGCAGTTAATATTCTCACAGATTCTCTGGGTGTGTTTTTACTGCACATATGCAGCTGGTACTTGCAAGGCAAAGTTATAAACATTACCTTCTGACTTTCTTGAAAACAAAAACCTGTTTAAGTTTACTAATTGCACGTTTCTTCTTTAGTTATAGAGTCAAAAACACTTCAAGGAGAAAAGGGAGAGCACAGTTTCAATGCTCCTGGAACATTTGTCATTGAAAATACAACTGTTGAATTTCAGAAGAGCACAGACAGGGAAATCATAAAGATCCAGGGGCCTCTTGGAGCAGATTTCATTATCAAGGTGGGGTGTGTGAATGTACAAAATACAAAATACACAAAGTTATTGCAAGTACATGCAACACAGTGGTGGCTGTCCATCAGCTTGCAGCAATACAACAAAATCTTTTAGCTAGCAAGTAAGAAATCCCAATTACAGTCCAGAGATCATTTATGCCAAGAAAATCCGAATAAATTAAAATGTTATGTGATTAATGTCTTTCCTGTGGTGGGAAGTACCACAGGATCTTTAATGGTAAAAATGGCCAGGATTTTTGTTTTCAATACTGCTGGAAGAGTAACAGTGTGACCTTGAGCAGTGCTAATCCAATTGCACACTGCCACCTACTGAACCTGAGCACTGCTTCCAGCAGCACCCTCCAATCTCCCTCAGACATTGCTAATCCAGCCACTGACCATTTCCAATCATTTTGAATTGCTTTTCTATTCAGAGCACATGTGGCTTGCATCACACATCAAGATATTTATAAGTAGGAGCATATCAGTATTTGACTACCAAAGGAAGGCACTCATACACTTTGCCATTGGAAGTGACAGAAGTTTCAGTATTATCAGACTGCCTGGCTTTACCTGTCACATTGTAGAAATAGAATTTCAGTTGTTTTCCTTTTGCATCTCCAGTATCATGTGCAGCTAGATTTGCCTGACAGTGTGCTTGGATCACTTTCAGACTTCTTTCTGCAGCAGATTTTAAAATTTTTGCTAACAAAGACATGAACCAAAAGAATACAGTTAAGAACTTTGCTATTTGAGGATAAATAATCAAATGGTCACATTAATGCCTTGAATAATTTGAAAAACAAAGCACATTCAAGTGTTTGGCTATTGGGAACCTAAATTTGATGGCTACTCTAGACTTTCTAGAGGTTTTGTGTCTGTCATCATCTTACTTTGCACTGCTATTATGCATGAACTCTGTTTTAAAATGGCATGAGCAGTGTAAATGTGTGTTGTAATGGAAATTTCTTCAGACCAGGTACTCTGGATCAAAAGAGAGTGTGGTTCAGTTCTTCTTCTATCAACCCATCAGTCACCAGTGGAGACAGACAGAGTTCTTTCCTTGCACAGTGACATGTGGAGGAGGTAAGTAATGTCAATTCTTCAGCAGTGATAACAGCTCAAGATTAAAAGGAGCTGATTTACAACCTTTGTTCTGCATTTTTAGTGATTAGATGTTTGTGTTTCTCTGCACACTGGTAATTCCTCAGCAAAATAAATGACAGAGCAGCAGCTAGGCTGGTCAAGCTGGTATCAGCGCAGGGGTTTTTACATGTTGTCACTGGAAGTCATGTTTTTCCATAGCTGATGTTCATTTGAGTAAGAACATTGACTAAGAAGTAAAAATGCAACATTCAAAATGGAAAATTGCAACTCATAGTGGATATGTGGGGAAAGTAAGCAAAGAAACATGATGAGATTTTAAAATAAGAATAATCAAGAGGTGAAGTATTTGTGGCCTCAGTAGTATACCTGAGGGTGAGTTTTAGAACATTTAGTTGAGGAATTAGTTATACAGAAAGCAGAATAAGTAAACAGAATTTAAAGAACATCTGCTATCAGTACCTTTGGCTGTCTGATTTTAGACATTTAGTCCTGGTGGTGGCTAGAGCAGCACATGTGGTATTGTAGGATCTACTCCTGATTTAAGCACTGCAGCTTAGATGAAGTGTAGCTTCATTCTGCTTATCCAGCCCAGCCCACAGCCTGTCATGTCTGGTTCTGCAAAAAAAGTATGAGCTCATGGTAGGAGGAGTGTTTGACACTGCAGATAGCAGCTTCCCTTCAGCTAGCATTTCCCAGGTCACCTGGAAAACAGAGCAGGATGCTGGTGATACTGATACAGGGATTTTCTGGAGAGTGCAAATGTGGTTTAAATAGTTACTTGGGGCATGAATAAAGAGAGTGAGAGATGTTTAAAGTACAAGCAGAGTCTGGGGATCTTTTGAAGGACCATCCATTTTGGCATTTGCACCTCCCTGTGATCTGAAATGCAGACAATGTATGTGTCTGATATGCAGTCCCACAGGAAACTACTGTATCTTATGAGATACTTGGCCTCATGAAGTGTGATCCTTGCTGGAGCTGTGAGTGGCAATGCATATCCTCTGATGATTCCATCACACTGTGTTTATAATTTTTTTTCCTTAACTTGTCTGACAAAGGGAAGAAGTATAAAGCATCACAGTTACTTTTGAGGACTGCATGTAAACACTGGATACCCCAAGGGAGATATTTACCTTCAAAAGTATTGGCTCAAATCCAGCCTTATTCAGACTGCTGTTATGGCTTGAAAATTATAGCTACATGTCAATCTCTTTGAAACCATCCAGGGTGTTCAAAGCCCTGCTTTGTGGCTGCTTGCCTATGATATAAAACTGGTACCTTTGTCAGAGGGGCTTGGCAGTCCTCAGGGAGGACAGGAACTGAGGAAGCACAAAAACTGAGTTGCTCAGTCGTGACAGTAGTGGTGTTAAGAATGGCATGCAGGGAAGTTGTATTGCAGCTGCCTGGCTTTAACCTGTTATCTTAGATTTATCTGGATTTAATGTCCAGATTGTCTGTTTGGCATCTGGTACTGGCAGTGAAAGAAAAGGTTCCTCACAACAGAGATTTGGAATTAGTGCATTGCCATTCCTCACTTGGATGCTGGCTCTATCTTTAACTCTGTAATGTCCATTTGTTGGAAGGGCCATCTCAGAAAGCACAGTCAAACTTGAATGAGCAAGTGTTCAAAAATTGTTTCTCTTGTTTGCAAGTGACATTTCTTCTGGGTCCTTTCGGTACGTACAAGAACTGAAACATAGATGCTGTGAGCACTGGAACTGCTTAGTTCTTTATGGTTATCACTCTCATGCATGATGACACTTTGGATCAGCCAAGAGACACACAACTGAAGCCACTGATACATGATACTTAGCATTTTCAGTAGGCACAGGGACTTGTGCTGTTAGTTTGTTGACTCAGTTTGATTTTAATTCTTGTGGTCTAGAACTTTTTTTCTTTGCACATACCAGAACATCCTCCTCTCCTCAGTTTAAGTCCAAGTAAGCTTTTTTGAATGAGTCTTTTTTTCTTAGCCAAAAAATAACCTAGTGGTTTATAAAACCCAGATCCCTTCTTGCAACCAGTCTCCACACATATTTTATTATTTGTTTTTCACCGAGTTGTTAGTTCAAGTCTTCTTTTTTGGCTCTTCAACTCGGAATGTTCTTGAATCTATTTCTTGGTTTTCTACAGTTCCTTAGCAATGTTTTTGGATCCCATCTTCAATTCCTCTGGCTTTCTGTCTCAAGTATTTATTTCTTTTAGCATGAATGACTGTTTAATATAGCTCTCCAACATACTGGTAACTCCTCCTTGGAGGAGGACAATTATACATTGTGGAATATGTACTAGAGCCATATGGCTTCATAGTTTTGCTTTCTGACAGGTGAGCTGGTGCAGTACAAGTATTTCTGCATCAGAAGGAAATATGTGTGCCTCTACTCTTAGAATATTAGTAGAATAAAGAGCTGGAAGCTCATTTAGTGTTAAGACAGGTTAATATAACTGCTGTGCTGAATTGCCTTAAATGAAGGTCTGGTTGTGCATTTCCTTTTTCCTTGTTTAAAAGCAAACCAAAAAAGAGTAAGACAGAAAATTAATTCCATGGGGAGAAAAAGCTGTCTTACTTTATCTCCATTAACAACATTTAACTTTGCTTCTGCCCTAGGTTATCAGCTCAATTCAGCTGAGTGCGTGGACATTCGTCTGAAGCGTGTTGTTCCTGACCACTACTGCCATTATCATCCAGAAAACAAGAAACCAAAGCCCAAGCTGAAGGAATGCAACATGGATCCCTGCCCTTCCAGGTCTGTATGGCAACTAAATTTGTGTGTGACACAGGCAGTTACTAAGGAAGCAGGAAATGTATTTACTTAATTTCAATTCTTTTTATCTTTAAGGCTACTTAATCTTGGTTGGTTATTGCATGTGTTAAAGGCTGATACCTCTGCCAGTAGATGTGTGGCACTTCTTCAGTGTTGCAGAATAGAAGATTTTGCTCATAGAGAGATATTGTAAAAATCAGTTTGCTGAAGGGCTAATTCTACTTTGTCTGTTGCTGAGTAGTACAGCACTGGTGTGAGGCTGTGTGAGAAGGACAGAAGGTTTGCCTACTTTCAGATTTATTGATGCTGCCATTCAGAACATCTCAACAGCCAGACAGAAGCTCCAGTCAGTGCAAGTTTTACATATGGTTTAACTTGGTTTATTCATTTGCCTACCATAAAAGTTTGGTTCTTCATTGGTACTGTAGTGTTGACAATTTAATAATTGAAGCTTGGGTCTATTTGTTTGGGTTTTTTAAAACTAAGCATTAAAAAAAAATCATTCCAAGTAAATATCCTTTGGTACAAACGCCACAGGATATTAGTGCCAAATTGTAAAGGCTACAGTACACATAAATTGTATTGAATTGCACCACAGTATTTCAAACTAACTTTTGGATTGTCTGGTGAGGTTTCCTGGCTGTGCTAAAGAATCTTAAAATAACATCACAGTATCAAGTCCCAGAACCTCACATTAATATGCCAGCTGGCTGAGCTAGAGTTATATGCAAGAAAAGGAAACACTCTCAATGGATTTCATTTCCTATAGCTAAACTGTCCATTTCCTTTCATTCCTGTTGAATGTAATCGTTGATAGTGACCTCTAACAGTTATAGATGTGCAGACTTTCAAGAGTTTTTCCTGGAGAGTTGATCACTGTATGAAGCAGAAAGACTTCAGTAATGCTTGATGGCAATGGGTGCCAAATGTTCCAAAGCTGGAATGGGAAAATTAGGGGAAAGAAAGGGTGTAATTATATTTTACCTTGCAAATTTAGCTTACACAGTCAGGAAAAGGAAAGTACTACTGGGTATAATACCATGTTTCCTAGCATTGGAAGTAAAGCTTTATGCCTGCTCTGTTCTATGCAGTTCAAACAACTCTAGAAAGGTCCTAAGCAGCATTCAGAACCTATCTAGGATTAATCTTATGATGTATTTATTTCACTGACACTCATGTCCCTCAGCAGTCTTTGTTACAGATACACATATGTGAATATTTTTTTGTTAATGAAGTAACACAGACCTAAAGGGTCACCGATAGTAAATTTCTTTGCTGGAGGCTTGCTCATTTAATATTTTATGGTGGTATGAAATAGAGAAGTTATATGGTGAATAGTTCTTTATCCATGCAGAAAAGGTAAGATTATACAAGTCATAAGGTTCACCATAAGGCTCATGTGTAATCAAGTAAGATTCCTGCATTTCACATTGGGAATTGCTTACTTCAAGCATGATCACATAAAAGTATGTACTTGATGTACAGTCTTGGGTATGAGAAGTAATGATGCAATATTTATTTTTTTTGACAGTGATGGATTTAAAGAAATCATGCCCTATGATCACTTCCAGCCACTTCCTCGGTATGTATAACCAGGATAGCATATGTGTCAGCTTTAGCACAATTTCACTGCAAATATACTGCTTCGATGCTAAGATAATGGACATATTTTGAGGGTTTTTTTATACAAGAGGGTAAGTTTACAAGAGTCCTGTAAACATCTCTGAATCTTGTGATTTATTTTAGTGTGCTCTGGATGATTAGCTTAACAGTCAGAGGTTAATATGCTCTTCTTGAAAATACCAATGTGAAGTCTTTAAAATAAACAGTTGGCCCCCTCAGCCTTCTCTGGCTGTAGTGCTGAGAAGATCATCATCTTTAAACTGCATGTATGAATTCTTGTCTTGAAAGGTTTTTCTTTTGACAGTGTATGAGATTTTATAAAACAGACCTTGCTATGTATAGGATTCTGGAAATTCTTTTTCTCTTGAGAGATCTGATCCTTCTCCTCTTTAGATCTACAGACTATTTATTGACATCAAAGATGACACATCACTTTCAAAATACAAAATTGTTGAAATATCTGTTTCCTTAAATTAGGGCATCAGAGAACAGTTTGTTACTTTTTTTTCCTTTTTAACACCTGAATCAGTTACAAGGATTTAAAACTTCTCAGGAACCCTTAGATGTTTCAGAAAGAATGTTAGGATTAAACAGTATTGAGTCACATTTGCTTTTAATGTAAAGAATTATAGTTGATGAGTTAGTTGCATATTTATGTGAGTTGAACTTCTGCTTTATTATGTCATGTAATGAATAATATGTATTTTTCTAAAGAAGTAAAGATATGAAGTAATAAGAATGAAATCATAGACTTGCACAGCTTAGTAGAGCTACTGATTACAGCTGATATAAATGTCATAGTTTATTTCTGTAGCAATTTGTCCTTGTGGATCTGCTGTCCTGTGATGTACTTTGGCTTTCATGCATAGATGGGGATTTTTTTTCCTCTATAGCTTTATCCTGTAGAGTCCTCTAATTATATTCTGTGTCTTTCCCTTTCCATTTCTTCTGCCAATGCCTTTGTACTTCAGATCTCTCCTGGAACTCAGCTTAATGTATCTACAGGAGTATTTCATCTTCTGAACCACTTAGGACTTGGAGACCACTTGGAAGAGAAATTTAATCCCTCTTTCTGTGCTTTGCTGTGCTCAGCACGTTTGCATGACACTGTGGTGAGATAGATTATGTCTGTGATAAAGCTGTGGGCAGGATCTCTTATTTCAAACACTCAGAACTACCGGCAGAGTCCCACCTCATTTCAGCACCTCGGTGTGCTCTGTCAGAAAGCATCATGGTCTTCCTGGGTGATGCTTCAGAGGAAGGACTGTAAAACAGCAGGCAGCCAAGCAGGGCTCAGAGCTGGTGCCAGCAGGAAGGAGAGAGGAAATGGGCTGTATTGTACTGGGAGGGCTCGTAAGGAAACACCACAAAGACAGAAACACCTTTTCTTGCAGGAATTGCTAAAAGAAAACAGCAGCTGAAAGTTTGTTTACCTGCATGAGGAGATGACTCTGGTCCAGTGTGGGTGCAAGTCTTGCTTCAGTGCAGCAGGATTTGTCTGTGCTGTTGCCTGGCAAGGAGCTGGAATGCATTACCCTGTGCTGGCTCTGCTTTCTCCTCTTTTCTTACCTGTTTCTTGCATGCTGACCCAGGACTGTTCTTGCAAAGCGGGTGGAAACCCCAAGTCCTGGATGCAGACTGGAGCAGAGCTGTGCAGACTGCTTCACCTCCAGCAGCAGTCCTTCATCTCACCTCCTCCATAACACCAGGGCCATGTGCAGGCTGCCTGGCAGTCCTGTGGAGTGCACCACTGCTTTCCCATTCACATGAGGAAGTTGTGGGAAAGTCGTGGTGCACACCACAAGATCTTGAAAGGGTTCTCCTGTGGCTACAGTTGTAAATGCCCCACTGAAATATTTTTACAGATGGAGAATTCTTTTGAAATAAATAGAAAAATTTCCCAGGATGAAAATTTGCTTTTAAAGCTTTTGGACTGCCTCCATTTATTTCAGACTTGTTGGACTGTTGAGGATCCCTTGACAGCTGTGGGTTCTGGAAAGTATCTCCTTGACTGCTTGCCCAAGACCCCCCTTTTCCCCAGTAGCCATGGACCTCACTCCATCTTGAAAATTCTTGTGGGAGTAAGAGATCTGGAGTGTGTTTGAAACTGATGAGATAAAGAAAAACAACTATAAAACTTCACACTATAAACACTTGCAAGCCTTATATTACATACAGCACAGTGAGCCTTACATTTATAAATCCACGAGCTGCTAATTCATGAAATAGTTAATTTCTCTTTAGTTCCTGATTTTTAAAAAGAAAATTAGTTAACACTGGCCATTCCTTTAAGTCAAAGAAGAGTGTAACTCTTGCTCTTCAATTGCATTTTGTTATTGTGATATGACATCAGTATCTCAGCACATAGCTTTTATTCAGAATGCTTTTGAGTGTATACTCCATGGTTGATGTCCCTGGCTTGCTCTGTGTTTCATATTCATTCTTCTGTTGAGCTTAAGCACGATTAATATATTTTTGTAGGCAGCTTAATGAATTGCCTAAAATAGGGAGCGTCTTTGATGTACCTGCTGCATCATAAAAAGTAGATTGCTTAAATTTACCTTTGATTTATTGGCCTTTGCTTCATTGGGTCTGATATTGTAACTTCCTTTATGATAGCCAAATTGATTACTCTTGATTAATTGATTTTGGTGGGATATTGTAGTCCTTGGTGAGTTCATTGTTCAGAACAAATATAATTATTTTCCTGATCCTTTCTGAGCCTCTGCAGTAATGGAGATAAGGTTTAAGTAACAAGACATTGATGAACCTTAAGATGTACTGCAGGACTCAGTCATTTCCAAGAGATAGATGGTAAAGGGTGAGGAGATATTGTGTGGGGGTCATTGGAACCTACAGACAAATACTTCAATAGAAGCTTGTTATGTCTAAATTTGAGGGAGCAGGACATTATTGAAGTTTGGTTTTTTGAGACGTAATTGCTTAAATGTACATTCATTCTAAGAGGTAAATGAAACTGAGTTTGTAGCCTAAAAACCTCCATGTCATTCTCACTTCAGATGGTGCAACATTTTCCATCTTTTTTGTAGTTAGGTCTAAGATTGTGGATAGATGTCCATTCTGAAGATATTTCTTCCCAGCAGATTGTTTATCATCTCTCTGTTGGAGGCTACTCCCCAGAGCTCTGCTGATTCACAGGCTTTTCTAATCCTAAATTTTCCTTAATCTGTGCATTGCCCTGCTGCAGGAGCAATCAGCTGAGTGAGCCAAAGCAGCTGAGATGGATGAGCAGCTGCCTTTTGCTTGAAGCAAGCTGGAAAGTGTGAATACAAGGTCGTTCAATGGAATTTTAATGAGGGTGGGAAACTCTTGCAGAACTGCAGTTGTGACCAGCCAAATGGTACCTGCCACAATTTAATTTCATCACAGTTCTTATGGTTGAAGGCAATTTGGTATGAAATGGCTGGCTTGACCCAAAGTATTAGAAATCCCATAAAAATTCCTTCAGGAACAGATTTTTAAGGGTAGTCTGAATGATGTGAGCAGTGATGAGCCTGTAAGTAATAACACCCTCATTCAGGGCATCCAGATTTGTCTTTGTCTTTCAGACTTCATAGGATCTTAAATACAGGGGCTTCCTGGTCTCTGACAATGATAATGTGTCATGTGATCATACAAATTAATTGTCGAAAGTATTCAATTTAGATGATTTAGACTATTTGAAAGTAAATTCATTCCAGTATTTAAATTCAGTATATTCACAGTTTCAAACTTATCTATGAGAATAAGAGCTTCAGTTATGTTTTGAAATATACTTACATTAACAGTTCTACTTCTGATTTTGCACGTGAATTTAAGCCTTGAATAATGCAAGGTAGGCCTGAGAGTCAATGTATCTGTATGTGGTAAGAATCCAGCAACCAAACTACCAGTAAGCTTTAATTCACACTAAGGTTGGACTCAATATTTTGCATTTTTAATAGAGGTTAGTGGAATAAGAAAGAGCCTTATGAGTTTTTTTTTCTAGGTGGGAACATAACCCATGGACTGCATGTTCAGTTTCCTGTGGAGGTGGTATTCAGAGGAGAAGTTTTGTGTGTGTAGAGGAGACCATCCATGGAGAGATACTGCAAGTGGAGGAATGGAAATGCATGTATGCCCCAAAGCCCAAAGTCATTCAGACCTGCAATCTGTTTGATTGTCCAAAATGGGTGGCAATGGAGTGGTCTCAAGTAAGTAGA
The DNA here is from genome assembly GCF_901933205.1 of Camarhynchus parvulus. Lineage (NCBI taxonomy): Eukaryota > Metazoa > Chordata > Aves > Passeriformes > Thraupidae > Camarhynchus > Camarhynchus parvulus. The sequence continues at coordinate 11,224,025 of NC_044580.1, forward strand.
GAAGTAATTTGGACTTTCAGTCTTGTTTCCTAAAGAAAGCCTCTGGTCTTATGTTACCATGTATTTATTAGCACAGGACTATTAGAAAAGTATAGCCCTGAAAGATAATCAATAGTACTGGGCAAAATTTGCTCTAAGCAGTTCTGCCTGATAATCAAAACATTAATGTGTCTGTGTGGAGCAAAATGCAAATGTAGAATTCCTTGTGCCTGTTGAATTCCTGCTTTGCATGCAGAAGTTAGAGACAGAGGTCAGGCCCCTTTGCAGTCAGGTCATTTATGTCGCAGTTCTTGATAAATGTAGTATTTCACTGGCTGTAATAGTTAAAGGCATGTCTGTCTCAGGGGCTGGCAAGTCTGCAAGGGTGATTTTCCAGCATTCTTACCTTTCATTACAGTAACAATAGCCTAAGCCAGCTTGTCCTGGCTGTGGTTATCTGATACAGTCAGGTAGGCCAGCACTCCTGTAATTCCTTAGTTCATCCAGATGACATCAGTGCCACCAGAGTGTAGAAAATGCAGCTCCCCTGACCCAGCCTTGACTGAAAACCACCACTGTGACAGAGTGCGTTCTCAGTGCACAGCCACTTCTATTTCAGCCTGCTGCCAGCCAGATAAAGCCTCACAGAACCCCAAGAAACCACCTGCATTCCCAAAACTTCAACTTCTTTCCCAGCATCAACCTTTTCCTTATCCACTTAGCAACGCAGGGACAAACTCTTACCTCTCAGTGGGAAAACTTTAGCGAGCCCCTCAGTGCTGCTCGTGCCATGCTGCTGGGCAGCGCTGGCAGTGGGAGCAGCAGGCTGAGGGGCTCTGCTGTGTCCCCAGTGCACGGTGACCTGCGGCCGGGGGCTGCGCTACCGCGTCGTGCTGTGCATCGACCACCGCGGGCAGCACGTCGGGGGCTGCAACCCGCAGCTCAAGCTGCACATCAAGGAGGAGTGCATCGTGCCAGTGCCCTGCTACAAGCCAAAAGGTAACTGGAGTTTCGTGTGCTTCTGTTATTGTTTCGCATTTTTTGTCCAGAGAATTAAAAGCCCCTGGTAACCTTTTTCAGAAATGCCAGAAGCTGGAATTTACTAGGGGTTGGGTTTTTTTTTTTCCAGTTTTGGCAGAAACAAGCACTTTAATTATTGGTGCTAGTAAAAGTGCCCCGCTGATATTTTTTGCTGATAATGTGGCCAGACTGTCATGAAGTGAACGTGCCAACTAAATCTATATAGTCTGGTCAAAAACCAGAATTAATGAGCTTAACACGGGGAGGAGGAGTTGTTCGATAATACTTGAAATGGGAATGAAACTCCGTATGTATCACCTGGGATGTTCTTTTTTGTTTTAAATTAAATGTGTTATCCTGGTGTCAACATTCTCAGTGTGACTCAGCAACTATACTCTAACTATTTTCCTTTTTCCTTCTCCATTTCTGCAAATTTAAAACAAAGAATGGAGCTCAAACAGCATGATGAAATTTTCTAGTAAATTTTGTGTTATTATCTTGTATATCTATAAAAGCATTAGATCAATAAGCAATGTCAGCTGTGAAATTCTGAGGTGATTAATGCTAACATCTACATATTGCTTTGATTTTGGACAAATTATTGAATGTTTTGAGTTTTTGTCCTCTACCAGAAAAAAGTCCTGTGGAAGCAAAATTGCCATGGTTTAAACAGGCCCATGAAATGGAAGAGACCATCACAGTCTCAGAAGAGCCAACGTAAGTACACGGCTTTTACAGTGAAGAAACATTTCCAGTGTGTTTTGCAGACCTCTGGAATGATTGTTGTTATGCAGTTTGCTTTGACAGTTGGCCCTCCATGGGAAATGAGTCCTGTGGTGAGCTGTTCCTAATTTTACATCTCAGTGACTTTGCTTCTGGAGCTCCTGTTCTGGATGATACACAGCTACACTGTTATAGTGCCCCTATATAATTCAGGAATTCAAAGGGATCTTGATTTTAGCCTGATTAAGCCCTAATTAATGCATGTGGAGATGCTTCAGCAGAAATAAATTAAATAACTTTAGTTTTATCCCGGTCATAGCTGTTACCTCAAGAATGTAGTGGTGGTATTAAAACTTAAGAGGTACTTTGTAGGGTTGCCAGGATTTCCTTGGGGGGTGAGACCAATGCATAAAGTGAGAAAAACCTGATGATCTCTGTGCTTAGCTGCATCTATGGGGGTAAGTTGTACTATTTTACATGTGTATATGTGTGAAATAACATCTGGATTTTGTGAGTCCTCTTAAAAACTGATGAGGTTAAGCCTTGCAAGTCCTGGGGATGAAATCACAATTTAAATCCAGCTACACTTGTTCCTGACACTTGTATGTTTGGGCATCCACACAATTCCTTATATCCCCTGTGTACATTTCATACACACACACATACACACATTTATTTATATATGTAATATATTCAATATATAGGCATTAAAGTATTTAAGTTTATAAAAAGTATTAGCTTTGTATGTGGTGAGATTTTGAACAGTATTTTATTGCGTTGTGTTGAATTCTGCACATTTTTTAGTAATGTCAGTTTGAAATAATTTAGATGAGCTTAATGAAGTTGCTTTGGATTTATGTTGCTCTGATAGCAGAGTGTACCTTATGCTTATTTTTCTTATTCCATCAAGCTATTCCTGATTTTTGGCACACATGGCAGCAACAGGTGTGACCATGAGTAATAAAATCTTTACACCTGCAATGACTCACAGAAGAAACCTCTTGCCAAACAGGTGTTTATATAGTTATGGTGACTGTAGTTTAAACTTTTCACTGCTCTAGCCTCTCATGTCAAGTGTCAACCTACTGTAAGGGGTTATTTCACTCTCCAAAGCAGTGGCCCTGAATTCAGACAGGTAGTAGCAAAGATATAAAAATAAAGTGTGATTGTCAAAGGGGGATGATGCAATCAAATGTGTCTTTTAAGTGTCAGGATAGCAGAATGAAGGTATATGAGGTCACTTCTAGAGAGGATTCAGCATGAAGCTATAAAGAAAATTATCTCTAGCATTACAAAGTCCTGCTGTGGCAACCATGAGCTAATGCAGTTTCTGGGTTTTTAGGATCCTTCAGCATCAGTCTGACAGAACAATCAGGGAGGACTGGCAGGGACACAGCACTGCTGGTTCAGAAGAGATGTAGAATGTAACAGAGCTGAGCTGGAAACTTTGTCATGGGCTGCCTTGTGCCTTGTCCTGACAATGGCAGCAGTTATTCTTCCTTCCCAGCTGTGACCCATAAATTCCCCTGTGGCCTTTTTCTTCTCCACTTACTCTGGAGACTAAGATGTTTTCCATCTTCCATTCATGAGCCTCATCCTGGCCCAAGACTTTCCTTCACAATTTCCAGAAGCATCTTCACCTAAGTCTGAAAGGTTTCTCCGGCCACCTCTTGCTGACTCCTCTCACCACCCCTCTGTGCTGAGGTGCTCTGAGGGGCTGTGCACCCCACTCTGGGCACCCTGGGCTCTCCTGGGACCCAGCTCTAGCACTGTAACCAGATTCCCCATGAGTTTCATTTTACTGTCTTCTGCTGCCAGCTGCTTGCTCTTGAGTCTTCTAAGGAAGTTGGCAGGTAAGGAGAGATGAGAAATAGCTGATGCCTGACTTCATTCCTTTCTGCAGATTGTCTGTGGGTCATGTGGACAATAATGGTTTGCGACCAGAGAATTTCTCCATCAGTACTTTAAACCTCATGCCCAAACTGCTCTGGTCCTTTCCAGTTAGATTTTTGGGGCAGGGATTAAGATTTAAATAGAAACTGTGACAATAAATTGTTCCTTCTCCCAGAATAAATTATAACAAGATTTCCCTCTGGTTGAGATCTGTTTGTTTTCTGTAATTTAGACATGGCACAGTGATAACTCACAGCCCACCTCTGCCTAGCAGGAGACTGATGAGTTCCTTGGTAAAATGCAATCACTTTTAATTTCAGTTGTTCTCTTGTCATCCAAATTTAAACCACAATATGAAGTCTCAACTTCTAGTCCATCCTTTTATGACAACTTTCTCTCTATGCATTTGTGTGATGTTTTAGTTGATAATGAATAAGAGAATAAATGCAGCTGTGTTTTAGAACCCACAAGTGATGGATATGCCAAAAGTAGCTTGTGGAAGATAAATACTTCTGCCTCTGTGGTCTACCACGGCTGGTGTCCTGAATTTACATAGAGGGGGAATGTTCAAAAGCTTCTTTTTTTTATTATTAGCAAAATAAAAAATGACTGTCCTTAAAGTGAGGCCAAGAAAAATGTAGGTCTGACCTTTTTAGTTTTCAGTTGTGGAATGTGATGACAGTTGATACCAATCATTATTTTAAATGTTCTTCCCTTGAGCCTTCTTAGTTACAGTGGGATTCTCAGAGAAGCTCCGGCAAGTTCTTGCATCCTTTTTATTACTTGTAAGTTAAAGAAATAGACACCTCAGCTGCCTTTCTCTGTCATTGCTTAGGGAAAAACTAAAATGCTTTCAAAGACTGATATATTTTTTCAGCAATATGAGCTAAAAAGTGATGTGAAATGCAGTGTTTCTCGTAAAGGTTTCCACTTATTGCATTGGAGTCATTTTCACAGACATGTCCCCACTGTGCCTTTGGTGATGGAGAATTACCCATTTCTCACAGCTGCTCCTCTGAAAACAGGCTGGTGATTTTGTCCAACATTACCCTTGAGGCTGATAAAACCAGCAGTGTGGCTCTGTTCAGAGCAGGCAAGGGTGGTGCTGCAGGGAGGGGTAGGGTGCCAGCATCATGGAAGTTCTGCTCAGTAAGAGCCCACATTGTAGATGCTTCTTTAGACTTTTATCCAGGACCCTTGGTACATTAGGACTGACTGGAAATAATGCTGGAGCTGCCTTTTTATCTCATTATTTAGGCATTTCCTGTCTTAACTGAAAGCAAAAGCTATGGTCATGAGGTAAATAAAAAATTAAGAGACACCATGTTTTCCAAGTCTTCAGTAAGCTGCAAAGGACTGCACTGAGTTCAGTTTTCAGTTCAGATTTGATTTGGTTGAGTTGGGCTGCTCTGTCCCAGTTTAATCATCATTAGTTTAGGTCACTGCTTCATTTCTCAGGTCATCCTCCACTTGCTTTTACAGCATGTGCCAGGTGAATGCACATTTCCATTAGTGCTAGACTGATAACACTGCAGCATGGATGTGCCCTCCACTGCATCTGTAGTGTCTTCATTATTTATACCTGCTCAGATGGGTGTAGGAGAAATTTGGTTCGATGCAGCATTGGGAAGAATGACTGGGTAAAAAAGCTGATTATAAAAAGTTGTACCTGCTCGAATTTGCATTTTTCTATTTTCTTTTTTTTTTTTTAATGAAAAGAGGGGTCTCATCTTTGAACCTAAAGATCTCAGAAAATTTCCAGTTCCCACTATCCTGTCCATTATAAATTGCTGATGATCTACAAAGCCCTGTAGTACAAATACTTTGATGCTCCTTAATCCTGACCTGAGATTATTCTGAGTGTGTGCCCATTGAAGGCAGACTGAGTTTACCTCAGGGAATTATTGTGTCCAGAGCATTACCATGAGTATGCTGTGAATGCCAAAATACCTCACATCTGAGGCTGATGGAGTTTGCTTTAATGACCTGTCACAGGCTTTGCTTTTGCATGTTCAAGATAAAGGAAAAAATAAAAAAAGCCCCATCTGCCTGAACTCAAAATTCAGATAAAAATCAGCTCTCTCTGTGTTCAGTCAGTTCCTTGCTCTGCTTTTGTACTAGCAGTCTCCATTGGTATCTGTTGAAAGTACTTAGTGTGACTTGAACATGATCATCCTTGGAGAAGTTTTATGGTTTAGGATTTCAATAGGTAAATAGTCACATGACTAGTTTAACAAATGCCAAGGTATAATAAAAAGTATTTAGTGTGTTCATTTTTTGTCTTGCACTTCACTGAAAAAATACCAGACACTAATATTCAACATGAAAAGCTCAATTCTAATATAGACTTGCTATAAGTCAAGGAAAAAAATGCTTAGAATTTTCTGAGTTTCTTTATAAATCATTTGGTTGCTGAGTGAAATTGTTGCTGTGATTCAAAATTTCCTTTAATTTATACAGGATTTCAAGAGAATGTTTTTGAAATACATTATTTTTAGAATGTTTAAATGCACTCAACAGTACACAAAACTAACACTAATTTCTGGTATGCTGCTGTCATGCTTTTACCAAAAGAAGTTATTATTTTCAGACTATAAACTTAGGTATGGTTAGAAGACCAACTATTTTCAACTATAAAGTCCATCAATTTTATTTTTCCAATTAGGTACATAAGTATAAATGGATCTTTTTTTTTTTTTTTTTTTTTTTATACAGAAGGAGAAGAAAGTAATCATTCTGTTAAGCCTATGCACACTGGCCATGATCCAATAAAGCACTTACGCACAAGTTTCCCTCTGAACTCATTGTCATCCTGCTGTCTTCAAAGCACAGCTAATATGCTTAAGTTAGGCTCATGTTTAAGCATTTCATTGGATGAGGGTGATTTTGCCACGCTAGGTAGTTTGCATGGCTGTCTTTGAAAAGACTGTGAGATCTGATGTTCCAGGATTAAGCTGATTTTATCTGTTGGGGTAGCAGAAAGCCTTCCTTTGCAGCTTTTCCCACAGAACAGTCGCTAGAATTTATATCAGAGGCATCTGGATACTGACCCCACCAGCTGTGCCATGGACTCAGTGGCCTCTTGGGCTGCTCCTAACCTGGCATTTGCTCAGATTTGTTCACTGTAGGACACAGCCATGCACTGTTTTGATAGCATCCTTGATAACATCAATCTGGCCATGCAGGAAGGTGCTCAGGTTTGTGAAGGGATGAGCACTGGGAGCTCTTGGTGACAAGAGGAGCTGGGGATAATGTGCCTTTTCCTGAAGTCTGGTGAGGACCAGTGAGCTCTAACAAAAATTCTGAGAGAACTCAAAGAAATTTTGATGGGCTTAGATATATTTATCTTTGTAGCAGACCTCTAAAGTTATTTCATTAATATCTCCTTAAAGAATAACCAGTTAATCTTTTAACCTCTGTTGGAAATGGGAATAGTCTTTTCCACAGGAAAAAGTCACTTTTGGGGTCTGTCCCAGTCACAGCCTTGGTGAGTATCCCAAGGACTGACAGAGTATCCTTACAGGTTATCCAGCCATCTGTTCTCCTTTCTTCTATTTGATTCTTCCTCTGTGTATACTGGCAACAAATTATTGGCAAGACGATAAATGGTGCACAGAATCAAACCACACTGTTGACATTTTTATGTGCTTACTGTGTATGCAGAGTGTAAATACTGATTTTTGTCTTACACAACTGTTCTTATGTTTGTAAGGGCAACTTTCCTGCAGTGAGGGAAAGATAATTCTTTATCCAAGATAAGGGCCAAATCTTTTGAATCCTAATTTGGATCTTTCTTTGCAAATACATTTTTAACATTGGTCAAATTATCCTCCTATATCTCCCACTGGTGTTTGGATCATCAGCTACATTTGGACGCATAATAAAGACCAACTGCAGCCTTTTCATGGGGAAAAAAAACTTCTAGGAAATTCTGTATTTGACTTCCATAAAGTATACCCCAGAGCCACCCAGGATAACTTTATTCAAGAAATCCAACCCCTTGTCTCTAGTGCCATTTTGAAAATTACTGTCAGATATTAATGTGACCCTCAAAGTCAGAGGATATTATAACAAATTCATGACCTGTAAAGCAAGATTTTATTGTAGTTCATTAGGGGCATAAATGCTTTCTAATAAAAATGATGGACTGTAGAGTGGTTAGACCTCTTCACTGAAGATGAGAGGCTGCTTGCAAGATTGAATCTGGAGAGCCTGCAGTGGTGTGCACTGGAAATGGCTCCATTTGAAAAGCTTTCTTTTCTCTGGTTGCTGATTATTAGTATGACATAAGGTGAGGACCTCTCAGATTTCAGCAGATTGCAAATATACTTTTGGCATATGCCCAAGTCCCTGTATCTGGGCAGTAATTTTATGTTGTACAGATGCATCTTCCTGGAGTTTCTCCTTTTTTCCCCGCTGAAGGAGACTGAGAAAAGATTTAAGTGTTTTCGTTTTTCCTCAGCAAAGGATACAGCTCTCCCTGATCCTCATGATTCTTTCTCCTCTTTTCCTACATCTTCTTGTGTGAATTTTGGTAAATGGTCTGGGATATGAGAGTCAAGTGTGAGACTTAAGATACTTGATTGTGCATTCTATTTAAGCGTCAGTGTGATGTATTTTCTGCTGAGTGTACAAACACCCCTTTATGTGTGTTGGCTGTGTTTTAGCTGTGCACACACAGGCACAGTTACATGGAATAAATGACAGTGCCGTGATGCTCTGCAGGTTCATTCCTGAGCCCTGGTCCCCGTGCAGTGCCACGTGTGGCAGTGGTGTCCAGGTGCGAGAGGTGAAGTGCCGGATCCTTCTCACCTTCACTCAGACCGAGGTGGAGCTGCCCGAGGAGGAGTGTGAGGATGAGAGGCCACCCACAGAACGAGTCTGCCACCAGGCCTCCTGTGACAGTGATCCTGTCCCCTACACGCCTGAATTTCCTCATGCTGAAGATGGCACTGTGATGTATGACTGGGAATATATTGGGTTCACTCCATGTTCAGCCACATGTCTTGGAGGTACCTTTTATTTTAATTTATCCTGAGTTGTAAGAATTTGACATTGTTTGGTGTTGTTGCACCTCCTGTTAGTGTTACCTTAAAGTAATTATGTTGATCTGTAGGAAAATCTGCAGCTACAAACTTTAACGTATTTTTGGATATCAATAGAGTATTTCAAACTACTTTCTTTCTTTCAGCAAAGGAGAAAAACTTTACTTATTGGGTAAAGTAAGGTGCAGGAAGTTGATACAGCTACTTGCTTCAGTCTTGCTGCTGCAGCACCTTGCTTTAGTCTTGTGAGGTGCCAGGCCCTCTGTGGTACCAGTATGTCTGATACATCAGTGGTGGAAATGTTTAGATGATCTACCTTTTCCTAGGAACCAAAACTGTATGGTTTCAGAGTAAAAATTCCCATGTTTATTCCTTTTCTTCCAAAAAGCTGCTGTTTTCTGCAGAACAGTAGGAATACAGAGCTGTAATTAGGGAGACTTGCTTCCAGCCTGGCTGGTGTGGAGATCAAACAGGAGCTGGTTTGGGTCTGGGTGCTCTGTATCACTGCCTGGAGCTCTGTGCCATACATCTGTCTGCAAGTAGTTAGGCACATTCCTGCCTGGATGTAATCGAATCTCCCTGTCGTCCTAAGTACATGTTACCAGACAAGGCTGCTGGTGTTGCTACTACTTACTGTACTTTGGGACTGAACACAGTGAGTTATGAAGTGTTAAGTGGAGGCAGTGGAATTGTGAACACACCTATATATGACAGGACTGCTGACATCAGTGGGAAGTGAAGACAGTTGTACCCATAGAAGAAATAAAAATGTAGAAAAAGGGGAAACAGAAACAATTGGAAGTGGGGAGCGAGATAGAGCTCACAGACAGCAGCCTCCCTTCTTGGTGCTGTTCATCAGTTCAAAGCTGGAAAGCAGAAGCTGGGAGGGATGCCCCAGAATGGGATCCAGCAGCATGGTAAGTGACTGATAGTGCCTCAGTTATCATTTAACACTGCTGCTTACTGAGGGGGTTGATCCATAGGAATAACAGCACCTGTGATCACAAAAGCTGGAGCATCCCATTCCCTGCACTACCTGCAGGCATCATGGCTAGGGAGGAGAGACTGTAGTCCAAGTGTGTTTGTAGCAGCATGAGATGGTAGTGACGCCTTTGTGGCTGAGTGACTCTGTTTTATATTTTAATAAGATAAATGTTTTTAGAAATAAGGAAATTGTGCTGTAAAGCAGAAGCAAACCTTTCATTAATTCAAAATTTGAAGTTCTGGTATCTCAACTGATTTTTGTAACGTACAACCATTTTGTTGCCATCTTAAATCCACTTTTCTGCTTTTTAGCCAATGTCTTTGTCAGAGGTGTTCTAAAACTCCAAGGTTTTTGAATTTTGAGGACATAATCAGATATGTAGGCTGAAATAATCTCTAGTCTTTGCCTGCTACTGCACATGTTGCAATTGCATTCTGCATCTCCAAGGGTGAGTTTGTCCTTGCAAAAGCACCCCCATAAAAACTTGCACTTGGTGTGCAGCCTGATGGTAATTTAAGGAGCCTGCACTGAACTCAGCAGTTTCATTGGAAGGAACTTAAAAATGACTGATGACCAGAATCTTGCGTTCAGCTTAAATTTTGTTCCTGGGGGAGCTGAGCGTGAACTCTGTTGTTGACTTCTGACCCTTTCATGAATTTGTGAGATTCCCTGACCCACAATTGTCCTGTAGGTGTTCACAGTAATCTAACAATTTGTTTGCTATGCAGTAGAAATGACTCACTTGAAGAAGTCTGAAAGACAATATCTGTTTGTGTTTTTAAGACTTCTGTGGTATCACTGGTACTGTGTCTAGACATTTTCCTTATGTGATGCTCCTGGGAAATGTGGGAAGTTGTCAGGGTGTTTTATCAATGAGCAGCTTCAGAAACCCCCATATTGGTGTGCTAGTTAGGTGATTTTTCCTTTCTATCAGCTCTGGTCTTCTGGCTGCCTTGGCAAAGGCTTTCAAACAGACCAAAAATTACCTGCCGATAAATAGTTTTAAGGGAACCAGACATCTCTTCTGTTTCCAGCTCACTGCAATGTACTAGCTAATGATCTCACTGTCTACTATTTTTCCATTGTGTAGTTCAAAGGAGCTGATCCATTTCTGCTAAGTTTTATGTTCAAATCTCATTTCAATTAGATGAACTCTTTCGTTATAAGAAATAAATGTTGTCTGAGTTTGGAATAACCCAGTGTAATGTAAATTATATTAGGTGCTTTTTTCTCTAGTATGTATGCATCTAGCAGTGGCTATTAAAACAAATTCCTGTGGATTTCTCTATCCTCGAAACTCCCTGCCCCCGTTTCTTGGTGCTTAACTCTTTCGGAATGAGGGAAAATTCTGCAGGCTCTAAGCAGGCTGGAAGCTTTTATAGCCAGTATTTGAGCAAAGTCCGAATCTCTCTTTCAGAGCTTGTCACTTGCACCTTTTTTTTAATCCTCACGCAGACTAGACTTGTAATTCAGTCTCCTCTGGTCCCTCTGCAAAGCAGATGAAGAAATGCAGATGGAAACATTGGATTTTTCAGATATTAGACTTACAGAGAGTGATTTGCAAGGTGTTATCAAACATCATCTGTCCAGTTCTAGAGCAAGTCACCCCAGTCTTGGGTCACTTGTGTGCCTTCTGCCCCAAACCTCTGTGGCTTCTCACACAGCATGTGAAGAGCCAAACAAGTTGAGGTTTTGAGTGCAGCCGAGTTGTTTTATGCCTCTTAGCATAATTAATGCTTCCTTCATCTGTCTTTCCATGAGTGTAAATAAAAGTTGTCGTGGCCTGTTAGTCACAGGCAGGCATCACCTTTAATACCCGTAGGAAGCTCTGTAACCAGTCTGAAATCTAAAGATCTGGTTTTTTATTCAGTGCCTGAAGAAATCCCAAACTGAAAATAAGCCAGCTGCGTGCTTGGGGATCTCAAAATTTGCCTTCATTTTCCCTGAATGTTTTTTTGGGTTTCTTTGGTTTTGTTTTTGTGTTCTTTTCAATCTGAAGAACTTTGGCCGTGATGTGAGAGCCCCAGATGTAAGTTTAATTTACATAATATCATCATTAGGGAATTAATAATCATTATGAGAATAAAGAATATGCCTGAAGATAAATGTTTTTGTTGTAAGCTATAGCATTTCTTTAGTGGTGTCAATCATTTACTACTCAACAATATTTTAAAGGGATACTTTTCACTTTAAAGATCTCTGAACATTTTCTTGTTTAAATATATGTTTAGTTGCAAGAGGCAGATTTTGGTGGTTAAACGTAATTATTATTAGTAGTAGTGCTCTATATGCTTCAAAAATGGTTATTTGGGCCACCTAAAGTCATTACAATGGCCTAAAAATAATGTGATTAAGCAATAAATAACATGTGCGTATCCTGTTATTTCCTCTATAGCCTCTGTGGCTTTGGTAACTTCAGAGTGCAGTCAAGTTGTGTTTTCAGGCTTTTGTCTGGACCATAGGAGCTAAAAGTTTACCATTTTATTTATGAGAAACCTGAGATTCTTAGAATATTAATGGATTCTAGCCAAATTTAAGGGTTCTAAGAAAAACAATAACCGTTCAGAGACTCACATATAAAGCTGAGAAAATTTGCTCTCAGCTTGTGTTGGAGTCACCTTGATAGCTGGTCATTTGTGTCATTTATTTCATTAGCTGCAGATGTTGTTTACTCTCTTACAGAAGTATAAAATAGATGCACTGAGAGGCTCAAGGATATGTAGAATTTGACATTTCTTCTGAGTTATTTTCAGCTTATAGTAAATATTTTTAAGAAGCCACTAAACTGAGACTATCTGATGTAAATAAGTGTCGTTCCTCTTCCAGGTGTAGAGAATAGATCCACCTTTTTAACGTTTGTAGAGGAGCTTTCCACCCCCATTTTCTTTGTACTTTAAAAATGCAGGAAGAGAAATTCTGGGCTTAATTCAAGCATTTTGCTCTTTTAAAACAGCTTCAAGCACTGTATATTTCATTGCACAGAAAAGATTGCAGAAGAATGTAAATGTATGTGGTTTGAATGCTGGGTTAAAATAGAAAATATTCTATTTCACTGAATAGTAGGGTAATTACTACAATAGTGCATCAGATTACTGTAAAAATACTTAATGCTCCCTGCTGCATACATAATGTTTTAGTTAAATTATCTACTATGTTTATATTATAAGCCAAGAAAGTCATACATATAAAACTTTGCTTGTTTGAATAATAGATTTTTCCATTTTCCAATTGACATAGAATAAGTTTATCAGTGATTGAAGTTCCCAGCTAATGGAAAATTATACTTTGGGGTGAGAAATCTGATTAATTGTAAAGACATTTTGACAGTTAAGTTCAAGAAAATTTAACATCAATTAGGTGCAGTTATTTATTGAATAGAGTTCTTGAACTGAGAACGAAGGAACAGGAAGGACTTCGTGGTGGGTTTTTAACAACTCTTTAGTATCCATTTTGTACTTACAGCATCAAAACAGGGGGCAGGTTTTCTTTCATTGAGGCCCCTGTGGGGAAGAATTGCTAATGCAGTTTGTGCTCTGTACTCCAGTCAAATGAAAAACACACCACATATCAACATTTTCTTCTCTTAATGTGATTAAACCTCCGCAGGTCCTGCTGCAAGGCAGGAACCCCTTAATGAACTCCAGGTGCCAATTTGTAGACAGACCCCATCACCTGGTATGACATGCCTCATGTTCATTTGGCTGGCCACTTTAGCTTATATAACACCGAGATAAAAAGTTCCCATGACATTATTGCCAATTTAGATGGTCTGAGGGGAGTTTCATTTAATTCTTCTCCTTTGTGTGAGATGTTAAGACAATTTTATGTGGTGCAACCTGTTCCAGAGCAGAAGCATCACTTTGGAGCAAGGTTTTCTCACAGCAACACAGGGAGCAAAGCTAAAACTTGGTAGCATAGGGTAGATTATGACCTAAAATATAGATTATATGGATGCTTGGCATGGATTTTTTTACTTGTCTGGTAAGGCAAAGCTGTTTCTGTCAGAACCCAACTCTAAATGCTTCCTTCTCTCCGTAGACAGTCAAATGTGCATTTCCTATGTAAGGGGAAAGGGAAGCTGCTCCTGTTAAGCAAACACTTGAGGATTGACTTCAAAGAAAGCTTTTGATTCTCCTACTTCTATAAGAAAAATTATGCTTATTGCTTTGTCATGTTTGGGCATTTTCATGCCTGTATTGTAGTCATGGTATTTGTTAAATATTTATTCTCAGCCTGACTAGTAAAGTAGTTTTCCTACAATGTGTGTATGTTCTATGTTAACAGAATTATCAATACTTTGATTCAAGAGAAATGAATAGATTGTCAATCATATTTAAGGTCAGCTCTTTTGTTCTATAAAATTCATCACTTTGTAAATGTAGTCAAAACATTTATATAACAAGGTCTTTCTGAACTGCAAATGAGTCCCAGAGGGGATCTCAAGGTGTACCAGAGAGCCTGAAAGAAATTGGAATTTGTGTTATTCTGAAAATTGCTACTGGTTTACCCCTGCTGAGGTGTCTGAAGTAGTTGGGCTGGCTCAAGTGGGACTGTGGCCTGGGCTGGCTAATACACTGGACTGAATCAAAATTGCTTATAGATGGAGGGAACATCTTTGATTTATGCAAAAATGACAGTGCTTGTGTACAGGAGAGAAATATTGGACTGGGGGTGGAACTTTCTGTGTCAGGTATTCCAGCCCACTGGAATCAGAATGGCTGATGGTCAGCAGTGTCCTTTTAAAATCACTGAAGATAAGTGAAAGATAAGAAGGAAAGGAATTTAAATTCTATGAAACTGGCTCTTCAAGAGCCATTTTTACTTGGAAACAATAAAGGTATTTTATGATTTCAGCTCTTTTGTTCTGTAGGATTTGGATCATTAGCATTGCTCGTATAGAACAACCCAGCTACACAGAATCCCCCAGGCACATCACAACCATCTTGTAATTTATGTGCATGTGAGTGAGCTTTGAAATTGAGCAAGGCTTTCATACTAAAAAATATGATCTATAAAATTGGATAATTGCACAAGTTTAAAATAGAAGTAGTTCACTGAACGTGTGTTCACTAAGCTGTCTTGTTCTAAAGGAAACTTACATTACGTTTCATTTTGCTCATAGAAATTTGAGCATTAGTAATCTTCCATGCTTTAGTAATAAGATCCAGGTAGCAAGAGCTGCAGATCAGAAGGTGCCAAGAATGGTAACTGGTCAGGAAAGCTCTAGGCTGGGTCAGATTTGCTGCCTTCAGCAAAACCATTGCATCTCTTGGCCACTGAGAATGGCTGACTAAACATAGAACGTTTCTCCTGACTATAGCTTTGCAAGTTTTCTGCATTTTTATAACAATTTTTGCAGATCTTTAGCTTTTTATTAAAGGCAAGGTAAGTGAGAAGGAATCACTTTCACCTCAGTTTTGGCAATGGAGGTAGCAGCTGGTTTAGGATCATTACTGAACCAGTGGATGCAGCCTCTGGTAGTAGCTTGAGAGAAAAACCTGGTTTTTATTGGTTTTCAGAGCAGTAGAATGTCAAATGATGACTTTTAAATATCAAAGGAGTAAAGTTGAGATATAATTCACAAATATCTTCTGAGTATTAAATATATAAACTGTCTCTGCATTCCTTTTTGCTTGAGTTGTGACTTTTAAGCCTGTTATCTAATCCAGTGCTTTTTTTACTGATTATTATTCAAGAGCAAGCTTGACAGAAATCTCCTGCATCTCCAGTGTTTCATGGGTGTTTTCCTTTCAAATGCAGGCACACAGGAAGCCATTGCCATGTGTCTGCATGTGGACACAAAGCAAGGTGTCAGTGAAAGCCTGTGTGACAATTCCAAGAGGCCACCCCCGATGACTCGGACCTGCAACACGAAGCTCTGCCCCCCGAGGTACCCTGGAATAATGGAATTATGTGGTGGCAAAGGAAGGGTTAACGGGACTTAAATAAACATTGCCTTTCTCAGAAAGGGTTCAGATTGCAGGACTGTGGTCATGCTTTTGGGATAGAATTTCACTACTTCCATTTTCAACAAGGTTTTGGGATTGGGGTGTTTTTTTGGTCTTGTTCACTCCTTTTCCACTCTTCATATCTCACAGATGAAATAGGGGACATTTTCTGAAATAAATCTCTTCCATGTTGAATATCTGCCAGAGTTAGAAAAAGAGCCTTAGCTCTCCAAGTAGTAGAAGGAAAATTTTGAAGATATTTCACAAAGGAAAAGCTGAGGATATTCACTTTTTATCTTTACTGAATTAAAAAACATATGAATTATGATTTAATGGCACCTCAATTTAATGCTTCTTTAGTAGCCCCATGTAGTTCTTATGTTTATTTGGAGATTCTGGGGAAAGAACAAACCCAGTCTAAATCCCAGAAAACCTCTAGGTCTTTTGATCCCTTGAAAGGGCCGTATGTGAAATTTTGATGTGTGCTTGCTTGTTTACCCATTTCTGATCTCTGACATCCCTGAGATCCTTTCAAAATTGTTTCTATGTGTTTTCAGAAACCTGCTCTTGCTAAATGTAGGGAACAAGTTAACAGGAACAGGATGTTTTATAGAAAACATATACGCATCTAAAGGAAGTTTTCTAAATATAAGAAAGGTCTATTTACATATTTACATTTATCAATGTAAACAGCAGCAGGTTGCCAACAGGCTGTTTTTAAGAGGAGCACTATAAAGGTAAATACTGGAGTAAAATTTGTCTGAAAATGACAAAGTTTATTACTTTATTGTTAATAAATTCTGCATTTGCTTGTTACCAATTTACACTTTTGTGCTCCAGCCAAACCAAAGGGGCGTTTTAGCCATCGATCAATAACGTGCCTGCAGCTGTGCTTTTTGCTGGGCTCTGTCTGGATGAGACTGTTCCTTCCCCAGGGTGAGGTGGGCTGCTGAAGGAGAGCTTTTGGTGTGTTTTGGGACAGGTGGCAGAGCGGCCCCTGGAGCCGCTGCTCGGCGAGCTGCGGGGTGGGGATCCAGAGCCGCGCCGTGTCCTGCCAGCAGCCCGGGGCACCCGCTCCTGCTGCCCACCAGTGCCCGGAGCCAAAGCCTCCTTCTCTGCAGGCCTGCAACCAGATTGACTGTCCCCCTGCTTGGCACGCTGAGGAATGGCAGCAGGTATGGCTGGGTCACAGGAAGAGTCTAAATGGGTTCCTCTGGCCAGGAACTTGGAACTCTCCTGCATGGAAGGCAGCTCCCCACCTTCTGTGTGTGTTTCAACTTCCATCACAGAACAAACTAACCCAAAAGTGCTGCTCTAGACTCTTGTGCTGATAAGCAGTCACAGGATGAGGTGGAACTCCTTGTTAGGATTTCAGAAAGCTGGATACCTGTTATTCCACACATCATCTCTCTTCCTATGCTCTCTAAACACAACCACCTTCTTTTTCTTTTTCTTTTTCTTTTTCTTTTTCTTTTTCTTTTTCTTTTTCTTTTTCTTTTTCTTTTTCTTTTTCTTTTTCTTTTTCTTTTTCTTTTTCTTTTTCTTTTTCTTTTTCTTTTTCTTTTTTTTTTTTTTTTTCTTTTTTTTTCTTTTTTCTTTTTCATGCATTAACAAGTTAGTGACATAGATTTATGCATAAGATGCATGTTTTTCTCTGAGATTCCTACTACTTCCATGCATTCAGGTAGTATGTCTGACATTTGATCTCCAGTTCTCATCTCCAGTAGATTAAATATTTTAACATTGAATTTTCCATGCTGCTTGATTTCCCATTGAGAGTAGATGTCATTTTTCAGGAGCACAGATGTCCATGCAGGTGTAAATGCTACATTTGATTCTTCTCCTCCTTAGTGTTCACGTACCTGCGGAGGGGGGATTCAGACCCGCAGGGTGTCCTGTAAGCAGCTGCTGACAGATGGAAGTTTCCTGAAACACCCTGATGACACCTGCCAGGAACCCAAATTGCCAAGTAGTAAAGCCTGTGCAAAAGTTGATTGTCCTCCTCAGCTGGTCTTTGGAGAATGGTCCAAGGTGAGCAAACCTCAATAATGGTGAACCAAAACCCTCCATTATAACGAAAGCTCTGAAGGTTTCTGCCTGGGTAAATGAGCTGTTTGGAGCTGCCAGGGCAGCTGAAGCTGTCACAAAGCCTGTCCTGAACTAAACTGTGCATGCCTGCCTGCAGCCAGACTGATCACAGTGCTTCAGTCACTGGAGGTCATTGGATGCTTTCTACCAGACATGTTTAGCTATCAATAATTTCATGGTACAGCTTCCAAAAAGCAAATCTTTGCATTATTCTGGAATACATCCTCCTCCTTTCCTGATTAATGCAAGCTTGCTACCACTCCCCATTCAAAATGATTTAGAAAATTGAATTTAGAAGCTGAAATTACAGTTTCATGCAATACAACCTAAGAGAGAGAGCTGAGAGACTTGCCAGAGACTGTTGAGAACCTGCTGAGTTGTTTCTCTCAGGTACCAGATCTCATTGCTCTGTTTTGCCCATGGTTGGGCATAAATACTGTCATGTTACATAATTCATGGCTTGCTTGCTGGAAAAACTGTCTTATATTCTTACTGCCTGGAAAAGTGGAGAGAGTTTAATAACTAATATTACAGTCTAATAACTAGATGACACAAGGATTCTTATGAAGTAGAGTGTGTGTACTCTTTCAGAACTAAAAAATTAAAAAAAAATATTAAAAGAAAACCACCACAAAACAAACTAGCTTAAAATTAGCATGTATGGTGTGGAGCACCAAGTTTAGCTTGACTGCATCCTTCCTTTCACAGTGCTCAGTAAGCTGTGGTGTTGGAATCCAGAGAAGGAAACTTGCCTGCCAAAACCTCACAGCAAAGGGCCAATATGTCACATTAAATGGATCGATGTGCAGTGCTCTGTCTCCTTCACTGCTTGTAAGGTCTTGTCAGATGAATGCCTGCAACAGTAAGTATGTGAATTTATCTGGTTCCTTGCTGATTTGGAATGATCTATTTATAAAGAGAAATCTGTATGCACATTAATTCACTCATCTCCCTGCACTATCACAACATAGCTTGGCACAAACTGAGTGTCATAATTACTATACCAGTAATAACAGGATTGCTTTTATTTTTATTTCCACCACTCAAAAACAAAGGTTATGATCTCAAGAAGTAGTTTTTGAATATATATTATGGTGCATACCTCTCACCTTCACTCTTATGCACCATTTGATCTGATTTGTCCTTTATCATTACACTATTCAAACAGGAAAAAAAAGAGAAAAATTAATAAATTTAACATAAATTACAAAGGACATTAGAAAAGATAAGAATCCAGTTCTGCCTTGTCTTTTCTCTGTATGTTTGTATTACACTGGACATTTTGCTTAACATGATGGAATTCAAAACCTGAAACTCTGTGCCAGTGATAATTTTAGGTATAATTTCTGTCTCTCCTTGTAAAAATTACAATCCTGGCCTCATTAGCTGCACAGAGAGTGGTGACAATACAGACATTTTTTGAAAAATCTGATGTTTTATTACTGTCTATATAAGAATCTTTTCAGAGGGATTGTCTATGGAAATTGTACAATTTGGGCACAACTGGGTTATGGTACTGATGGTAGTTGCACTAATTGTTTAACAGTGATGGAAAATCCTCTGTGATACAGAGCGTGTTCAATTACATCCACTAATTTAGAATAGGCAGATCTAAATGCAGGTTCTTTATGTGTGAACCTATGTTCCCCTTCCTTTATAATGGAGAGTATTGGTTTGCAGATTTGGGGAGCAGGGTGCTGAGAGGACAGGGAAAAAAAGAGTTTTTAGTTTTGAGCTGTGGGAAAACATAAAGCCATTATCAATGGCCTGGTTCTGATCACAGGTCAGACATAGCCATGTTTTGGCTCAGCTCACAGTGTTGTGAAGAAATAGCTACTTTATACATTTTGAAGCTTTGCTCTAAAAATTATTCACAAAACAACATAAGAAATAGAATAATTACTGATTCATACATAATATGGAACTTCTTTTCCTGGCCTGCATTTCAGATTAACATGCCAAAATCCTGAGGTTCAAAACTCCACTTAAATAAAGCCCCGTGGACTTTCAGGAATGTCCTTGGCATAAGGTTTAATAAAATATTTTGAGTTGCATATCTATCTGAATTTAATTAATTGTGGATAGTTGAATGGCAGTGGAGCTGCTTTGCAAATTGCTTAGTTCAGACTGATATTAATGTTAGCATGTCAGCTTCCAGCACAGTGCCTAGAGAGCAGCACACAGGGCTGCAGAGGGAGTAACATTGGCCAGAATGGGAGCAGATCAAAGCCATAAAGAGAATCCCTGTCCTCTCCCTGCATTTTCATCACTCTGTGGAGCAAGGAAGCCTTTGCAGCTCAGATCTGCCTGGGGATTCTCTCACAGTGCAGCAGGGGGGCAGGGGAAGGTGTGAGGCTGCTCCACACCTGCAGTTCCTGCTTGGGTCTTGCAGAAGGAGCCAGGGCTGGGACAGCAGCAGGCTTTGGAGTCCCAGGAACGTGCAGGAGGCATCTCCTCTGTATCTACATCTCCTCTGTAGGACAAGGAGTGATGTGGATGGGTGAGGAGCAGTGTGGTGTGAGTGCTGTTGGGGGTTCTTGCCTTGGAGAGCAGTTCCTAAATCTCCCTCCTCAAGGTGATGCTTCTGTGGCTCACAGGAGTGCCTTTTTTACTGTCTCATGACAATGCTGAGTCATTTTAGACTTAATCTTTTACCCTGAGACTGGTAATTGTAGCTGTTTTCTGACTTAGGAGTGCTTATTAAGTAGAAACATTCCTGACTCCGGGCTCTGAGAAATAGGAAATAACACCAGTCTAGCCCTGAGGTCACCAGGATCTGAAACCCAGCTGAAGCTGTTCAGGACCATTACAGGTCACAGATGCAGATGGATTTGTATCAGGTGATAATGAGGTCCAAAGGCTCCAGCACATATTCCATAAGATTTACCTTTACCCTCCCAAACAGTCCATTACCTCAGCAGCTGCAAGATTGAATGACAGTAAGGACCTAGAGAATGCAAAGTTATGTGGCCTCATACATTCATGTGACCTTATATATTTATATGGCCTGCCATCCACAACTCTGAACTTTGTTTCACTCTCAGCCTTGCTCACCAGTCACCAGTAAAAATACACACACCCTTTAGTGTTGAGCTGCTAATGAGAGTTAGTGGTCTGTCTTTTTTAAAGAAATGAAATGGATGAGACTTGTTAACATATTTATAAGTACGCACTGGGTTTAATTCTAAGCTGGAATAACTAGTGTAAACAGACCACAGCCTGAAGTATTTTAATTTGTGTGTTTAAAGTTACACTTACTGTGTCTGTAAGTTGGGTTTTGGAAGTAGAATATTTAATACTGGAACGCTTCCCTGAAAAGAAATATTTGGGGCCCAATAACTTATTAAAACCAGGACGCTACTTTAATAATTTTAGTAAACTGAATGCCTAAAACAATTTAATTGTTGTACCATGTGAAATGGTTGAGGGAACCTTGTGTCTGGATAACAAATGCCGATTTAAAAGCTGTGTAATTATGAAACCATGATATCCCCACAGGTCTGAACTCATTACCCAAAACATTGAAAATAACCATTTTGTTTTATAAGCATAAGAACGCACTCCAGGGTGTAGTTCCTATAGTGTACACACTTATTGAATGCTTGAAGCATTTAGCTTTTCACCTATTTCTTCACAGCATATTTGGAGCACATGTATACACAGTTTTTCGGGTATCATTTCTGTGCCATCAGCGTAGTTGTCTTTGTATTTAAGTACCTCCCAAGTGGAAAAGCAGCACCGATTTCAGATTCAGACGAGCTGAGAAATGTTTTGATCCCTGTGTCCATTTCCTGGCCATCAGCTCCTTCTGCGGGCTCTGAGTTTTCTCTCCGTCACATACCAAAGCGCTGGGTCACCGAGCACTGCGGGGCTGTTTTCTAGCACCAGCAGCGTTGTTTCCCGACCCTTCCCGTGCGGCCGATCGGACCCGGCCGGGAAGGGCTCGGTGCGCGGTCCCTGTCCTGCCGCGCTCTGTCCCTCCCTGCCCGGCGCGGCGCTCCCGGCCAGGCTCGCTCCGCTGATCAAAGCGGGCACTGCTGCTGCCAGCAGTGAGTCAGCACAGCGGCATCCAGAACTCTGCATCCAAAACACCCCTTGTGCCTCCCAGCTCTGCTGGAAAGCCTGCCGTGGTGCTCATGCAGGCAGACCGCTAGAAACCCTCCAGCATCTTCATCCAGGCAGCTCCCTAGAAACCCTCCAGCATCTTCATCCAGGCAGCTCCCTAGAGACCCTCCAGCATCTTCATCCAGGCAGCTCCCTAGAGACCCTCCAGCATCTTCATCCAGGCAGCTCCCTAGAGACCCTCCAGCATCTTCATCCAGGCAGCTCCCTAGAGACCCTCCAGCATCTTCATCCAGGCAGCTCCCTAGAGACCCTCCAGCATCTTCATCCAGGCAGACCCCCAGAAACCTTCCAGCATCTTCATCCAGGCAGATCCCCAGAAACCTTCCAGCATCTTCATCCAGGCAGATCCCCAGAAACCTTCCAGAATCCAGGTGCCCACAGTTCAGTGCAGGAGGAGTTTCATAATACCCAGTGTGTCTATACCCAGTCTGCACAAAGCTTTAGGCTGTTATTGCCTGCTTTTGTAATTCATCTGATCACTCTATTCAGCCTTGAAAATTCTGCCTTATTTCTCTCTTCCCTCGCTTCCCTCCCTGCTTTCTTGGCACAATATTGTCAGCAACTCATCTTTCAACCCTAATGAATTACCCTCAGTGTGTGATTACAGGGCGGCTTTGCCTGTTGCACGTGCTGTGTCTTCACTGACTGTTTCTTTCACCTCCTGCACTGCTATCAGTTTGGCTTGACTCAGGCAACCAGCACAGCCAGCCAACATTTTAAATAAGAGTCAAGGGGAGCCTTACATTTTGGATAGATTTTGTTTTATTTAGGTCATTCTGCACTCAACAGTGCTCAAATGTGGGGAAAGTGATAATGTGTTCACATTTTTTAAATTCAGTTTTTTCATTTCCATCATGCCTAGCCTTTCTGAGGCAACAGTAGGAAATATAACTGGAATATGAGCATATACATGGAGTAATATATAGTTTGTGTACATATCCTTTATATATATGTTCACTATCTATGTCCTTCACATAGGTAGGTACATGTTGCCTGGATCCTTTTATTGCTAGGAGATTTGGGGAAGAAGCAATAGAATTCTTGGCCAAAGCAAGGGAATGTTATGGTTTCATGTTGTTCATATTTTTGCATTTTTGTGACTCAGATAAAAGGTCTGTGTGTGTTGCAGTCTGGCTTGAACAAAGTCAGGAAAAGCTCTTTCAAGCATTCTGTGAAAAGCAGATTTTCTAGGCATGACTGCCAGTGACTAGATGCGTTTCAGCACATTGTTTTCTTGCAGAGATCAAGCCCAAGCTTCCAGCAAAGTTTTCTGCCCATGGACCTCAGATTGTCAGCATTCACCGAGTTTATATTCAGACACGGCCAGAGAAGCGCATTAATTTTACCATAGGAAGCCGAGCCTACTTACTCCCAAAAACATCTGTGGTCATTAAGTGCCCCGTAAGAAGGTTCCAGAAGTCCCTTATCCGCTGGGAGAAGGATGGGCAGCACTTAGAAAACTCCAAAAGGCTTGGCATCACTAAGTCAGGCTCGCTGAAAATCCACTCCCTGGAGGCTGTGGATATCGGTGTGTACCGGTGCATCGCAGGCTCTGTGCATGAGACCTTTGTGCTCAAACTCATCGGGACTGACAACAGGCTCATCGAGCCCCCAGCCCCTCCAAAGCAGCCCAACCAGCCCAGCCACCCGGATCACAACGAGGCCAACAGCCTCGGGGCCAAATGGCACAAGATGAGCAAAATGTGGCAAATGTGGAGCAAGAAGAACGAGCTCTACCTGGGTGACAGGCAAGTCAATGATCAGCCGTTCCTGAGGAACCTTGGGAGCTTTGGGAGCAATTCAGCAGAAGAGTTCAGCTCTCGAGAGTTCAGGAACAAGCGCCTGGAGGCTGCAGTTCTCCAGGGTGCCTACAGCATGGACACGGCTCAGTTCGAGGAGCTCATGAGGAACATGAGCCAGCTCATTGAAACTGGAGAAGTCAGCGATGACCTGGCATCCCAGCTCATCTTCCAATTGATTGCTGAATTATCCAGGCATCCACAACCAACTGCTGAAAAATGGAAGGGGGCCCAGGATGAGAAAGTTTCCTCAAAACTCCGAAGCAAATCGCCAAACAAATCCGAACGTTTCAGCACAAAAACGGTCGATAAGTTAATGTTTGACCAGAAGGTTCCAGTTATTATGAGGCAAAAGGAAATTCCTCAAGTTTCCTTCAACAAAACAGTAACTGTACGAATTGGAAATACAGTTTTTCTGACCAAGAATACTCATGCTGTCAATCTACTGTGTGAAACAGGTGGTATGAGTGAAGTGAAATATACTTGGACAAAAGATGGCGAGACATTAAAAGCCTCTGCGAAGTAAGTAAATAGATTCTCTTTTACTTTTGAATGACTTACTATGTTGCTGTCGATGGAAAAAATCCACCCTGCTGTGCAATATTAGAACATACTGTTGTAAAAATGAGATAAGCATAGCCACTGGGCCTGCCATCTTTCTAGTTAAGTAATTTATTTTTATTCTTTCAAGTGTCTGTCACGTTGTTTGGCTTTACTGACATCCAAGTGCTTGGCCTTTTCCAGGACACTACATAGGACGATTTACTATTTTTATAAGGTGAAGTGTTTTGGATGTCCTGGCTGTATTTTTTTGATCTGCTTTAATCATTTCAGCTGTGTCAGAAAAAGAGCAGATTTACCCTCAAATTAGAGAGGCTATTGGATTTGTTCAGATACTAAATGCAGTAGGAACACATTAAAAACATCTGCCATGGTACAGATGAAAAGAAGTCTTAGCTCTTACTCATTTTAAGAAGGGAAAATATCAGTGGTACCCACACCATTCTTCAACACACTATTTAGGTATTACTGTAGCTGCATAACTTGAATTGAAAAAGAAAAATATGAGCTTTTTTGGATGTTTTTCAATACTTTAAAATATTTCTGTTGAGGACAGTGAAATTCAGAATAATAAAGAACCTGTATTACAATCACGTTTGAGAGTGACAAATGAGTACAGCAAGCTGTTACAATCAGATATTTGCTCAAGGCTGAGCAAATACTTCTACTTCAGTGCTGATAAATTAGAAGCTCACCTGGTAATATTAACATTAACTTTGTGTGTGAGCCTCTTGGAATTATAGCTAGCTCTTGAGTAATGAAAAAACTGGTTCTGAAATGATAAAGACGCTTTTGGATATTTCTCAACATATTTAACTGATTAAATACACTGCCAAGAAAAATATACTTCTGCAGGGCTATCAATTAAAGCAAAGACACCCAAACTAAGCCATTTTAAAAAGTGAAAATGTTTTTGGAATCATGTGGCTCCCACCAGTTGTGTTTATTTTGTGAAATGTGAATAATTTTGCATTAATTTGTAGCAAGTGATACTTCAATTTTTGTGGACATGATGGTGTTTTGTTTATTCACAAGTATGTTTGCTTCCTAATTTCAGCCCAGACTGATATTCTTGCGCTTAAGGCAAAGTAGGTATATTTCCTAATTTTTTCCTAGTAAGGTTTCTTCTACACAAATCTACATATATGTGTGTGGACCCAAAAGTGATGTTAATAGCATTGCATCTGTAAGAGTGTGAGGAGGTAAATGGTCTTTATCTGTCAGGTTTGTAAAAAAGGATGAACTCAAGCCGTGCATGAGGTAGCTTGTTTTGTTGAGGCACAGGTATTTTTAATATTATTTTTTGTTAGTCTGTTATGTAAATGTACTCAGTGTGGGAAAACACCAGCTGCAGGTTTTTGGGATGTGCTGAGTGTATGGTAAGTCATGTAATTTAGTACTGAGAAATGTAACAGAGGAGAAAAGTTGTTATTTTCAGTCTCTTCCCCAGGCTGTGATCCTCCTCACAGGGCAGACAAGGCACGCAAGACACCTGTGAGGTTTTGGTGGAAGACTTTAACTTCAATGATGACATTCTGAAAAAGCCCCAACAACCCCAACCCCATAGTAATTTGAAAGTCAGATGAGGCCATAGAATTGTGAATTCCCCAATCCTGCTGAAAACCAAGCTTGCTCTGTAGAGATCGATTTCTTGCCAAGCCTAATACTTTTAATTGTGGTATTCTGATTTATTCACACTTTTGTGCCCCGGGGATCGTGGTTTGTGGTAGCAAATGCACTGCCCTTCCAAGGGCTGCAAGTAGGACACAGCCCTGTAGGAGAAGGAGATGTGAACAATCCTCCCTGTGTGTATCCCTGAGTGCTCCCCTTCTGCCACCAGAGAGGAGGCAGAGCTGGGACTGCCTGTGCTGCTCTGGGTCTGCAAACTCCTAAAAAGGAGCTTTGCTGCTCTGTCTGTAACTCTTGCAAGGGCATTCAGCTGGGCTTGTCCCAGGGTAGTAACCCTTGTATTTCCTTGGTTATTGTGCAGGGTGATCCTGGACACCGCTGGAAGAGTGCAGATTCGGAATCCTACTCAAAAGGAGCTTGGTACCTATGGATGCCTGGTGGTTAATGACTCTGGTTTTGACATGGAAACATCACTGCTGTTGCGTGCAGGTAAAACAGTGGCATTCCACAAAACCAGACTTTTACACTCACACACACACACACATATATATATATACATATACACATAGACATATGTATGTGTGTATAAATATATGCTTATAAACACCCATGCCCACTGCAATGTGAAATAGTTTCTTTTATTGGCAGCCCATGAAAGTCTGCCTGATTTAATAGACAGCAGTAAGATGGTCTTGTTGCTCTAAAACCACAGCAGGTGTGAACTCAGTCCGCCTGTATCTGTCCCACCTGTCTTTTCTGGCTGCTGCTTTGCAGACTGAATTCTGTTCCAAACATGGTGAATTTAAATGCAAGATCTATGTTTAGAAGTTAAATAAAGCTTTACTATCTGTTTCATTTCAAAGAGATGCCTGTCATCTTGTCCTCTGTGTTAAATATGACAAATCTGGAAGCCAGCAGTTTCTCAGCAGTTGTTGGAGGTACAATCGTGGCAAGAATTGGAGCAAATATTTTGATTGAATGTCCAGTGAAAGGTAAGTAAGAACTGCAGTGATGTTGCTTGTAATGTTATAATCAGAAATTTACCTTATATCTTGGAATAAATTACCATTGAAGGCTAAAAATCATTGATAATTAATGTTTTTTTTATTAGGCACGTCACCCACACCAGTCCCATTTATTTTCTGCCTGTCACTTCAATTTACATACACATCTGTATGTTCAGGGTTTCCCTAAAATGGACTTTCTTTCCAAGAAGTGGTCTAGGGCTCCACTAGACAGCTTAAAGCCCACCAGGGTGAGGGGCTGTCTTGCTCCAATGGTGAGCATGGCCAGCTGACTTGCTCATCAAAGAACTTTCCTTAACCCTGTTGGAGATGCACATCTGTCTAGACTATTGTTAAAACTGAAAATGAAATCTCCAGCTGTAGCCTAATAGAACTTTAAACCTGCTGGTGAAGTAAACTCACCTTTTAGATCCATCAGTCTGCAGCTGCAGTGAAGAAACAAAGGAAAGTGCCGAGCTATGAGAGAATACAGATATTTTCTAGCTCAACATCTGTGGAGGAAGAATAATATCAATCAGAATTAACATGCATTAAGCAGTTCACTGTTGCATTTTACTTTCTAACCCTTTGCTGGAAAGGTACCTATTTTCTTTTTAATCTTACCATTGCTATCTGTGAGGTTTGAAGTGTAATATTTCAGTCACAGCAGCAATATTCTGTCAAACATTTAATAAGCTGAGCTCAGCCTTTTGTGAAGATGATGTGTGAAAGTGCAAATAACCACGAAGGTTGCGAGTGAGTGCAAAGAACGACCTCAGAGCAGCCAGTGTGTGCTGCTCACATTTATGTGCTGGGAAATGCATATCAGAGGGTGTTGATACTGAACCAGGGTAGTGATAGAAATATATATATGCAAATAGCTCTGCATACAATAGTGGCGCCAGGCTGACATATATTAGGACATGTGGCTCTGCTATTCACCGTTGTACCAAGGCTAATTCTTTGATGAAGTAATATTTTCCAACTATAGTTTGGCAACTCCTTGTATAACTGACCTACATCTCAAATTCAGCAGAGAGTTCATGTCACACTGTTAATATTAATATTGTTAGGATGGGTAAGCAGTTAGCAATTTAAATATAAATTAATATTTTCACGTGGGACTGTAGATTTCCAAATGCTTTAGAATTGTATATATTGGTGAGCCAAACTTTAGTTATGCTGAGACACCAGTGTTGACTTAGAAAATGATTTATCTAATTGCTTTATTTCCTGTCACTGCCAAGGAAGTAAGTATTACTGTTTGTGAATAAAATAGAGCTTGCATGTCTTAAAATGTTACTAAGTCTGGAAGTAGAAAAACTTTTTCAATGATGTAAGCAGAATTTTCCTGTTCTTCTTTCCTTAATGGAAAGTAATAAACCACTGACTTCAGAAGATTGAATTTAATAGCACCTTATGCTGATACATTTTTCTGAGGTGGGACCCAAAAATGTGTCCATTTGCAGTGTAGGAGGATGAGAACTTCACTGTGAATGCTGATAAAAGATGATGTGAATGATTAGACCTACAAAAGTAATGATAAGAGAGCCCTTCTTGTAGAGTCAGGGAGACCTTGGCTGGATCTGCAGCACCTCCTCCTCGCTGCCCTTTCTCCTGACTGCTCTGCAGAGGATGGGTTTGCTCTGGGAGTTTCACTGAGTGAAACTTCACTGGATGAGCCTTTGTGTTCTCCATGTTCTGCCAGGAGTTTATTCAGGACCCTTCCACACAGACATTACTCATGCAGATTTCTCACTGGTGTCACATCTGGTCTTTGGGACTCCTGCTAGCCCCCAAAACAGTACTCCACAAGAAAAGCCATCTAATGAATCAAGTGTCTGTATGTGTGAAGAGTATCAGTGCCATGTCAGTAGTAGAATCATTACTTTTAAATTTCTTGGCTGCAGTGACCTCTGAGGATTTTTTTCTGTAGAATGAATAACCTAAAGGACATTTTCAGAATTGTTCAATCCATAGTTTCTTCTGCAAAGAAATTGACTTATTGAAGATATAAACTTTAATATTTTGTACAGCGTTGGCCTTGTGGGTACGAGTATTTTTTTCGAATTTGGTTCTTTTATCCTTTTGAAAGTCTTTCTCTCACACTCCAAAAATCATATTGAGATTGAAAAAAGCCCTTTGAATTTCTGAAGACCAGCATGTCCTAGTGAACAGAAGAACATCAAAGAGCAGAATAAGAAAAGTTAGCTGAACTGTACAAACTGATGGTTTCTCTTTCTTTTCTCTTTTTAGTTTATAACAAGACTATTTTTCCACTAATTATAATAAACTCCCTTTTATAGCTCCCACACGAGCATACGTTAGAAGATATTCATACATTCTGGGTAGATTCATATTCCATTCTTACAGCCAAGAGCTTTTCAATCAACACACATGGTATAAATATCAATACTGATTGCTCCAAATTGCTCTTGGATAACATTTATTGTATCTGCAGAAAAAACCGTCTCGTGATTATTGCTAAAATAAACTAAAACTGTCAGACTCCATTTATTGTAAAAACTTTGAAAGTTCTAAGTTGAAGTAGAATAGAGGGAAGAGTGGAAGTGTGAATAAAATGTGCGTTGTCTGCCACTTGCTGGTGAGAGCAGGGAAGTGACACACACCGAGCTGAGGTTGTTTACACTTTGCAGCTCTGAAATATCTTGGCACACAGGCCTTGAAAAGTAGAATCTGCACCTTCATCCAATTTCTGCATTCCTATGAATACATTTTGGCTCTCTAATAATAACATACTGATAAAAAATTGTAAGAAATACACAAAGCCTGTTGTATCTTTTTGCACAGAGTTTTCACAAAGGTGGACCAAGTATTTGCTGTCAGTGTTGGAACTTGAAACAGGTCCAGAAAAATCAAGGTTTTGATTTTTCCATCTGTTGCTTCATTTACCCACACTACTCCAAATGTAACTGTGATGCTGTTCTTTGTCTTCTGTGCTTAACCCCTTTAGAAGATGTCAGTGAAGAAATAGAAGTTTAATACATAGGATTTTGGCTCCTCATTTGTTTTAGGGGTTTTTGTATGTTCTAAAGGATATTAATAATAGATTTCAAAAGTTTAAAGGAGTGTGTTCAGATTTATTTTATGTGGAAGGAATGACAGTATTTATAATTAGTATAATAGAAGGAAAATCTTTTGCTCTTATGCTTTTTACAGTAAGTGCTTCCTCATTAGAGTTTTTGTTGGGATCAGGCTTAAGCAGGAAGGACTGAAAGATGTTCAAAAGCTTCATTGTGCTTTGCTTTGTGTCTTGTAACAGTCTGGGGACCTAAAAACTGGATATGACTAAACAGAAGGGTGTGCCTGGGGACTATACCTGACACTTTGCCAATACTATGGGCAGTATGGGCTGAGGGTCCAGGCAAGATTGACTGCACAGTTCAAAGCAACCCTCATCCAAACACACATTGGGTGTCTTTTGGGACATTGGTACCCACCAGGTCTCTGTATGAACACATTCCTGAGGCCTTCCACTCCTTTCTGAGGCAGATAGGGCCTCAGGGAGGTGGGGGAAATCCATAAACTGAAATTGTTTACAGCATGGTGTTGTTTTTTTTCCTCTCATGGCTTTGCCGATTTGAAAAGAAATTTCCCTTAAATTTCTAGCTCAGGAAGGGTTAAGATGGTTTGTGTTAGAGGAAGGTAAAATTTCAAATACATCCTACCTCAGTTTGCAAAAAGCTGTTGAGAAGTTGCCTAGGCCAAGTTTAACAAATTCTAATTACGAAAAGGAGGAGGTTGCCTTGGTGGTTAGCACCTACTTAAATGACTGAGAGGAACAAGTGGTTAAATTTACAGTGAAGAGAGAGTAGGGTGCCCCAAAGGCTGTTTTGGGATCTTTAGTGCTCAATATTTTTATAAAAGTTCTCAGAAGAAATGTGATCAGTGAGTTGACTAAAATTGTCAACTAAAAGAATAAAGATTTATAAAGGCTAATGTATCTAAAACTCCCTCCAAAGAGTTGCAGCAGGATGATCACACAAGTAACATTTAAAAGCTAGATGAGCTCAAAGGATGTTCAAAGCTGATATTTGCAGAATAAATGTACATATAGAACAAATAACCTTAAAGGTAGACAAGTGCATGTGGCAGTCAGAGAAGGGTCTGTGCAGGGATGGTTCTCAGCTCTATGGAACACCAGCACACCTGCTGGGTGCTGTCCAAACCAAAGCTAATGGCAGAGGAATGGATGAAATAATAGAAAATATAAATGGGCCATTCTTTAAAACTGTGGTGAATCCTGTTTGCAACTTGCTGACCTCATCTCAAAAATGATACAGTAGAGCTGAAAGAGGTAGGGAGAAGAGCAGTAGGGGAAACAGGCACGAGCTAAAGGCTACTTCTGGAGGGTATTTTGAGGAAGGGTTGTTCAATAAGTGACATGATTTTTGTGCTCTGCCTACACATCCCCAGGTGCCCATTGTTGGACAGAAAATGCAGGGTCTAACTAAGGATAGCAATTCTTGTATAGTGCTTTGATTTCTGATAAAATAATATTTTTGAAGTCCATGTGTATGTGTATCTATTTTATGATGACAAACATCTGATGATCAAGCGTGATCCCTGGTGATGCAGCACTGCTATTCAGTGAAGTGAAAGTATAATTATATAATTACACCAGCTGGGTAAACCAGTCTCTGCTAACAGTGCTGAATCGTGGAAGTGCCCTAATGCATACCAACTGAGTCTTTGTTGGGGGTTCACTGCACAATTCACTCTAGCAGTCATTAGTTGCTAAATACAGTTGCCTTATTTTAAATGCCTGATTTTGAAAAATATCAGCCTTAAACTTCTACAGCTGGAAAAAAGATTAAGTTCCCTTTGACAGCCAGAGAACTAAACAGAACCTGACAGAGCCATGGCAAGAGTGGGGTGGGAAGGGGTCTTGCTTTGGGAACCTGTCTAAGGAGGTCACCAGATGTTGGTAAGAATACCTAAATCCTGCCAGATGCTGCTGCCACCTAGGAAGAGGGGCTGCTGCAAGGCTGGCAGGAAGCAGGAGAGGTTGCCAGAGAAGGAGCAGTGTCAGAGGGCAGGCTGGGGATAACACTGAGTGCCAAAATGCCCCATGCTGGTTTGTTCCTGGTGAAGCTGGCAGGGTTCATACAGGTAATTTCAGTAGCAGCAGGTTTGGGCTTTTTAGGGTTCACTGGAAGTTGATTGCCCAAGCATAGCTCAGATGAATATAAAGGCAGTTTGAGAATTCTGCTGGAGAAAATACAAAGGTGTAGCAGTGGAAGCAATTGCTGTGTAGGTTATGCTCAGTGCACTGGAGGTGTTAAGGGGTGTAGAGTAAATAAAAATCAGGTGGCATTCATTGTGTGGGTATAGCTGACCCAGAATTGATTCCTCTCAAAGGCAGACATGCAAATTTAGCTGCTGAAATAAGGTAAAGTTCTAGTGAAGTACAGCAGAATGTGCTTTGTGCCAGCACAGTTCTGCCTTGCTCTTGAATGGGAAACTCAGAATACTTTATGAGATCCTACGTAGCTGGGGGAGAAATTTCTGAAGACATATCCAGTGTTTTAGAGCAGGTAGTTAGTAGGCCAAGGTTTTTATGGTGTGTAATATTTCACAGGGCTTTCAAGGTTGGAGGAAATTTGTTTTTGAACACTGAATATTTTAAGGACACCCTATAGTGCAGATTCCTTTTTTTCTCTTTTTTTAAACACGTGTTTTGCAGTCCCATCCGGAGCTAGAGTTTTTTTCCATAACATTTGCTGTCCCAGGGCCACTCATGGTGGAAAATGACTTTTTTCATGGAACATTGAGTATTGTAGAGCTGCTCCAGTGCTAGTGGAAAATAACCTGTGTTTGAGGTCAGAAAAATAGATTAAACTAATTTTAAAGTTTTATAGCCACTTAGGTCTATAGAAGAACTTTTTAAGAGGATTTAGATCCGTTGTAAGAGTAAGATTTGCATTTTCAAGGTTTTTTGAAAACTAAGAAGGCCTGAGTTCAGGAATGCATCTTTGTTCATGAAGGACAATTACAGCCATCCTGAATTTTAAGTATGTGTTTAATTGCATTCCCTGATAGGGATGGATTTAGTCTCATGTCTAAGTGATTTCCTGACTTGGAGCTGCAGGATATAATTGTTGGATTGTGCTACTCTCTGGATCCAGTGACAGATCTCCCATTTGAGCCCCTGGGATCTTTACTGCACTCAGGGATTCTGAGCCTTTGGTAGTTTGGGGAGTTGAGTCTTTGTGCTCATCCTCAGCTGCATCTGCATGGAGATGGGGTAGGAAGGAAACAAAGGTGGCTACAGGCCATCTCTTCCCTCTTCCTCCTTCCCCTTGTCGTACTCTCTGGGGATCAAACCAGGAATTATTCAGTTTGTAACTGTCCTTGCTGCAATTCTGTAATGAAAAAATGCTCCTGAAGACAGTGTGGAAGTTATTTTTGTTTATTTAAGGTCCCTGTGTAAATCAATCTTTAAGTGAGAGTCAAGCGTCTGCAGTAAAATTCAACCATGTGCGCAGGACAGAATCCTCCATGAATTCCTACAAATATGTCCCAAAGCTTAAGAGTAATTTCAGCCCCTTTTAGGGAAGGGAAAAAATAAAAAGCAACAACTTGGTTTTGGCTTATTTTTGCTTAGTTTCATTTCTCCTTGTATGAGAAAACTGCTTAAAATTCTTAGGTTTTTATTTACATGAGTTCTAAAGGGTAAAACTGAGGGTTTAGGCCTTAACTACTTGCCTAGGAAAAAAATGGAACTTTTTCTTGGTTTTGGTGGTATGCTTGAACTTGGTCCTGCAGTTTTTGTGTAGGAAAATTGGTGCTTTTCACAATGCAACTGGAAGAGCCTTGTCCCAAGAGGAATGTGGGAATTGTGTACTTTGCCTGCTCTTTCCCAGGTGCTCCTAGCTGAGACTCAGCTCAGTGTGCAGAGCTGCATATCAGTAGGGAAGGGAAGTCTTATCTCAGGAGCAGTAAATATGGAGTCTAATTTCTAAAGAAAAAGCACTGAAAATCTGCACAATGGAAGGTTTTGCACCTGAAATGTGCTAAAGCTGACTGCATGCTGGGGTTGTGATGGGTTATGAGATGGAGTTTTATGCAAGGTACTCCTAAGCAAAAAACTAAATGCACACCTAAAACTAGTTTTCCTAAGTGTCCTCTAACAATAGGAGTTTCTCCTGATAGGAATTCCAGAAATGAAAATGTAAACAAGAACTCTGTCTCTCATGAGATGTACAACAGAAAAGGATTTTTCACTGGCCAGAGGAACATACAGATAAAGTGAAGCTGTCCAAAAGGGCTTGAAATGCTTGTACTGCTTTGCCCAAGAATGTGAAGGAGCTGGACTATAGGGATGTCTTTTTCTCCAGCTTTATTTCTTTAATCTGTTTCTAGGGTGTCTATTAGGCAATATCAGTCTTTTTTCCGAGTGATTTCTCTCTGGATGCCCAACTCTGAAAGCAATTTATCACAGTTTTGGGTTCCCCTGAAAGGCAAGGTTAGAGACCCCTGATTTCTGGCATAGAGCTGTGTCCTGGCTGCAGAGTCCTCCTCTCTTCATGCTCTACTCCAGTCTGTAATAGGTCACTGAATTCTCTGAAGGAATCTTTGTTTTTTCCTTAGTTTAGGACTCAGTCTGAGCACTTGCCTTAATTCTGTTAATGGCAACCTAACCAAAAGCCAATGAAGAGGTCAGAGAAGGAGCTTTATTACAAATACCAGTTGTTCTTAAGCACACAGTCCAATATTTCCCAGTCTCACTCTCAGACAGTGAATTGGTTTCCATGCAATACAGAGGTGGGGAAAGAAATGGAACCATGAAATGCAAAATCTTGAAGGGTCCTCAAAATGCGTGTGAAGAGGCCAACTCAGAGGGGCTCAGCACACAGTTCACATAACAATAATTAACTCCTAGATAAAAATATTGCTCCTTGATAGTTTGGGCTAAAAAACTGTGCAGGGGTGTTGTGATTATTCCCACTGCTGCTTTGAACTCAAACATCCTCCCCTCAATGGGAGCACCCTGAGGCTGTCCACGTAACATCAGCTGCTGGAGAGCAGCAGTGTGCACAGCACTGGTGGTGCTTTTAGTGTGATCTGTTTAACTGCTTGTTTTCCATGGATTCCCCCTCCCACACTCTTTATCTCTCACTGCCAGCACCCCTAGGATGGCCTGGGTGGATTCCTGGTGCATGACAGCTGGGCTGGCTGCTGGCCTCTGGTGCAGGGCTCTGTCTGCACTTCTCCTCAGACCTACAATTTATGTTTGTGTGCTCACATTATTCACTTGAGTAATGGCCTGATTTACTTGTGTGTGTGGTATTACTCACTTGTTTTCCCTAAAGAGAAACAAATACAGCTCTTTGGAGAAAGAAAGGGGAGTCATTTGCTATAACTTGAGTTTAAGGTGTGTGACAGATACCCAGTTTTGAACTTAAAATGAGTGGCAAAGCTATTCTGCAGATGTCTTCTGCAAACTGAACTCCAGTTCACATTTTTAAAGGCTCTACATGTCTCTGAATGAGGCACATGTAGAAGAATAGAGACATGGCAATTTTTCTGGGACAGCTCTAGGATATAAAGTGTTTGGAAGAAAAATATTTGACTTTAGTTAAATCCTGGGAATGAGCTACACTTCTGAACGCTGTCATGAGAGCAGAGGGAGGACTATCATGAGGTGATATTGCACTGATGTTTGATAGAGGCTCAGGTTAAAAGTTTAAATTTGAACCATTCCAAACGTTTTTGTCTTTTGTGGAATTTGACTTTAAACCTTTTTACTCCAGTCCCATCTCAGCTGCGCTGCTTCTGGCTTCTTTTTGGCTCTGATTGCCCTGCTGGGCTTTGGTGCCAGTGAGGGCAGTCTGGCTGCAAACCTTTAGGTCTCAGAGTAAAACAGCTCAGATCCTCACACCACCTCCTCAGCCCATCTGCAGAGTGAGTATATGCCTGAGTGGCTGTGGAAATAACACTGTAAAGGAAAAATGTCTGACAATTATACACTTTAGCCAGAAATCTGGGTAAAATGGAAAAAAGACCCTTAAACCAAGACCTCATCCTAATTCCAGATGGATTTTTCGAAGTGGCAGAAAGCTTCTTCTAGAAACTTGAAAAACAACTTGGTTTTCAGACCGCCGTGCACTCTGCAGGTCTTGCTTTAACCAGCTTTATTCAGTAAAACACAGTTCTACATGAGCTTAAAAGCACAGAACAGCTGCTAAATTGTCTAGAATAAAATCTGTGATTACCCAGAGAGTGTTTCTCTCCACTGCCTTTCTAGACAAAATGGCGGGGGGAGCTTTTTCCTTCAATGAAATAGCAGGTTCCAAAAAATATGTCTGGTTCCTATTACAGCAAAGGAAAAACTTGAGGTGTGCATTGGAAGTGCTAAGCCAGTGATTGAAATGTTAAAGTTGTTCCTAAAGGCCATTCCACATCATGAAGACATCATCTGTAAAGTAATACTGCGCAATGATCTGTGAGGAGAGGAGCCTGAATTAGCATTCAGGATGGCTGCAGCTTCCAAATGTCCCACATTGGGGTCAGCTCCTGCAGCAGAACCTAGCTGAGGAGTCTTCAGTGAGCACTGACCAATTTATTTAGTGAAAAAAGGGTTCAGGTGAGAGATTTTTTCCATCTGTGACTTGTCCCATCCCCACACTTTTGTGCATGTCTGTGGCTGCTCAGTGTGCCACATGTGCCAACTTACCCAGTGGCTTCCCCAGGATTTTGGAACTTGGAAAGAGCATTTCTGCTGCAGCAGCTCAACCAGAGCACATCAATGAGGTGTCTGATTTGCCAACTTGCAAAATCTCTTCTTAAAGGCAAGTGTTTGAGGAAAATAAAACAGTCTTCCCACTGGTAGTGTGCCAGTGGAAAAATAATTTCATTCAAAATTAGCATTCCAAGTAATTTATTGATTAAAATTGAAAATGAAAAGTTATCTGCAAGAGCTGAGGCTCTCAGAGTTCAAGCACTACAGCAGCAATGATGATAGAACTTCAGCCTCTGTACCACAGTAACTGAGATTGCTTAACAAGAGAACCCCTCTTTTCATTATTAATACCTCCTTCTGTTCCTTTCCCTTCACCCTCTGTCATTACAAGCTGTTCAGATCACATCTGCAATTTGGAGAACTTGTCACAACTATTTTGGCATAAATTGGCCACATGTATTTTCTAATCTATTTTTTTCTTCAAGACAAATATTGTTACCCTAATTTTTTTTTCCTAATTTTTGATAAAAATTTTAATCTTCCTTCCTCCCTTCTGTCCTTCCTTCTTTGTGGGAGGTAGGCTGAATGAGAAGATCTTTCTGTGCAGATCTTTCCATCAGCTGGTCCTGGCTGGGTTTAGTGGTGTCACATCTTTGAGTGAGATATGTGAGCACATTGCTTTTGTAGGAGTGGTAGCAGTCTGTAAAGCTGTCTTTGAACTGGGCTTGCAGAATTTAACCTTTGAGTTTTATTTGTAGTGGGATGCTGAATTATGAATAGGGATCACAATTGAGATGTTTTCTTGTGAGTGTGAAAACTGCTTGTTTTACTGCAATGTTGTTATTTAGGGTTTCACACTCTGTGAAATGACAGAGCAGCTCAGGATTCTTGAATGCTGCAGTAGCAGTTAGCAACACAGACTTTATGGCTTATCTCTCACAATAAATGTCTTAATTATTTTCATTTTAAAGGTGTTCCCAAACCAAATGTAACATGGCTGAAGAAGAAGGATGTTTTACAAATCAATTCTTCCTTGGTTTTGAATGGCTCTTTATTTCTGAGCAATGTTTCCTACCGAGATGCAGGAACATACACCTGCAGAGCAACCAATGCTCTTGGAAAAGCTGAGGCTGCATCTGTTCTCCACATAACTGGTAAGTGCTAAATGAGAATTCCTTACTGATAACAGAAGTCAGCCAATTTATAATCAAAGTTCAACCATAAAATAGTTGGGGGCATATTTAACACTTTATTGGAAATTTGAACTTTTTGATTGCATCTGATTCCCTTGGATGTGTTCTCTATTTTGTGTTCCCTGTAATGTGGATCTAGGTACAGATGGTTTGACTTGTGACTTCAAGGTTGTTCCATCTTCTTGCTTCCAGGTGACAAATAATCACACCTGACACATTAGGAACTAAATCCACTGCCACATTACAGTGAGCCCAGTGCTTCTAACTAGAGACACAGGGCAGGCTCGAGTATTCAGAAAATCTTCAGGGAAACACAGGAAAATGAAAGCAAAGATTGGTTTTGGGGTTTGGTGTTCATTTTTTTTTAATTATAGAGGCTAATAAAATGTAGGGGAGTGGAAAAGAAAAATATCTGATTATGAGTCCTGAACTCCCAGAATAGAAAATGTAAAGAAAAAGCTCCATGTAGATACCTCTGTTGTAAGTAGGTTAATAATGCAATTCTGTATAATACAATCATGCCTTGCAAATCACTGCAGTCATTGGATCCTTTGGCTCTAGAGATGAGCTGTCCCACCCCTTTGCTGTGCAAAGTGCAGCTCAGCTCCCTGTGACCAGTCCTGCTACAAAGATCCTTTCTTGGGCGCACACCTAGGGGGCAGGTTGTGGATGCTTGGGGCTGTTGGCTGAAGAGGATGTCCTAGAGACAGAATAGGAGCCTCTGTGTGAGGATGAGTGCAGACTGAAGCTGCCTTCCTGCTTTCAGTTTTCCGGGGGTACATCAAAACTTCGGATGTTCCAGAGAGCAATATTAATATAATGACGTGGCTGGAGTATTGCTCACAAGAGTCTAAATTTTGTTTCAATTCCTGGTCATGTGACATTAGTTTAAATAAATCTGGGGTGGATAGGAGAGGGCCCAATTCTGCAAGTTTTCGGCTGCGCAAGACTGCAGTGAAATGGGAGGATTTCTGCTGTCAGGACTTAGAGATTGCAGTGGCTCAGTGTTGTGTGAAACATGCCATCAGATTTTTGGCTTGGCTGCAGGACTTGCTTGCCTGATCAGGGCCAGTCCAGCAGTAGCACAAAGTCTGTGCAGCCTTTCCAATAAAACTCCCTAAGGGCTGACAAGGCAGCCAGTCCTTTGCCTGTGGAACTGGCCTCAGTGTGGTTTTGTGGAGACTTTTTTTGTCCTGATGTTTACAGACAGGCAAGAGGCTTTGTACAGAAATCACACACTGAGGAAAAATGTTGAGCCAATGTAACATGACCCAGGGAATTTAGAATAAAGCAAACGATTTAAAACCTTCTGGAAGGAGAGACATAGATGTTATGTACATTCATTAAAACAGAAATGTTGACTAAGTGGTAAGAACTGTGTGTTACTGACAGATTGCCCACATTTTTGGCAGTTACTCTTCCAGCATACGAGAAAAAGGAGGAGTTGCTGTAGTGATGGGCATTTGACTCTGCATTCATCTTGCTGTGTCTATGCATAATGAGATTTTAAAAGATGTTCTTTTTTCTATGATAACATTTTGTTATAATTCTACCTAATGGAACAGAGGAATTGGCCAGATTCCAGTGAGAGAATTATTTTTCTTACAATTTTTGCATGCAATGAAATAATAAATAATGTTGTCGTGATCAACAGGAAATACATCCTGTAAGTCTTGTTTTTATACTGTTGCAGGCTTGTTTTTCTAACAAATTCAATAAATGTACTGATTTATTGAATTATTCAGAAACATAAATAATTTCTGTTTCCCCGTATGTTGTTTATTAGACTGATAATTCAACTGCATAAATGAAGTTGATCCTAAAGAATTCCAAACTGCTATTATCTTTCTGCTTCATAACTAGCATGTTGGATATTTGGATATGAAATGTTTTTTGGCATCATGATTTAATTCTTGCTTAGAAGACATCTTATGCACTGTGTTACAGAACAAAGACTTGCAGAGAATAACACTCAGTTATTGAAGGGAAGCAGAAGGAAGCGTGTCCTGATGGCATCTGGGATTGGTACAAATGTCAGTGTGGCACCTGGTGATCCACTAAGGATAGGTGTGTTGTCTTTTCTGCTTTTTCATTAATATTATTTATTTTATTAAAATAGAGGGGGCCCCATGGAAAAAAGTGAGTGCAGCTGTGAGGTGAATCACCCTGACACTAAAGCCATGCAATTGCTCTTTGAGCTTCACTTGAAAAAATGGAAGGGATTCAACTGGGCTCTGTGTTTTTTTCCTGTCTAAATGAATGTCTTTGTTTCCATCCCTGCCTGTGCCCTGTGGAGTGAAAATGCAGCAATTTCATTTAATGAATTTATGACTCCTTTCCCAAACAGATCAAAGGTCTTTAATTGCAGACCTATTTGCATACTGTAGTGTCTGGGATGAAATCTTGGTTCCATTTAAATCATTGCTCCTCCCTTCCACTTTGTTCCTATAGAAGATAAGTTTATAAGAACTTATTGAAAGGGAAATGATGGAGAAGTGTGGTAAGCACACATCAGCTTACAGAGCTCATACTCTTCAAGGGCCAGTCAGGATTTTGGGCCATAGCTTGGACTTTAGTGCATTTATGCATATTCTTGTTTTTATTTAGGATGGTAATGTCCTTTATGCAGAATCACACACTTGTACATACTTGTTCAAAAACATTTCAATGTGCTGAGAAAAACCTGCTGAAATGCTGTTGATTTTTAGGTTGCCCAGTGCTGCCCAGTCACAGGAATACAGTCCAGTGGCTTTTTGGAGACACTCCAGTTGAAGAAGTTCAGACCTTGGAATACAGAACCCTGGTTGGGGGTCGTATCCTAGAGGTGAACACCAACTCTGGTCAATTTGCTGGACAATTCCAATGTCGGACTTCAGCTAGTGCAAAACTAATGTCAGTTTGGGTAAATGTCAAGAAGGAAGGTTTGTTGACAATTATATGACAAATTCTTGAATTTTAAAATATCTTCTTTTGCTCTGTAAAGACTTTCCTGATAACTAACCTTCTTTTCTCAGTTGAAAGTAATTCAGCAATACATTGCTTCACCTATGGTCTTATTTAAGTCAGTAGAAAAAGCCATACTCAGAGTTGGATATGGTAATTAATGTGTATCCAAATATCCTGGGGGGGTTCTTTCTGCTTGCCTGTGTATCTGAGAAGCTGAGAGAATGTGTCTTTGCTCAAACAGTTTTAAATCAGACAGGTTTTATCAACTTCCCCTTCAACAAACTTCTCCATGGTAGCCCACCAAACTGAAACAAAACTCACTTTGAGGTCATCTTTGGAAATACCTTCCTTATAATAAAAATAATTTTAATGTAATTGTTATATTCCAGGACCATCACAATTAATGTGGTAGTGATCTTAGAACAGACACCCTTAATCACATCAGTATACTAGAGCACACTGTCCACTCATAGATTTCCATGTGAAATTCTCAAGAATGTCTTGTAAGGTTCCCCAGCATAATCTATTGTAAGCTTTTCTATATGTTTTATCTCTTCACATATCAGTTTGATTTGGCTTTGATTTGCAAGGGACTCAAGCAGGAGGTTCATATCCCCTAGGCTCTGTATGAGGATGTTCTTGGTGACTGTTCATGGGTGAGGAGGGCTCTGGAGTGCCTGAGGTTATGAAGGAAGTTACATTTGCAAAGGAATCTTACTGAGATATATCTACAATCAAAACATTTACTTTTAAAAATCCAATGTAAATCAGAAAATACCCTAATAGAACTTTTCAAAAATCAGGTCCAGCCCTAGATCCTAATCTAGATCTCATTACAGTTAGAGTTTCTGCCAGTTATTGAACTGTCCACCTGCAGTCTTCAGCTGGAATGCCTTGTGGCTTCCCAATTCCCCTTTCCAGTCAGGCTGGGCAGTATTTTGGGATGATACCATTTTCCAGTTCTGAGCTTTAACTGTGATTGACACTTGAGTAAATGTTTCATCACTGCCATACCCATGCATTTGTGAGGCTGTAAAACCCCCTTGGTGGTTTTTGCACAGTAGGCATTTTGAGGGCACTTCTGAGCAGTGTCATCCTACTTAAACAAACAATACAGTCTCTCCATCATAGCTGCAGTCAGTAAATTTAACTATTTCTACTTTGAAAAAGGCTCTTTTGTATTATTTTAAGAAATCCAGAAGTAATAAGGAAACATTGAAAAACAATAAGTTAAAGAATTCATTATGTGCTGCAAGAGTGAGTCTGTGGACACAGCTGGTAGCTATCAATTATTCTTGGTTATTATAGAAAAACCTGACTCCTTCTGTGATCACATAAAAATCTGTCAACATTGCATAGTACTTCATCTTTTACCAAGTGTCAAAAAAAATTGTGGAGGAAGGGGTAAGTGTGGAATTTTGACTAAATATAAAGGTAGTAATTGTTAGAGGTGATCGGTTTTTAATATAAAACGCTCTTTAGAACAAATTCTTTTTTCATCTTGCCAGATGCCTCAGTGGCAAATTATTTTTACATTAAATACTTCTCTGTAGTTTAGTACAGGATTTTCTTAAATCCTAAAATTATGTGAGGTGTCTGGAGTAAGATGAGTTTTGTTCAGGACAAACTTGCTGTGGAACAGCAGGAAACCTAGAGAGCCTGATTTACAATTTCCTCTTTTTAATGCTCATTGTATAAAAATGTTATGAAAGTTTTAAAGGAAGCTCATCAGTTCCTACTGTGAGCCAGGTTCTGCCCTTCATGTGCTGATCTCATTTGCCTTCTAGAGGGCTTCATGCTCGTAGGTAAGGGCTGAACTGGAGGGGAAGCTGAGCAGAACTAAAGTCTACTTTGGCCCATGGTCCCTTTTCACAATGCTGAAATATTTGCTTTTCTACAGAGGATGTGGTGTCTATCCAGCCTACAGAGTGTGCTGCCAAATCAGTCAAAGTGTGACACAGTTCCAATGTACAGTGCCTCTCTCACACTGCTTCCAATTGTATTTCTTAGGTTTCACCTGGGAATATGCTGAGTGGCGTCCCTGCTCTGCCACCTGTGGGCATTCAGGAACCCACTCCAGGAGCCTGCAGTGCATGAACACAGAGAAACAGAAAGTAAATGAGTCCCAATGCAGAGAGCTGCAAAAGCCAGGGATTGTTTACCAGCCCTGCAACAGAGAGGACTGCCCTCCCAGGTAAACTCCCTTCTGCTCTGTTTCCATCAGCTCTTTGTGTATGACAATGCACTCACCACCTCCTGAAATTGTTTCTGTGTTTATGCTCTGAGTGTGGAAGGTGGGGTTTACCTCACCATGAACCTTAAAGCATGAGAGATGTGGAAATGGATCACAAGCAAGTAGGGAAGTGCTTGATTCAGCTGAATAAGAGCTGAGTGTGTCTCCATGCTGCTGCAGCAAGTCTTGCTGCTACCACATCACACCTCAAAATCTAAGCTGGAGATCTCCCTGAGACTCTGGGATGTGGAATCTGTGCCCCCCCCAGAGGGAAAACTTGATGTGTTTAGAGTGGCCAGGGTAACTCTGTGCTCACCGGCTCTCCTTTGTGCCAGCAGGGCTCTCAGTAAGATGTTTTCTGAGGAATGCCTCATTTCTCTCTAATGCCCCTCACTACAGTGCTCCCTGACTGTCCTTCCCTGTCAGTTTTCTCCCTGGATGAGCTGGGGATCATGGGGCTGAAAATATTTATATCACAGACAAGTGAATCACAACATCTGATTCCAAAGGCCAAAACCATACCTCTAGACTAGTTGAGTTACACTGAGCATTCCAGCTCAACAGGGTGTTTCTCCAGGTTTTCAACAGGAAACCCCACAGGATCTTTAAAATAAAGTGTTTTTTGTTGCTTTAAAGAATTGGCCATCACTATCAGCAAAACTCTGTGGAGAATACACACACTTTAGAGTTGTCCCTCACTGGAAAATGTTGGCAGGGAAATGTTAAGACCTTAGCTGACATTGTGAGAGTGCATCTTGCCAGTATGTTCTAAATTCTGTTCTAAATGCAGAAAACCTCACCACAGATATGTATCAGGAGAAGTTGTTTATATTTCATTATTAGCAGCCAAAAAAACAGATTATCTTAAATTGTGATACTGGACTCCAGCCAGCCCAGAGAAAGCTAGCATTTTGCCAGTAGAAAAATACTGAAATCAAACGAATAGTTTGAAGCACAGCTTCAGGTGCAGATTTCTCTCTGAAGCTCCAGCATTTGGAGCAGATGACAGGAGGGTGCAAGAGGTCCTGGGGCTCCTCTGAGCAAGGTCATGCCTTGCAGTGGATTGCAGAGCATGACTAAATAATCTGATTATCACTGGCCTTGGAGTATTCACAATATAAACAAACTGGTTCTTTCATATAGCTACAGAGAATGGGAAGTGAATTGTCTTTTTATCTGCTTAGATTTGTTCTGCTTCTAATTTGCCTTTATGTAATCGCCAATGGAAGGCAATTGTGTGTATACGCAATTGTGTGTATACTAGCATAAGTAACTCTGCCTCCAGCCATACTTGTATGCTAAAATATTAATTGGTTTTCTTTTATGGAATATTCCATGCTTTATATACATGAAGAGCACTCCAGATGCCTGGGAAATAGCTCTGTGTATGTTTCTTGGTGCCTTTAGCCTCTTTCCTTCCCTGTGATTGCTGACCTGGGAGGGAAGTGCAAAATGTTCTTTCCCTTTTCCCACTTACTGATTTCTGCACAATCTTCTCATCTCAAGGCAGCTGTTTAGAAAGCATCTACAGAATTATAAAGGCTTTAGATGTAGGACCTTAATTATTCAAAGGGTTTTGCACGTGTTTAGTCACTTCTCTCTGTCACAGTGGAGAGCTAGAGTTAAGCAAATATAAGGCCTTGGGTAT
The DNA here is from genome assembly GCF_901933205.1 of Camarhynchus parvulus. NCBI lineage: Eukaryota > Metazoa > Chordata > Aves > Passeriformes > Thraupidae > Camarhynchus > Camarhynchus parvulus. The sequence goes on from NC_044580.1 coordinate 11,268,550, forward strand.
CTACTTAACTTGTGCTTTGCTGTGCATGAACTGCACCAAATGTTTGCAAAAGTACTTGAGCTTTAAAAGGGAGAAAAAGACAAGGGTGCAGACTGTAAAAGATTAGTCTTCCTTGAATGGATATAAGCTGTTTGAATGTAGGAGAATGAAATAATTGCTGAAGAAAATGGAATTTTTTTCCCATTATCACTGCTGTGGTACACATAAAGTCCATTTTATATTTCTAGATTTAGGCAAAAAGCAAGTCAATTTGATTGTATTACCACCTGCTACCTCCCCAGTATTGGTTCTAGCTGCCAAGATTGACTAAATATTTGCAACTTCTAATCAATAAATAAAATGTTCTGCTTGAGTCATTGGTGAGATCTCAAATTTGGATGAGTTGTGGCAGCCGTCACTTTAGTACCAACTAAATTGTTACCATCCATTTTATAAGTAATGGAAAAGTACACTCTCCTTCCTCCTGGAATGTCACATCCAGCAGGGTCTGTAGGGCTCACCTGGTAACAGATTCTGGTAACAAACATTGTAACCTCTATTAACAAATACGCTGTCATCAGTTAAACACCTTAATAAGACCATGCTCAAGCAAAGCTAATTCTAACCATTCTCACATCTAAAACTTGCAAGGACAGGTTCTTTTGCATTTTTTGCAAGCAGTTGCTGCCAGCTACCAGCAAGACTGCAATAATTGCTGTAAATGTGTATTCCCTGCATCCTGTAGGTGGGTAGCTGGGCCCTGGTCCGAGTGCTCTGCATCCTGTGGCAGCGGATTTCGGCACCGACAGCTCTCCTGTCACCAGGCCATGGCCAATGGCAGCGTCCTGGCCCTGCTGCCAGGGGCCTGCACAGCCAGGGACCAGCCTGCAGCAAGGACACCCTGCCTGGGGCACCCCTGTCCCCTGGGGCCACCACAGGCCACCACACAGGTAAGTAACAGCATTTGTCCTTGTTTTATAGAAGTGGGACAGTGCCATCGTCTGATGAACTGCGCAAACATCTGTCCTCCTGTGCCCCAACAGCTGTCCTCCTGTGCCCCAACATCTGTCCTCTTCTGCCTCAACAGCTGTCCTCGTGTGCCTCAACAGCTGTCCTCTTGTGCCTCAACATCTGTCCTCTTGCACAAGGCAGGAGCTCTGTGGCTGGAATTACCTTTCAGACCAGACAATTAGAAATCTTGTTTTTTTCATTTTATGCTCTCTGAGCAACTTTTTTTTTGTTGATGGCATGATGTGAAACCAGAGCATTAGCTGCAGTGTATTTATAAGCCAAGCCATTAAGATGTATTCCTTTTTCCAAGCTAGCCTATTGCTTTTATTGCAGTCATGTTAGTACACAATTTGCCTAGCTTGTGTACTAATGTGCTTGTACTTGTGAAGTCCCCCAAAAAGACATATGAATGTGCTTCAACAGCACATTGAAGAAGTTGTTCAATTCAAAGAATGCACAGAAGTCTGTTTTCCTACATTTTCTGTTTCTTCCTTCATGCAGCAAACTTGTGTTCATCTTGATAAGATTTGTATTTACTGTTCAATGTGCAAAGTAATTAACTAGAATTGCTGTTGCAATTCAGGTTTTAGCAAGGCAAGTTTGTAATGGGCAGAGCTACAGAAAGAATTCTGTAGCAGTAGGGATGTGGCACGATGAGAGAAGACAATGGATTTAGCTTTAGGAACAGGAAAGTCAGTGTCTTGACAAAATTGCACAGAGAACCAAAAATATGCAGGCCTTTTCCAAACTGAGGTGTGACAGGGCTGAAGAAGGCAAGATGCAAAAAATCATGGCTGGGCTGTGTAGCGGGGTAACTCCAGGAGAATAATTCTGTTTTTACTAACTTGGCTGTTTCTTTTTCTCTGCCCTCACCCTTCTCTCTCCATTGCCAGTGCTCTGGCCGCTGTGCTGGCCGCCCTGCAGGTTCACAGCACCGTGGGTTTAAGTGTCAGCTCCAGAATGGATCCTCAGTGCCAAACTCTTCTTGTGATGAAAGAAAGAGGTAAACAGTGGGGAGAAGTTACAAGTTAGATTCTTTAGATGAGCAAATTGAAGGTACAGGATTGTCACTGCAGGACAAGTAGGCAATTTCTTCTGTGTCAAACAAGGGAAAGGAGGCAGAGACAGTCATCCCTTTGTGGATACTGGATGAATTCAGGAACCCAGGAGGGGTTATGCCTGAAGAACACACAGCATCCAGTAAAGATAAAATCCTTAAAGATAAAATACCTTTTCTATTCCAGAGTTAAGAAACTGGTTTAAAGAAACTCATGTTTTCTCATGAGAAGGTGTGATGAGTGAGCACAAAATTAAATAAAGGGAATAAAACTTAAATATAAGAAAAAATGGAACAGGATACCCAGAAAGTTGTGGTGTCTCCATCTTTGGGGATATTCAAACCACAGAGACGATCTTGAGATCCTGGTCTAGTTGGCTGTGCTATGAGCAGGGGTGTGGGGGCTGCTCAGTTCTGTTGTATGAATAAGGGTTTAGCACAAAAGCCAACATTTCACTGCCATTTATTTCCCTGCACAGCCCTCCTGCCAGAAGGAACTGTTCTTCAGAGGGGTGTGATGTGTACTGGCGGCCAGGCCCCTGGAGGCCCTGCAGTGTGGGCTGTGGGACTGGGTTCCAGTTCAGACCAGTGTCCTGCGTGCACAGGAAGAGCAACAAACCCGTGGCTGAGCACTTCTGCAGAGGGAGGAAGAGACCAGTGACCTGGCAACACTGCAGTGTCACATCCTGTGGCAGTATGTAAATGTTTATTTAAATATGAGCATAGTAATAGTTTGTAGCAGTTATATTAGAAAATGACTCACAGTTGTACACTATTGATTCTACAAGCATTTGATTGTACATCAAAGGTAAAACTATCCTCTCCAAGGAGCACTTCGTAATCCTGGGGTTTCTTTTCTCTAAGTAGGCCAGTTTGATATTAAAGCCTCAAAAGCACTTTTAGAAACAGGATATTTAGGAAGTTTTTTGCAAACTTCCCTACATGACTGTGCCAGTTGTGACTCAAAAGTCTCTGAGCGAGCTGTTAATGCCTCCAAGATGGGGTTGTGTTCTGAAACAGACAATGAGTAAATGAGTGCAGTGAGATCACACCTCTTACTTGTGATCTTGTTTAGCTTTGAATCCACTGCTGCCAGAAATGCACACTAAAATAATTACAAAGCTAGCAGGAATCCATCAGTTGTTTACAATTACAATGGCAAGCTCTGCTATTTCTCTTTTGCTTGTTATAAAGCCTTGTAATGTTTAAATATATTTTTCAGAAGGCGAATGCAAGGATACAACTCACTACTGTACATTTGTAAAGCAACTAAAGTTATGCTTGATAGACACCTACAAACAAAGATGTTGTCAATCATGCCAAGAAATGTAAGTCCTCTATGGCAAGTTCATGATGCTGCAGTGAAGAGATGAGAAGAGATGTTCATTAAACTAACCTGCCTGAAGTATATTCTTGTAAATGAGACATTAGTTGTAACAGTTAAATGGCAACGTGGGCCTAGTGAAAACACAATATTGTGGATTGATGTGCTGGATAAGGTGTTGTTTCTGGGAGCTTTCATTTTTCATTCTTTGCAATGGAACTTTGCAATGTTTTAAACACTTATGGATTAGCAGGATAATTATGGCATATCATCTGTAAAATTTTCCAGGCTATCATTTATAATTTTATCTGTGAAAAAAACTTTACCTAAAAGCAACAAATACTGGTTACTGTCCTTAACTTATGAGGAAGAGTCACAAAAATACTTCAAAAACTTTTGGAAATGCAGCAACTATTGATTCCCAGGATTTTGGTTTGGGGTTTTTTTCATCATATTTAACACCATTTTTAAATTTACAGAAGCTGTGGTTTACAGCTGTAAAATTTTGGCAGCAGCTTCATTTTCATAAACAGCTTGAGCTTAAGGGTTGATCTCACAGGATGTGCTTTATGGATACTTGCTCTCAGATGGATACACAGAAGTACATTGAATTTTTCCTGCTTGTATTTCTGTGTATCAGTAAGAAACTATAGATCCTAATACAATTTTCAAAGAAGCAAGAGATCTCTTTTGAATAAATGTGTCATTTTTTATTGTTTCTATTCTAATTCCAGTCTCTGAAGTACAATCAGAGTTCTGGTATGGTTATACTTTTGTACTGACATTAAATGAGACAGAATCTTCCTTGTCAGAGCTGTGAACAAGCACTTGTGAGCACTGTTCTCTTGCACATCAAGTCAAATGAGGAGCCAGTAACTGGCCAAAATAGCTGGCAGATTCCTTGTCTTGAATAATCATTCTAATTTTCTCCATTAATCGGGGAAAATGTCCAAGGAAGAATTATTAATTGTGAAGATAGACAAGTGCAAGAAATCTATTTTGAGCATTTTTCTATCAAGGTGGTTTTTCCATCATGACCATTAACCATTTGAGTCACTTGCAAGTTGATAAATTCTTACCATAATATTCCTGGGTAAATTATCTTCCATATTGCAGATTGTCTGACTAGGGCTTTAAGCAGAGAGGACCCCACAGGAGGCAGAAAATAGATGTTTTTTCCTTTTGTAGTTTCCAAACTACTGCTCATACTGCAGGCCTGAATGCTCACTTTGACTTGGCTCTTGTGTTCCACCTGTGACCTGTGTGACGGGCAGAGGGCTGGGAGTGCTGTGGGGGCAGCTCAGACACAGCATCCTGCACAGAGGGTTTGCATCACTGAGAATTAGGGTAGCACTACTGTATAGAAAATGTTTAGGGTGGACTATTGTGTCCAAGGCTGACTGCAAGGAGAGGATATTCCTGATCATTACCTTTTTCATCAGCAATGGGTCTTGAGTGTTTAAGCAGTTTTTTAAATTAAACATTTGTAAGATACTTTTGTAGATATTTATTGTCTGATTTAAAAGTGCAATATTTTTTTTTTGTACAGTGTTTAATAAAGATTTTTGGACATATATTTTTTCTTATTACCAAAATTTCTTATTCATGTTTTCCCTTTATATTTAAAGTTTTCAAATGTTAACACATAGCATTTTTTTGTTGCTTTAACTTTGGTTAAGTATGCATGCTATACCAAAGCAGTGCTGTAAATGTTTGTGATTGCAATTGGCATGACATTCCTCTGTAGATTATTTTATTGCTTCTCCAGTACCTGAAGATTTTAGCTTCCTGAACGTAGTTTTGATTTTTCTGAAATAAAGTATAGTTTGATTATTCACTACTGAGATTACCCTGAGATTGTTTATTACCGTGATTTGCATGGTAACCATGCTTTTGTTCTTTGTTATTTTTTCAAGTTACTTTGTCCATAATTCTGATATTTTTTCAAAGCCTTGGATTAGTTCTTAACAGCCTATCAGACATATTGTCAATTTTCACTGCAGTCTGCTTTCCACTGCTCTTAAGAGACAACATAGATGTAACCTGACTGAAAAAGTGGGAAGATAATTTGCCAAGATCCCCATATCAGCTCTGATTCACTGAAATCTAGAATCAGGATTCTTTAAAAGGTGGAGTAAATTTGCATTTCTTTTCTGGGCCTTCATCAAGCAGAGTTAATTTAGATCTAACAGAACAGCTCCATGTTTTGTATTTAGTGAGTGATGGGAATACCTCCATGAAAAAGAGATTGTTTCAGAATACCCCATATGTGTAAATACTCTTTAGAAAGAATAGTCTAAGAAATAGTATGAACAATAAAAGCTTTTAAGAAAATTTTATTAAATAGAAAATAAATGTATAACAATTTAATGGTGATCTTTCAAAGTTATCCTAGGTAACAATATTGGCAAAGGCTTAATTTTCCTTTTGAATTCCATTTGTGCAGTCTTTAAAAAAAGCAAAGGCTCTGTGGAGCCTGCTGCTGGATGGCAGAGTGCACAGAAAGCACTCTCAGAATAGCAGCTGAATCCATGAATAGCTTTTCTGCTTTTACATCTTGGTTTAGCATGACATCATAAAATGCATTTTTAACAGCTGTTATTTTGGAAAAAATATTAGTTTTCCAGCCATCTCTTGACTTGGTCTGCATTTCAGTAATTTGTTGCTTATGAAAAGGTTGACGTCAGGTATTGAATAGTGTCTGAAGGTTTATAATATCATTTGATGCTTTTCCTGGAAGCACAATCAGTGTGTTGGGGCTTTTTCAATTGTAAAGTAATAAAGGCTTCTCTCTTTCACTATTAAACTTAGGGGAAAATATTATGGACAAAATGAAAGGAAATATGCCCCTCCACCCTAAAAAAGCCTTCAAACACATCTGCAGAGGAACTGTTAAATGTATCTGAATATGCCCTCCACTTCCCTTCCTCTCAAAATGTTTGTACCGTGCTGGTAGGTGGCAGCAAATGACTTTCCATAACTGAAGGGAGGGAAGTGACTTCAGAACTGAAAAAACAGCTGTGAAAATTTAGAAAAGCATCTGGGCTCCCTCACAGGCCCAGCAGAAGAGCCATTTTGAGCCGAGTATGCAGGCACATGTAACTTCATGGATTCAGACTGCATTTCTCCCTCCCTAGAGAGGAGAGCTGGAGGGTATTGGGAGCTTCTGTAAATGGCTCCAGAGATACCAGGACTGTGCAAAGCATGTGGACCTGGGTAGGTGTGACTGTGCAAAGTTTTGGCTTTGTTTCCTCAAAAGTTTTGGCTTTGTTTCCTCAGTTATGGCATGACAGAGAATGACTCAATAGAGTGTATTTTTTCTTTTGTGGTACAGAAAGATGACAATCAATTGGAGTTTTTCCTGTCCTGCTTTTAGGATCTCACATCTTACATCATCCTTGTTCATTCACAATCTGAGGGAGGTGAATAATTTTCAAACAGAAAAGTAAAACTGATTTGCCATGTCATTAACAGAGTGAGTGATACTACAAAATCACAGTACAAAGACAAAAGTTCTGTAAAAGTGACTGATGCTCTAATAATGTCTGGATGCATCTCATGCAATGCTTTGGTGCACAGCTGATTTGCTCAGTTCAGCTTTCTTGCTTCCATATGACCAAGTTCCTGCTTTAAAAATGTTCCCACCATTGATCATAGCCCTTTAATAAGAGACTTTGTTTATGAAGTACAGCCACATGATTCTGCAGAACACAAATACTGCTCTAAACCACAAGATATGCAATACTGAGAAAAAAAATCATCCTGGAGTAGTGTGATAGAGCATGACAATACAGTTACTTACAGAACTATTAATTGGGACTTGCTTAAATTATGAATGTAATAAAACTAAAATTGATTCATCTGGATTTTTCAAAATCAGCTAAAGATATATAGAGAAAATGCTAAATATTTCATACAGAAGCAATTTCATATAAAATTTCTGTTAAAAAATAGTGTCTGTGTATTTGGAACAAGCAATTCTTTGAAAAGCAGACAGACTGAAGCCAGCCATTTCTGCATCTCAGCTGGTATATTTTTTTTAACCTGAGTTTACTCTCTTTTCTGTAAATCTATGCAGTCTCATCATGAGATTTGACTGAATTTGCACACTGGGTTTAAAGATGATTCAGACATGCACTAAGTGTGTCAGAGTGGCCAAGGTGCATCAGTTGTGTTTCCTTTGGAAGTAAGGCTGAAAGAGCATGATCAGGGAAATTAAGAAACAGAGTCTAATGACATGCTTTTGGTGGTTGAGTGGTTTCAACTACATGAACAGAAAAAGAGTGAGGTTACACCTCCTAGAAATTACAGTGGGACCTTTATACTCACTTGAGATCTGAATGAAGTTAAAGTAGTGATGACTACAGCTAAAACCAGGTTTTTAGAAATGCCTAGGTGTCATAGCATGCTATCTTGTGATCTGAGCAGCAAATTACAAAGAAAAAAAATCTTACAGATTACTGAGATTATGACTGATTTGTTTGATTATTTTAAATAGCATTATTTGCTTACTGTGTAAAATATTTTATCAGCAAAAGGCACTTGTTATTTCACAAATACAATAATTTGATTGCAGAAAATATCAAATAACTAGATATGTTATAAAGATGCTTGAGATGGAGCATGATGAAATCTGGGGAGTTAAGAAAACTAGAATGCACAATCAGAAAAAGCACAGATGCCATATAGGGAGCAGTGCTCCTTCAGCATTTGGCAAATCTTTATTAGTCTCGTAATGAGAACTTTGGTTTGTCTTTGGTTTTCTTCAAACTTCTAAAAAGCAAAATTTGCAGTATTTAACTTGCTTTCAGTGTTAAAGAGAAAATGAACAAGCTGGTTTCCAATTATTTAACTAAGGTGCTTGCAATACTGCATGTAAGTATTATGACACAGCAGGTACTTCCTCTGGAACAGGACTGCTGTCTGACCCGGATGGTTCTGGGGACAGCCGGCGGTAGAATCTGTGACCCTCAGAATCTGTGTTGACATAGACATAACCCATAGCATCTGGATTGAGTCCTGGGCAGACCTCTGGCTTCTTTGGCGTATATTCAGTGCGATACAAAGTTTCATCTTTAAAAGGAACTCCAGTAGGTACAACCTCTACAGGTTTGAAACTTTGAGGTGGATTGGCCTGATGAGGTATGTAATGGGACCTGAATGTAGTTAAACTAGCAAATTTTCCTGTGGGCTTTTGAATTTCCTCTTCTTTCTTAATAGGCCCTCGTGGACAAACTCTCCAGGGTTGATAGTCTTCTTTTGTAGTAGTCTTCCCTTGAAAAGGGCCAGTGTTTTTTCTTCCAGGAGCTGGTTTCATGGGGGCTCTAGGAGCAACCTTGTGTTTAATGTAATCCAGACGGTTTGAGGACTTGAGGTCCATCTTGTCTGTGGGTGGCACGTACTCTCTTGGTTTGTGGAACTCGGGCGCGGTGACCAAATACGGCTGATAGCGATCCTGGAATTCAGTGGTTCCTTTAAAAGGATCATCAGATCCATGCTTTTGATCTTCAGGCTTGCAGCTTTTTGCTTGTTCCCCAGGCATCCCTTTAAAATCTCTCTGGTGGGTTGTGAGATCTTCAAAGGGTTGGTCGCTTGGCTTGTACTCTTCCCTTGGCCTGACGAACAAGGGCCCCAACTCATGGACGACGTACGCCGTGCGATGGATGGTGTTGCCATCAAATGGCCCCTCTGGCAGCTTGCTGTCACAAGGTTTGCAGCTTGCGGGGGGATTGGGCTGCTTGGGCATGTAGTCATCTTGAAATGTGGAAGGATTTCCAAACCTCTCTGAAGGTGGCTTGTAGTCACGCTCCACCTTACAGGATTCTGTTCTTTGACTTTTCCATAACCTGTAGTGATCTGTAAGGCAAAACCAAAATCCCACCACACAGGTGTTATTACTTAAAACCAGACCTTTAAAATGAGACAAAAGTCTTCTGGTATTAAATATTGCAAAACAAAGAAAATGGATGTAAGTGAAAATGATAACTATCTGCATGTTTGTGATCTGATGAAAGTCTTCTATTATAGTGTGATTGATAGTGATAAAAACAGAGCCCCAAAAGTGTACCTGATGTGCTATTTTGACTCTTCGCTCAACAGAAACTATACAGAAAATAGCCTTATACATGCTTTAATACAGTATCTTCCACTGACCATCATAATAGAATAATTTGTGTCAAGACAGATCATTACTAGGATGAGGTATATGTAAGCTGTACTCTACACAAGCAGAAGCCTGAACTCCACTTTTGACCTACTCTGTCGAAAAATAAGTGACATGAACTAAAACTATCTGAAAAACACACTGCACCTTCATTTCCATCCAGTTTTGCCTGGATAGCCCAACCAGGTGCATGCTGGAATTTCCTTGTAGCTGACCAAACCTCAGAGAGGGCTTTTAATTCAGAAGCAATAGGTCTCCCCTCAACAACGGGAGTGCTGAATGTTTTAGGGCATCATCACCTGCTTCCTAGTATGTTTTACTCTCTGTCTCAAACCAACAAATCCAGTTTCTAACATAGGTTAGAATTCCAAATGCTACCTTCATCTTGGTTGTTTCCCTTTCTGTAGGGGGCAGAATTATTACCTCGGTAGGTTGGGACGGTATCCACTTTGGCATCTGAAGTGTGCTTCCTCTCTCGAGGCCTTGCTAATGTCACTGGTCCTACTTTGTGAGGATTGTAATCTCTCTGGTAAATGGTTCCCAGGTCAATCTTCCCTGACTTTGGTCTATATTCTTCTTGTTGCCGAAAAGGTCTTGTAACAATTTCATATGGTAAATAATCAGACCTGAATTGGGGAAAAGAAAACACTGGTCAAAAAATATTTTCTTCCTTCTGAAGCCACTTCTGTATTTTTTCCACTGTTTGGAAAAATAACAAAATGTTTACTCTGAAAAATCTATCAGACACCACATGTTGGAGGGATAGCACAAAGGCGAGAAAACCACAGTACATAAATCTAGGGTCTCCGATGCATTATAGAGTCTTTACTCAAAGGTAGATGGTTTTTTAACACTCCGAGTCCCATTCATGGTTTAACAATATTATTTAAAGTGTCTAAAAGGAGACTTACAAAGTTGCTATAATTTTGCAAAGAAATGATCAGAAAGCAGAAGCAGAGCAAAGCTCAAATTACTACAAGTGGTAGCATTTACTGATTGCATAAGGAGAATGGAATATAATCAGAAACAGCATTTCACTGTTTTTGTATTGGCACATTACACTAAAAGGATGTATATTACATATGTGGGTGTTTAAATAGACCATACAAGCACATGAGCAGTCTGCAGAATAGCATTTGGCCTTTCTATTTATGTCTCTTTTTTTTTGATAAAAAAAGAAATTTCACCAGATACCCTCACAGCTTAAAAGAAAAACAATAATAATGGAAAAAGTAAACGTTGATGCCACTGTCACATCACTAACAATGAATGGGGGATATTTTTTTCTAATTCTTTGAAAGATGCTCTTTAATTCTTTAAGCTTAAAATCAGAGTCTGTGCACAGATAGGACAGATATACTGAACCCCTTTACAGTTTGCTTTCTTAAAGCTAATAATTTTCTTAAAACTAATAATGTGAATTTAAAAAATAGTAAAAGAATTCCTTTTCTTTTTTCTTAAGATTTCATTATCTTGGATTCTACATATATATTACAGAAAATTCCCCAGTTCACTAGGTTTTCCATAAGACCTAAATTTCCTAACAGGCTGAAAACAAGACAAAAATTTTTGATTCTCTTTACAGGTTAAAAGCTGCTGAAAAGAATACAAATCTTGCTGGATGCATGCTTTGCTATTTTTCACAACCTTTTTGTGGTAACTGTATTTCTACATTCAATATTTATACTTTAAATATGCAGAAAGTGCAAAGGATGCAATGACTGCATTTTGAGAAGATTGCAATACAATACTTAAAAAACAAAGAATGAAAAACTTGACAGACTAATTATAAAACATGGTTTGAAAATATTTACTTGAACGTTGTGGTGCCGTCCATTCTCGCCTTATCCTCTTGGAGCTCTGGTTTTGGCTTACAGCTCTCAGGAGGGCAGATGTTGCCATAGCCAGGGTAGTTCTCCAAATACTCAGTTTTGTGGCTCGGCTTCGCTCCATCATCATAAATCTTTGTGGGTCTGTGGCAGCAGCGGTGGCGTCTGGGTCAAACACATCAGAGCAGAGAATTTTGAATCGTTTCATTTAAGAGGAAAACCCATACTCTGTCTACTGGGAGTGAATAACAAATGGGGAAGATTGAGCAATGTCAGTAGTTTTTGTATAAAATCTTTTCTGAGTGATAAAACCACAAAATATTGTGCTGATGGCACAGGTCCCAGAGCACATCATGCTAATACAGTAATAAAAGCACTATCAGCTGGGACTTAGTCCTTGGTGCAGAACACAAAGCATGGACAGAGTTGATCTCGATTCTCTAAATGGTGCTAGCACCAAGATGCACTTTCATCTTGTCAGTAATGTTTAATGATATTCCTCCTTTTATTTGGGAAAGTAACTAACCAAGCTTCATTTCCTGTCTCATATCATCCCTTTTTTGCTGCTATTACTTCATTGCTTGTCTTTTTATTTCTGTACATCTCACCTATTTTCACCACTACTGATTAACATTTTTTGATTAAAATTTTATGGTGTGAAATCTCATGTGCCCTTCTAGTGCTCTGCAGGCCATTTATGAATTTTCAACTCTTTTTTTCCCCCATAGACTGACTAAATTCTCTATCCAAAACACGTTTATTTGAAAGTAATGACATCTCTTTTTCTTAATAGGTTTTATTTCAATTCCTCCTTGATGCTTCTATCAATGACACCATTGTGCAAAAAGGGAGGTATAATGGGAGGTATATAATGACAATTCCTTATTTATGCCTTGTTGTTTTCAATTATGAGCCATAAAATTAAAATTTAAATGTTATTGTTTTGAAAATCTTGTATTAGCCCTAATTTGCACAATGCACATCTCTGGCTGACCTCAAGGAAAGATATAATGACGGGTTTTTCTCCTACTTATGGCTGACAACTTGCAACGCAAAGGGAAAACCAATAAATTTTTTTTCAAATGAACAAGTATTGTAAAATTCTGTGACGAAAAGCTAATTATCTAAACCCCAAGAAGGGGGAAATTGTACAGCTCTTAATAAATACAAATAAATTCAAATTTTGGGAAGCTAGATATCCAAAGAACATTTCAAAGTTCTGCAGAGAATTTTAGCTAGCACTGAATACCATAAAGGAAAATAATAAATTAAAGCAAGGTAAAATAGAATACAGAAAGAGACATGAAGGACTCCTGCTGGGAAAATGAAAAAATGAAAATTAAAAAAAAACACTGAAAGAAGTTCTTGGAGATCCTAAAGCTGGTATTAGTTTATGCTGCCTGATTTTGCCAGCTCAGTAGTTAAAAAAATGAGAAATAAAGTAGCCCTGTCTAAGAACTCA